>NC_134236.1:12219215-12551156 GCF_965152275.1 Natator depressus | reverse complement strand
GCAATCTCATACGCAAGTGAGTAGCCCTCTGAACACCTAGTAGGGCATAGAATTTCAGTGAAACATACACAAATGCAGGTGAGTGAATGCGTAAGATCTTAGGCCTCTGTTCTTTAAAATGCAGCCCTCAATGTCAAAACTGAGAAGTGCCTGAAATTCTGGGACAGTTTAGATTACAAATGAGTTGGTTTTCCACATCCCTTTCTCATCTATTGAGCAATACAGACTAACAGCAAACCCAGTGACATGTCAACAGCCACCACCAACGTACAACCAGAGTTAAGAACCATCAAACCAGGTGTTTTGGCATAGATGGCAAAAGCCATTTATATCAGTACTGATCAGGAGAGCATCACAGTGTATCATACACAATGATAATACTGTTCATGAAATATCCTACTTTATAAAGACAGGTTTCCATGTTTTGAGCTCTGCCAGTAAGACCAGTAATGGAAATTCGATTATGAGTTCCACATCCGCTGTTACTGCTAATGATAAAAAATTTGAGACTGGGATATTAAACCTTTTGCTTTGAGACTTGAATCAATCTCGAGCTGTTAAAGATCATGTTGGGTTGCCTCCTGGGCACAGATTATCCCACATCTGCTTAATGCAACGTTCCTGCACATTCCTCTGAAACAGATTCATAGATTATAATGCCAAAAGGGACCACTGTGATCATCTAGTCTGACCTGCATAACGCTGGCCGTTGGATTTCCCTGAACAGCTTCCTGTTTGAACCAGAGCAGATCTTTCAGAAAAACATCCAACCTAGATTTAAGAACTGCCAGTGATGGAGAATCCACCACTACCTTTGGTTAAATTGGTTCCAATTAACCTCACTATTAAAAATGTACACCTTATTTCTAGTCTGACTTTGTCTAGCTTTGACCTCCAGCCATTGGATCTTGTTATACCGCTACCTGTTAGGTTGACAAGTCCATTAACAAAGTTTTATTCCCCAAGCAGGTACTTATAGGCTGTAATCAAATTACCCTTTTGCTTTCTCTCTGTTAAGATGGATATAGACTGAGCTTCTTGAGTCTATTACTATAAGGTATGTTTTCCAGTCCTTTAATCATTATCATGGCTCTTCTCTGCACCCTCTCCAATTTAGCAACATCCTTCTTGAATTGTAGGCACCAGAACTGGACACAGTATATCAGGAGTGGTCGCACCAGTGCCAAATATAGCATCTGGTACTGGCCACTGTTGAAGTCAGGTTACCAGGTGAACTTTGGGTCTGATCCAGTCTAACAATTCTATGTATCAAGATGCAAAAAGGTTTAAAGTGGATATCTATATTATCAGCACATTATATTTCATAGATTGAAACAAGAAATCTAATGGCTCACCGTTGTGAAGTCCTCAAGCACCTGCTTGTCCTTCTCCTTGCTCTCCATGTATCTCCAGTCCGGCTGATACAGATAGGAGTGGAAGTCATGCAACATTGGGACCTTGGTTTCTAATTTGATGGTCATATCATCTTCTACTGTGTCCAGAGCTCGGAGAACCAGATAGAATATGCACACAGCATGACTACGGAGGGAAGGAAGGATTTCCTATCAAGCAGGACTCCTTATGACACAGGCGAGTAGTTAAAAATAATCATGTGGCTTTTGTGAGAGACATTTGAAAATTAAACAAAGGTCTTTCCAATTCTGCACCCTGGAAAGTATTTCTAGTTCTGCATACAAATCAGAGATAAGCTCAAGCCATAAAATTCACGTCAATATTTCAAATACCCCCAGCATTTGGGCATGTCAGAACCAGGGCTCTGATTGAGGCCCAGGGCTCTGATTCAGGCCCAAATCTACCAGAAGGACATTTACAACTAAAAAAAATCATGAGGCAAAATGTAATTTCATACCATAATCTGTCTTTGTAGTAGCTATCCTAGTCCCAGTGGTCATCATTAAAAAGTGGATACCTTTTTAATCAATTTAGTGGCAACCACTGAAGATACAATTCAAACATATTTAGATGCTATATGTGCCTAGACGGAGAATCAAGAAAGGACCTGCTACAGATGCTGGAAATTCCTTGGCCCCCCGATACGCCTGAGCTAGGCATTCAGATGCCAGAAATGAAGGACAGTCCAGTATCTAGAGCGCCAGCCTGGACCATGGGAGACCTGGGTTCAATTCTCTGATCTGCCACAGGCTTCCTGCGTGACCTTGGGCCAGTTACTTAGGGAGCTGAAGCACAGAGAGACTACTAAATGGGGATGACAGCACTGTCCTACCTCACACAGGAGTTTTAAGGATAACTACGCTGAAGGTCGTGAGCTGCTCAGATACAACAGTAAGGGAGGCCATGTAAGTACCTTTGATACCCACACATCATGTGAGTATTTTCATGTGACTGAGGCTGATCATTCCACTGCAAATCTATCGTTTGCCTCAGCACTAATCACAAAGGAAAGTGCCTTGAATCTTTACACTGCGGTTTTTATGTGCTTACAAGTGGAATCTTAGCGCTATCAGGCAGACAACTAAGTGACCTGCAATGTGCAACCATTTCTTTAGACACCAGAGTAGTTCCTCCTTCAAACCAAGTTGTTGTTGTTTTGGGGGTGGGGAGAGGGCCTTTTGCTTTTTGCTGGGGTGGTGGAGATGAAAAGCAGAGCTGTTTTTTAAAAACTCATTAGTAAAGGTACTGTATCATTAACAGACTAATGTAATACTGATCCAAAGTGCCAAGAGCAGCACAATCCATTGTGTACTGAGAGATCCAAATTTGCAACAAGTCTTGGGAGGGCTTGCTGTACTGAGAGATCCAAATTTGCAACAAGTCTTGGGAGGGCTTGCCAGAATAGTGGTAAAAGTTACTAAAACCCAGCAGCCACTAGGACCCAGGGGAAATAAGACTTTGTGAGGGGAAGGATAAACTCTTTTCTCTGTTCCCTTCTCTTCCAGCTGTCCCTCTGCTGCAGCAGCTTCTCTTTCCTCCCACTGTGTAGTAACCAAGTATTAGGATCAAAACAAGGAATCATGGATGATCTGCGGGGCTCAAGCAGAAAAAGTCTGAAAAGACTGGAATAGTAGACTGATCCTGGGGCCAGGATCTATGCATTCAAGGGGCCATATTCCCAGTGTGTTTTTAAGCACTGGAATCTATAAGAGTTCTGCGAAAAATGGATGATGCAATACAGCTCCTGAATTTGAATCCTGTCTCTGCTCTGGCTTGCTGTGTGGTTTTGGTCAAGAAATCATCTCTCTGCTATGCTCAAAACTTGTGCCTTCAGTGGAAGTTTTGGGAGCGAGGAATGCAGGTTCCAGCCCTACAATTATAAAAAATCCGTATCTGTAAAGTTAGGATAATAACTACTTCAAAAGAGTTATTGCAAAGGCAAATTAGGTAGTGTGCGTCTAACACTTTGGCAATGTTTAAATGCTAATAAATACAAAACAGCATAGATGAGCTAGGACAACAATGAGCAATGAAAGATTATATGGTAATGGGAAAGTGAGTGGATCATTTAGCTGTTCACTACTACACTTAACCTTGGGTTTGTTTTATTAAAGGAGAATTATTTTTTTTTGTAAATAAATTATAATTAAGGCTACGTTTTAGTCACGGGTATTTTTAGTAAAAGTCATGGACAGGTCACGGGCAGTAAACAACAATTCATGGCCCATGACCTGTCCATGACTTTTACTATATACCCCTGACTAAAACTTGGGTGCTCAGGGGGCAGAAGGGGGTGCCGCAAGTGCTCTGACAGGGGAGGGAGGAAGGGGGCAGCACGTGGCCTGAGACCCCGCCGGTGCTGGGGGAGCTGGTGGGGCTGGCAGGCTCCCTACCCGGCTCTGCGCGGTTCCCAGAAGCAGCCAGCATGTCCCTGAGGCCCCTAGGTGGAGGTGTGACCAGATGGGCTCCGAGCGTTGCCCCCACGCCAAGCGCCCACTCCACAGCTCCCATTGGCTGGGAACCATGGCCAATGGGAGCGGCAAGGGCGATGCCTATAGGTGGAGGGAGCGCACAGAGCCCCCTAGCCATGCTTCTGCCTAGGAAGGGACATGTCACTGCTTCCAGGGAGCCCCCCTCCCCAAAGTAAGCACCGCCCAGAGCCCTCGCCTCCTCCCACACCCAAACTCGTGCTGCTGCTGGGGTGGGAGGAGCGCTGTGGCTCAACGCTGTCCCAGCAGCAGTCAGTGCGGTCTGGCCCAGGGGCTGCCCGAGCTGCTAAGGAAGCCGCTGGGCCAGCCACACTGGCCGCTGCAGAAGTCACGGAGGTCCCAGAAAGTCACAGAACCCATGAACCTATGCCACCTCTGTAAAACAGGAGCAATACATCCTTGCCTCACAGGGGCACTGTACTGTGCTTAGTTAGGGATTACAGGGATGAGGGACAACACAGACATACCAAGGCAGAACCTGGGATGAAAAGTACTGAACATAATGGGTACATTTTACTAGTGTACTTTGTACACTGTTTTGGGGATCCAATTAAATAAATGCTACATATTAAAATACATGGACACCTGTGTAAACATAAGCCTTGTCTGTATCCATCTGTTGCTTCTTGTCCTACACTTAGACTGTAAACTCTTTGGGGCAGGGACAATCTTTTTCTTCCATGTTTGTACAGCACCTAGAACATGGGGTCATGGTCCATGACTAGGGCTCCTTGGTGATATGGTAATACAAATAATAACTAATCTGCACTCAAAATCATAGACAAAGCCTGTTAACATAAACATATCTTGTGTCACCAACAACACCAGCAGTATCTCTTACATAGGATGTTCTATTGATATTTGTAAAGTGCTCCACGATGATTACGTGAAAGGCACTAGAGAAATGCAGGAGATTTTTACACTAAATTAGTATGTTTTCAAACAGCTCTGGTGAGGTGGAAGGTGCTGAATACGAATGCATGACTGAGAGGCAGACCCCAACCCACCTCGCACTCTGAAGAAGTTCCGATAAGAATCGGACTCCACAGCCAGGCCTCATCCCCCATGATCATATCAAAATCCAGAGCCTGAATCACGATGGGTAACAAGCGCTGAGGTATAGATCTCAGACAACCCCCTGCTACCAGCAGACTGTGAGAACAAGCACGTACCTTGCCTATGGCCAGTAACACATGGGCGGTCTACGGGCTGATGTTTAACCCTCTCCGGACCACAGCGGCCAGGGGATCGTGCTGGGCTCCTGCTCCGTGGATAACCCTCTGCCGGCCAGGGAGCTAGCGGCTCATGCAGCAGGGCTGCATGGACACGAGTTCGGGCCCGGCCAGCACATTGCACCAGGGATCTGCTCCCCTGTGCAGGGCTGGCTCCGGCACGAGGTCGCCCCGGTGACCCTCTCCTAGCCCGGCCAGTGTGTGGCGGGCTCCCGCTGCAGGGACACGGGCTAATTAGCCCCTGCGAGCCCACAGCCCCCCCACCCCCCGGCGGGCACTCACCGCAGCTCCCCGTCCAGGGCCTGGATGACGGCGGCGAAGCTCCGGCTGGTCTGGTTCAGGTACCGGTAGCAGGTCTTGAGGCCGTCGCTGAGCACGTCCTGCGGGCAGAGCAGAGGGGACACGGGCTGCTGGAAGCGGGGCGAGGCCGGGCAGGCCCCCGGCGGGGAGCCCTGGTGCAGGAGCCGGCTGCCCCCGCGGCGCCGGCCCCCCGGCCGGGACAGCGGCGAGGACGAGCAGCGCTGGCCGCCGCCGCCGCCGGGGCAGCGCGGGGGAGACAGCGCCAGGGTCCGCTTGAAGAGGGCCACGGCCTTGGTGCTGGCGGCCATGGGGCCGGGCCGCCGCCCAGCCGGAGCCCGTGGCCGCGACGGGGCCAAGCAGAACCAGGAGCGCGGGACTCGCTAGGCCACGCAGGCGGCGGCCAACACACCCACTGCGGCCGGCCCGGGAGCCCCGCCCCGCGCCCCCGCCCGGGTGTGGGTACGGGGGGGGGGAACCGCCCCGTTAACCCCGCACGGCCCGGAGAGACCGAGACCCCCCTCCCCCGACCCCCCGTTAACCCCGCGCGGCCCGGAGAGACCGAGACCCCCCCTCCCCCCCCGTTAACCCCTCGAGTCCCGGAGAGACCGAGACCCCCTCCCCCCGTTAACCCCTCGAGTCCCGGAGAGACCGAGACCCCCTCCCCCCGTTAACCCCGCGCGGCCCGGAGAGACCGAGACCCCCCCCTCCCCCGTTAACCCCTCGAGTCCCGGAGAGACCGAGACCCCCCCTCCCCCCCCCGTTAACCCCTCGAGTCCCGGAGAGACCGAGACTCCCTCCCCCCGTTAACCCCGCGCGGCCCGGAGAGACCGAGACCCCCTCCCCCCGTTAGCCGAGCGCGCCCCGGAGAGACCGACACCCCCCCCGCCCCCCATTAACCCTGCGCGGCCCAGAGAGACCGAGACCCCCTCCCCCCGTTAGCCGAGCGCCCCCCATTAACCCCGCGCGGCCCAGAGAGACCGAGACCCCCTCCCCCCGTTAGCCGAGCGCGCCCCGGAGAGACCGACACCCCCCCGCGCCCCCCATTAACCCCGCGCGGCCCAGAGAGACCGAGACCCCCTCCCCCCGTTAGCCGAGCGCGCCCCGGAGAGACCGAGACCCCCCCGCCCCGAGCGCCCTGCAGAGACCCAGCCACCCCCGTGCTCCGGGCCTCGGAGAGCCCCTCCGGCCCGCCCTAGCGCACCTCTTCCGTATTCACCGGGAGAGAGCCGCCCTCTGCCCCTTCCTCGCCGCAGCTGGGAGCCACCCTCCTTCTCGTTAACCCTGCGTGCCCTGGAGAGCCCCGGGCCCCCCACAACACTGGGGAGAACTCCCCCTAAGAGACAAGGGCTCAGGCACGAACAACCAAACTGCTCTGTGACAGGTTTCAGAGTAGCAGCCGTGTTAGTCTGTACCCTTAAAAGAACAGGAGGACTTGTGGCACCTTAGAGGCTAACCAATTTATTAAGAGCATAAGCTTTCCTGAGCTACAGCTGCTCTAGGTACCCGCCGACACCCCCACCATCCTTAGCATTTAAACAAAAACCGGTTTCCAGCGGCTCCTCTGTTAATCCTATAGACTAGCTCCTCCCACGTCCCTTCATAGTCTCCTGCAACCTCAACACCGCTGTTAAATGCAATAGCACCTGCTCTGTGCTCTACTGCCAGTAAAGGCTTCATGAAATAGAAGCATAAATAGCTAACAAAGGAATGCAGTCACCTTGAAATCTAGCTGATTTTTTTTTAAGTTAAAGTTAATTTCAAGTACTAGACTTCCCTGGGGTCTGCTTATTTTTTAGTTTCACAATCACATTTTCATTCCTTTCCCCACATTTTCCAGTACCCTAATCTTATGTGGAAAGCCACCCACTAAGGGGAAATGCTGAAACTGACTACACATAAGTGTTGTCCTACCCAAAGAGTAAAACTAAGAGGAGGGAACAAAAAACAATAAATCGTTTTCCTCTTTAATCTGTTACTGTAATCTTTATCATTTATAACAAAAGTAGGTAAAATTACTGAGATTGCAAGCAGGGACCAGTGTTTTGTCTTGTGTCTGTACACTGCCTAGCACAATGGGGCCCTGGTTCCATGACTGGGGAATCCTAGCTGCTATGGCAATACAAATAGTTAATAGTGAAATATTTTCAGACCGATTCATGATGTTTTAGGATAATGGTGCCAGTTTAATATATTTTACTTAACCAGTAATGAATTTTACAATACAGAATGTTTCTGAGCAAATGTAGGCCTTTATATACTGAATTCTCTGTGTCCCCACATAATTTAGACAGGCCATTCACTGTCTCATCTCAGCATTATCTCCCCTAGATTTAACTGGATGAAGACTTGAGGCTTGTTTGGAAAGAGCGGGAACATTTTTCAAGATATTTTTCCTAAGGTGAAGGACTCACCTCAAATTAATTTCTCATAGGAAGTGGTATACATGTGAAGATAATTGCTTAATTAAAATTAGTACTTATAGTCTTACCACCCTTCTGAAGAGTAACTGCTACCAGTCACCAATTTGGGAACACAAAATAAGGTCTTGATCCTGCTAGCTGGTCAGCACAGCTGGCCACAAGCACAGAGATCTACCTGCAACCAGCCCCATTGACCCACACTGATCATACCCACACCAGTGAGTTTGACATTTCCACAATCAATGTCTTAAGCTTAACTGGTTCTGCAAGTCACTCTGCCCAGGCAGATGCCTGCATCCATACAGGGTGACGGGCAGTATCAGGATCTTAAGTAAAACTAGTTTCAAGAATAACTATGAGATTAATACAGCATTGAATTCTGTATTCTTTAGGACCAGTTCTGTTCAGTAGTGACCAAGGACCTAATCCTGTTCCCACTGAAGTCAATGGAGTTTTGCCACTGAATTTTATAGGCGCAGGATTGGACTTCAGTGGCTGTTACCCTCTGACGGTTATTCATGGCCTATGTGAAACTACTAACTGAAAGATGAATTGATGAACCTCATGTCCATCCACCCATTTTCTTTCATTGATCCTGAGTCCTACACTCTGACCTTAATGAAGACTTTGTGCCACAGGCTTCAGTTCGGAGCCTTGTCTTGGCCAATAGTCGGGTGTCAAGATCCTTTCCATTTAGTTGATAATATTCTATAGACTTTTACTGGCCAAGACACATCATCAGGCAACCAGGGAAATCAAAAAGGAAACAGGACCAAGCTTTCAGAATAAGGAAGGGGGCATACTATAAAAACCCACAGGGTTTTGGCCAGAAAGGGAGTTAATTATGAAACAGTGCCTGATTCTCGCTATTTGACTGACATCCTAAGCCGCCCCCCCTGCAAAAAGACTAGGTGGCTACTGACATCAGTGAGGCTCTGCACATGGGCGCATTTGTGCATGCCAGAGACGGCACAATTCGGATTTTTCCAAAATTGCGCTGCAGAAGATCAGTGCTTGAGATGAATGCACAGAACAGGCTGCTTTCCAGGAGACATGACTGATCTTTCAATTAATCCCGATTTGTGGTTAACCAGAGCTCAGATAATCACGCGCAGAATTGGGTTTTAAACGTTGGGGTTACAGCCCCAGGCGTACCACGAGCCCTGTGGGCAGCACCCTGTACCCACAGAGAGCCCCCCCCCCGATTTCAGCGGGGCAGGATCGAGGCCCAGGTGGGTTATTAGGTGGCCCGGCAGGCGTCTGGGAAGCGAGTGGCCCAGCGAGCCCGTACGACACAGAGAGAGAGGCTGGGGAGAGGCGCTGGCTGGGCGAGACTCGGGCCAGCAGAGAGACGAGACCCCCCCGGGGCCGGCACCCCCGCCCCGCGCCCTGCTCACCTGGTCCAGTGGGGGCATCACCGCCGCGCCGCCGCCCATCTTAAAGCGCAGCAGGTTGTAGAGCTCCCGGGGGCGGCCCAGCCACTTCCCCACCCGCTCCATGGGCAGCCGCGCGCACCGGGACTGGGCGTCCTCGCGCACTGGAGAGCTCCCCCCGCCCGCTCTGCCCAGCAACCGGCCCCTCCGCGGCCGCCCGGCCGCAGCATCTTCCCTTGCGCCGCGGGAAGAGACGCGGCCCCGCCCCCGCCCGCTGACGCCGGCCAATCCGCGTGCGGCGCTCGTGGCTCCGCGGGTGGACGGGGCGCTCATTGGTCGCCCCTTTCTCGCACCAGAAGGACGCTGGCCAACAGGCCGGCTCCGGGGCTGGTGTGACGGATGTCGAATTGTTCTGATTGGCTGAGAGGGGAGGGTACCGCCCACCCATCCCTCGCGAGGGGAACAGGCGAGGAGCAGGCGCCGGGTTTCTTAAAGGGGCCGCGGCTCATTCCGCAGACCGGGAGGCTGCGGTGTGGCGGCCTTACCGGGGTCGTCCGACAGCCCGAGCGAAAGCCACCCCAGGGGCAGCGCGTCCTGCCCCCGCCCTGCCCGACATAGGCCCACCCCCGTCCCCTGCCAGACACCCCCCCCCCCCCCCGATCCAGCCCCTATGGACCAGCTGCTTGGATTACCCACCCCCAGCCCAGCTGCTGCCAGCTGTGACGGTCCCTGGGCCTGGCACCGCCACTGTGTCACCCATCGCCGGGTGCGTGCCCTGGAGAGCCCCCTCCCTGCTCTGCGTCGACCCCGCGCGGGTCCCGATCCCGCCGCCCTCTTCCCCTCCTCGGAGCAGCAGCCCCAAGGGTCAACCCCACTGTCCCCGGAGGATGGCTAGTGGCCAGGCAAGGGCAATGGTTGGGGGCCCATGCAACTGCCTGCAATAGTAAGGGGTAGGGATAGCTCAGTGGTTTGACCATTGGCCTACTAAACTCAGGGATGTGAGTTCAATCCTTGAGGGGGCCATTTAGGGAGCTAGGCCAAAAATTGGGGACCTGGTCCTGCTTTGAGCAGCAGGTTAGACTAGATGACGTCCTGACGTCCCTTCCAACCCTGATATTCTATGATTAGATTATCTGACACCCTCGCCCCAGAGGTATTTCTCCATTGCTTCTTTCTAAGCCTGGCATTTCAAACGCCCTTTTGATTTGGCGTTCACTGCGAAAGCCTAAAGGGACAAGTGACCAGCTGCTGGTCGCAATGTCAGGCTGGTTCAGGTTCAGTTGCACTTTTAAGTCATGAAAAAGCAGCTTTTATGGATCCAGACTAACACAGCTACCCCTCCGATACTTTAACTCATGAAGATTTGCATTGCTCATGTATCATTTCCTCTTACCAATGTTTCTGCACTGTACTAAATATGAATTATTAATAGAAGAGAGTGTCACTTTTGGAGCCTTTGTTCCAAGAGTCCCGGGCAGCTTCAGTGGCCTGTTGTGCTTTTCTCCATCTGTGGGACAGCGTGACCACTGGGACCATGCTTCTCAGATGCAGATCAAGCCCCAGCTATTCAGGTTATTTTGACCTCCAAGCTGCATTCCTGCGACGTGTCCTACAAGGAGCTATCTCTGAAGAACACTCAGAAGCTGTAGCAGGTGCAGAATTCAATGAGCCTACTTGGTAGGGCAGATGGAGGAGGCCCATTAAGTGCTCCACAGACCGCACTGGCTTCCCCGTCACTTCCCAGTGCAATTTGGGTTGTTGCTTTTGGTTCATACAGCTGTACATGTTTAGGGTCTAGCTAAGGCCTGATCCAAAACCCATTGGATTCACTGGGCTTTGGATCAGGGTTTAAGCGAAAGAGAGCCTTTTTCCCTGTGCGCTGCCACAGCAGTCCCAGTCAGCAAATATGGAATGGCTGGAAGCAGCCTGTTCCCAGTGGAGGCCTTTGACTCTGACACTCTCTCCACCCTATTGGTCTGACCCAGGCCAAGTTTATTAATGTCTAGTTGCAAAGTGTGGGCCAAGATCAGCCCTGGTGTTACCCCATTGAAGTCAAGTTACACCAGGGTGGAATGTAGCCTCTTCTGTTCATTCAAACTTTTGCCTGAGGCAGGCTAGCAGGTGATGCAGTTTGCAAGTTTAGGGAGTGTCTTGCCTACCTGTTAGGAAATCGGGATTATTTCTTATAAACCGAGTCAAAGTCTTCGGGAATGGACACAGCCTCTTAAAAATAATTGACGCAGCAGCTTCAGCACCTGGTGAGCACATACGTAGGTCAGATCTAAGCCGCGATGCAAATGAGGGGATTGTAACATCTTAAAGCTGATCAAGATCGTGATTTCTTTCTTCCAAAAGCACAGGCTGGTGTTGGAAGGAAAGTGTTTCTCACTGAATTGCGAGAGCTCCACAGCCCTGTGTCAGAAGTTGGCACAGGCAGTTGTAGTAAAAGCTTTCCCCTCTCTGCCCTGTGCTGGAAGGACCACTTCTATCCGTGGGCTCTCGGCTGAGAGTGCCAATAAAGGTGCCAGTGGTTTTGGGATGTGAACACGTGTCCACATGGAACTGAACCAAGAGCACCTTATTTCACACCGGATGCCAAGCTGTTAGGGTCATAAGAATGCTTAAGCACCATCAAGCCGGCTGCACGTGAATCGCTGGCTTAGGGGAGAAAAGTTCCACTTCCCATTACTTACTCCAGAGATGGGCAAACTACGGCCCGTGGGCCACATCCAGCCCGCGGCACCCACCTGCCTGGCCCCTGAGCTCCTGGCCCAGGAGGCTCGCCCCCGGCCCCTCCCCCGCAGCCTCAACTCACTGCGCCGCCAGACCCATGCTCTGGGCGGCGGGGCGGCGAGCTCCTGGGGGCAGCGCAGCTGCAGGGTCCGGCCTGACCTGGTGTGCTGTGGTGTGCGGTGCGTGGCTGGCTCCAGCCGGGCGGCTCGGCTCTAACGCCGCCAGCCACCAGTGCTCCAGGCAGTGCGGTAAGGGGAGTGTGGGGGGGTGTTGGATAGAGGGCAGGGGAGTTCAGGGGTGGTGGTCAGGAGGCAGGGGTGTGAATAGGGGTTGGGACGGTTAGAGGATGGGGGGAGGCAGTCAGGGCAGAGGTTCCAGGGGCAGTCAGGGGACAGGGAGAAGGGGCGTTTGGATGGGGCAGGGGTCCTGGGGGGGCAGTCAGGAATGAGAGAAGGGGTTGGATGGGGCGGTGGGGGGCAGTCAGGGGTGGAGGTTCTGGGGGCAGTCAAGGGACAGGGAGTGGGGGGTTGGATGGGGCAGGAGTCCTGGGGGGAGGGCATCAGGGGTGAGAAGCAGGGGCCGGGTCACGCCTGGCTGTTTGGGGAGGCACAGCCTCCCCTAACCGGCCCTCCATACAATTTGCGAAACCCGATGCGGTCCTCAGGCCAAAAAGTTTGCCAGCCCCTGACTTACTCTTCCCAGCCAATTGGTTTGGCCGGAGGTTTGTAAAACAGTCAAACAAACAAGACAATCACCCTGACGTTATTTATACAGCTTCACTGGCAGAAGAAAAATTGAACATTAAACTTTTTACATCAGCAAATCTGAAGGTGCCAAATATTTCAGTGGCTACAACTCCTAACTTCTGGGGGAGATTTACACCTATTACCATTTGCTTCATTTCTCTTCATAGTGCAATATGGACTTGGGAGCGTCACAAAAACATCCCCTCTCTTTTTAATGAAGCTCTATTTTCTCTCCATATTTTGCCTTTCGGGATAAGTGATTTCTGCTCAGTACAACGGACGGCACGTCACAAAAAGACCAGAAGGCAACGTGCTGCAAAACAGGAGAGTGTGTTCATAATCCACATTAAGGCTGGCATATTTGTTCACTCAGTGCTTAAGCGATTTGGGGTCATTCCCTTCAGGAGGTACTCGAGGCTGGCACTGAGCACACCACCAGCTAAGCCTCTTAAACCCATCTTGGGGCCCAAAAGTTCCCTGCATCACCTCGTGCCCAAGAGGACATTTTTCTTTCAGGTAGATCTGGTAGTGTAATCCTTTTCCAGCCAGCTTCTTATGCAGCCAGTCTGTGCTGAACTGAACAGCATGATCCAGCAAGGATTCAAGATCCGAGAGAGTCAAGAGTGAGCCTTGCGATAATGGGTGGATCCTTGCCAAATACAAGATCTCGTTCTTAATGATGTTCCCTGGAACATGGGGCAAGAAGAGAAGTTCATAAACACAGGTGCAACAGTGAGAACCGATCACATGAATAGAAGGCACAGTCTAGTGGTCTGAGTGCTTGTCTAGGAGGAAGAAGCTGTTGACCTCTCTTTGTGCCTATGATACCAACTCCCCCTGTGGCTTTGGGGAAGTCAGGTAACCTCGCTGTGCCTCTGATTCTCTGTCTGTACAGAGGATAATACTAATACTCATCTACCTCTCCAGGGGATTATGAAATTTAAGAGCCTGATTTCCAGAGGCGCTGAGCAATTACAGCTCCCATTGAAGTTGGCACTCATGAAAATTAAGTCCTAACAGGTTTGTTTTCATAAAGAGCTGGGATATCAGAAAATATCAATAATAAGAAGCCATATCTAAAGCTAACATTTAACATGCGGGGTTTGCAGCTAATAAATCTGAGACCCATCTCTAACTGGGCCAAAATATCACTATTCCTGGAGGGTATTCCCCTCTCTGGTGGAACATACCCAGACCGGAGAAATATCTCTGGTCCAGAAGGGTGTAGCAGATGGGCATCGGCTGGCGAAGGGCTGCCAAGGCCTGCCCCCGGTGGAACTCGGGAGACAGGATGTCAGAAGCAGGTTCCACAGCGGGAGAGGTGCACCAGTGGATCTGGCAGTTGTAAAAGACGAGGAAGCCACCGCTGTTGAAGTGCAGAACCAACCTACAATAAACAGGATGGAAATTAGAGCGAGAAAATCCTGGCTTTGCAGTGTCAATCCAGAAACATTACAAGAACAATCATGTTCCAATCTAGCCGAATGGGCGTGTAGAGATGGGAGGAAGGGGATCAAGGAAAACAGTAGGAACCGGGTGGAGAAATGGTGGAAGAGAAGGGGAAAGCACTATATATTTGCTAGCAGGGTCAATTGCTCAGCCTTTGTACCCCAGCTTCTGAAATCAATGGGAGTTGAGGGCATTCAGCACTTGGCAGGATTGAACCCCCTTGTAAGCACTGCTGTGTTTTCCCATATCTACTACTCCAGACACAACACTGCATTCAGTCATTCAGAGCGAGATGGGACAATATACTGTAGTGACCAGAAAAATACCTAGAATGTTGCAGAGGAGGAGAGCTGGGGGTGGGTTGACTGGAAAAAGGAGCCTTGTCTTTCCTGATTTGCAGTCATGTGGATTTAGTCAGCGTCTCCTGGGGCAGATCTTCTGATGTTGGTTACCGGGGAGATTACATCCCTATTTATATTTAAGTATAGCTTGTCTTATTGTTTCTTAGCTTGAGAAACCTGCCAGTTTCATGGGAACATTCTGCAGGAACCAACACATGCAATGCCCAGGACTGTCATGTTGAGACATTAAACAAGCAAGCAATAACGAAGCCTCTTTTGCCTCTTTAGAAACTGGGCATTGGGGGTGGGAGGCGGGCAAGGGGAGAAGAAAGAGAACGGTATTTGCCATGACAAAAGATTCAGTCAATACCTGGGCACAGGATCCTTCCAGTCCCCTCTTTTGTTTGCCTTATTAGCTCTCGAGAACTCATTAGCCCGGATGCTGCCAAACAAGCCAAAATGGAAGCGCAGCCATTTCCAAGTGTCCCCTGCTGCATCTGAGGCATCAGGCACTGAGCGTTCAGTTTCCTGCTTCCTCTGCACACTGTGTTCTTTGGAGCTTAGCTGAGAGACATCCTCCTCCTGTCCTTCCTGAGCAAGGGAAAGGGAGCATGCCCCGTTGTCATCCTTTCCTCGGATGGTTGGAGATGGGCTTCCACCCACGGTCCGTGCTTCCAGAGAGGCACCAAATGCCAGGAATAAATTCTTTCCAGAGGCCTAAAAATAAAAGTCAAAGGAAGCATTTGAGGACTTATGCATTTGCAAACAATGAACAATTTAAGGGAAGTAACCCTCAGCGCCTAAAGGCGAGGTTCAAAGTGAAGGGCGTGCAGTTAACATGAGGGAACTAGAGGACTCTCTGGGAGATATGAGCTAGCTACATTAGA
This sequence comes from Natator depressus, assembly GCF_965152275.1. Taxonomy (NCBI): domain Eukaryota; kingdom Metazoa; phylum Chordata; order Testudines; family Cheloniidae; genus Natator; species Natator depressus. The sequence continues at coordinate 12,535,773 of NC_134236.1, read as the reverse complement.
GCAGGGACCCACATCCCATGAAGTCTTGTTCTCTTTGCCAGTCTAACTAAAGTGTCAATACAGCCATGATGGGCATCAGTGCATACCCGTCATGTAGTGTAATGAATACCAAACTGTATTATACGGATCAGCCACTAGGTCGTGGTGTATGTAACATACCTTATTTATGAACAGGAGGACTTGTGGCACCTTAGAGACTCAAAAATTTATTTGAGCACAAGCTTTCGTGGGCTACAGCCCACTTCATTGGATGCATATAATGGAACATATAGTAAGAAGATATATATACATACGGAGAACATGAAAAGGTGGAAGTTACCATACCAAATCTAAGAGGCTAATTAATTAAGATGAGCTATTATCAGCAGGAGAAAAAAAAACTTTTGTAGTGATAATCCAGATGGCCCGTTTCAGACAGTTGACAAGAAGGTGTGAGGATACTTAACATGGGGAAATAGATTCAATTTGTGTTTATGCTAACCCAAGCCATACCTGGGAGAGCATTAAAGGATCTTTTATAGTGAGCACCTCTGGTGTGTATCTCTCTGAGAAGTAAGCTCTGTAGTCAGTCTAGATCTGACACAGAAGCCTGACCTGCTAAAAGCAGACCTGCAGCCTGCTGTGTGCAAGAGGAACATGACAGGTAGCTCATTTAAAAGCTGAAGAGGTCCCTCAGCTTGGAACAGCTACCTAGGAAGCCTAATGCAGACACAATGGAAGCAGTGACGTTGCCTCCAGGACTGGAGCACCCATGGGAAAAAAACAGAGGGTGCTCAGCACCCATTAGCCACCCGCTGATCAGCTGTTCGGTGGGCCCCGCCAATCAGCTCCTCCCCCTCAGCTCCTCCCTACCGCCACGGATCGGCTGTTCGATGACAGGCGGGAGGCGCTGGGGGGAGGAGGAGGAGGAGCGGGGCCGGGAAGAGGTGGAGCAAGGGCAGGGTGTGCTCAGGGGAAGGGGCAGAGCGAGCGGGGTGCCTTGGGAAAGGGGTGGGGCAGGGGTTTGGGGCGGAGTGCGGGTGGAGCACCACTGGGGAAAGCTGAAAGTTGGCGTCTGTGAGTTGTGGGGTTGTGTTGACATAACAATGGATGACATAGACTCTGATGACCTAATGGTTCTCCAGCAGTTCCTCTCTTCCACTCAGCTGTGAGGAAAGGTCTCCTCTCCGTTCCCCTTATCCTTCTTTACTGCAAAATGGGCTGAGGCCAAACTAATCTCACATGCTTAAACCATCAAACAGCTGCCAAGTGAAAGTTACTTTTGGTTACTAAGGGACCTGGCCAGGATGGGATAGAATCCCTATCCCCTATCCCAAAGCCATGCTGGAAGTAATGTGCATATTCATTGTGGGCTTCGGTCTACATTCCTGGCAGCATGAATTTAAATGTGTGACAATTTCTTTAGGTCAAGTCCTGAACTTAGAGTAGCGTATAAATGTAAGCAGGGAAATCTCTGAAAGTTTGTGTGTTCCTTAATCGTTTGTAAGAGGATACAAAGGGGGTGGGGTGTTGTTCAGGGACTTCGTTAACACTGAACTGGCTGCAGCAATTGCTAGACTGGGTCAGTTCTGCTAGTCTGAGCTGAGGAGAGGAGCCACCCGCAGCTGATGGAAGGAATGTCCAGCCAAGCCAATGAAGACTCATGCACCTGTACATATCTGTTAGCGTTCCAGGGAGATTGCCGGAATGGGCAGCAGACTTCAGTGATTTTGCCCAGAATGCCTGGTTTCTAATCCTGCTTCAGGGTCTCCCATGGAAGATCTGGGACTGTAAGAACCTGTCCAGATAGAACCTGGGGCCATGGGGGTGGCTCTGGACCTCTGATGTGTCAACGTTGCCACAGGCTGGGCTCCCACTGGAGAACACTGTGAAGCTAGGCTTGGCAGGAAGTATCGCCCAGCAAAGCCCGAGTGGTGGCCCCTCACAGCCCACTGATTGGCCAATACCAGTATTTAAACCCGGAAGTTAGCATGACGAGCTGCCTGGACAATAACACTGCCTACCAACTTGCCTGCGAAAGACCCAGGAGTCTGCCTTCTGACCCTGGTTTGTCTTTGACTTTGCTATTTGACCGCAGTCTGTAACCTGGCGCCTGACCCCAACTTCCTGGTATCCTGACCTGGCTCGACTCTGACCCTGCTAGAGTATCTACCCACCGTCTACAGCTGGGTGCCCAACCCTGACTTCTTGGCATTCTGATCCAGCTCGCTCCTGACCCTGCTACTTGTCTCCTGATTGCAACTTGCCAACTGACCAGGGCTCACCCAGCTGCCCATGGCCTGGCCCTGAGAGGGACACAGTGGCCAGAGTTAAATATTGCACTGAAATCTCATCCCTGTTTAATGCACCAGTGCTCAGCTTGTAGCTTTCAAGCTGCTTGTCAAGTACAGGCATCTATGGGTACGTCTACACTGCCAACGAAAAGGAAAACCTGCAGCACTGTGCCAGAGCCCACGTCAACTGAGTCGGTCTCGCAGGGCTCGTGCTATGGGGCGAACAATAGTAGTGTAGCCGTTCCCGCTTGGGCTGAGCCTGGGTTCTAAAACCCACCCCCTTCGCCAGGTTTCAGAGCCTGGGCTGCAGTCTGAGCGGCATCATCTACACTGCTACTTTTAGCCCAAAAGTGCGAGCCCGCGGCAGTCAACCCGGTCTCACTGCGGCGGGTGGCGGTGGTTTTATGGCAATGCAGACATACTCTGAATGTAGCTCTTGCAGGCCTGGTCCAGCTCGCTTGGCCTCAGGTTTGGGTGGAGCACAGATCACAAGAGTAATCGCCTGCTGTTGGATACATACCAGGCAGAGCTGAGCACACTCACTGGGGGAGGGGTCAGGAGTTGCATTTCCACACCTCACCTCTGGGGCTTGGGGAAGGTACAAGGGAGGGGAAAAAAAACAACTGGTGAGCCACTAGAATTCCCCCTGCTCCCCTTTCCCTTTCAGCAAAGAGGGAGGTAGAAGGAAAGAGTGACACTTTCCATCTCAGCAACCGGGGGTAGGAGAGAGAATGGAGACAGTATAACAGAGCCAACAACTTCAGAGTGTGCCCATCACGGGTCAGGTTGTCACAACACACATCAGTCGATGAGGTTGCCTACCACAGCATGTAGCCGATCAGTGACTGCTCATAGCAAATATCCCCAACAGCCAGTGATGGGACACTAGATGGGGAGGGCTCTGAGTTATAACAGAGAATTCTTTCCCAGGTGTTTGGGTCTTGCCAAAATGCTCAGGGTCCAACTGATCACCATATTTGGAATCATGAAAGGAATTTTCCCCTGGGTCAGATTGGCAAACAGAAGGGGTGGGGGTTGCCTTCCTCTGCAGCATGGGTTACTTGCAGGTTTAAACTAGTGTAAATGGTGGATTTTCCATAACTTGAAATCTTTAAATCAAGATTTGAGAACTTCAGTAACTCAGGTTAGGGGTCTGTTATAGGAGTGGGTGAGTGAGGTTCTGTGATGTGCAGGAGGTCAGACTAGATGACCATGATGGTCCCTTCTGGCCTTAAAGTCTATGAGTCTGTGATTATTTGGTGGGCCTCTGCATGGCATTCAATGATGCTTTGGCCCTTGACAGTGAAGCCCTGTTGACTTAAATTCATCTAGGAAATTAATTTATTCTGGATTATGAACAGTAAAAAAGCAAAGCATTCTGGGTATTTTCCCTGTGCAAACCCTGGCTCCCCCATGTCCCTCTCTTTCTGTAATTCTGACCCTGAGCTCAACCTTCTTGATATAGAGCGGCCACTGTTCACAGCTGAAGGTGCCTTCACATTAGTCCTGTAGCCATGTGGGTTGTGCCTAAGCCTGTCTATACAGCACATGTTTAGAGCTGCAAACTAGGGACATGCTCCACACTGAGCATGAGAGGCTACCCTGATATTACTGTAGGTTTGCCCACATGCCAACACCCTGCACCTTTGCAGCACCAGCAGTGCAGTTAGGGCAAGGAAAGGGAGGTTTGTGAGGCAGGACTGACATGTCCAGACAAGGCTGCCTTTTAGCATAGCTCACCTGAGAGTCCTGGAGCCTCATTGCTTTCAGATCCTTCAGGTTTCTCTGCCTGCTGCTTCCTCCCACCTTGGCCACTACCTGCCCCACAAAAGGAGCAGTCAGCAACTGGAACCTCTTCACAGACGGGCCTTCTGGCATCTCTGGCTGGTCAATGGGAGCTGCAGGTGCACACGCTGTGGGTCTCAGGCAGGGCACCCTAGAGCTGAGATGCATAAACTCAGTGATTGCTTAGGGAAATGCGGTTGCACATAAACAGGTTATTGTCCCTGGTCCTCTCATCTTCCGTGATCATGCTCCTCGCCCATATGGGAAGGGTTACAGAAACACTCAGATCATTTCCCTTTCCCCACTCAAACTCCAGCTGCAACAGGAAAGTCTGCAGTGGGCTGAGCCTGGCCTGTGTTTCTCAAGGCGACAAGCAGCAATACTCTGGCTTAAGCTTATGCTCTCCCATTAGATTCAATGGAAGAGGCTTTGATCCTCATCTCCGCAGGGTCATTATAAAAAAAATACAGTCCTGGTTCCCCTGCTATAATGTCCCTGCCTCCCTGTTCCCTCAGCTTGGGAAGCCATTGGGCATGCCCCCCGTTTAATACTTTGTGATGGGGGAACTGTGCTGAGACCATCAAACAGCCAGCAGATGGTAACAGCTTCCAGTCAACAGGCTCAAGCCGGGAAACTAGAAGCGAAGTGCCCTATACATCATTCCCAGCCCCCTAGAGCCATCCGCTCCACCCTCCAAAACTATCCTCTATTTCTCCCTTAAAATTCATTGGCATGAGACAGTCCATAAGTCAGAGGGGTGGATTGTGCAGCCCATCTGAACAGTGACAGCAAGGAAGCAAAACCATGGCCTTGTTTGCAGAACTGCACAGTGTGAATAGTCCCTGCTTCTGTCACTTAAAAGGAGTCAGTGAGGGCTTGATCCTGGGACATCAGCGAGAGTTGGCAGAATGAGAAATAGGACCCAGGAGTCTTGACCCACCCGTTCCCTGCTCCAAGCATGAGGACATGCGGCCTCCCTCCAGATTAAATTATAAAATAAAGTTAGTGCCACGTGATTCTGAACAAACTAATGCAGTGGTTCTCAAACTTTCGTGCTGGTGACCCCTTTCACATAGCACGCCTCTGCGTGCGACCCCCCCCCCTTCTAAATTAAAAAACTCTTTTTATATATTTAACACCATGATAAATGCTGGAGGCAAAGCGGGGTTTGGGGTGGAGGCTGACAGCTCGCAACCCCCCATGTAATAACCTTGCGACCCCCTGAGGGTTTCTAACCACAGCCAGACAACGCATGAGAGGAGAGATCAGAAAACAGGTTTGTTTGCTTTATATCATTCTCAACCATCGCGTTCATCCCTCCCACAGACCTGGTTTCAAGGGGCAGCACTCATCTCACCCCCAAAACTCCCTACATTCCCCAAAAATCTAGTACTCCTCATTTTCACTGCTGAGAACAATTCACACCAGACATAGAGCCCCCCAGCACTGAGGTGAGAGCATTATTATCCCTGTAGGAAGAAATCCCACAACGCTGGGAGTTTCAAGCATGTCCCTCCTGTTGGGTCTTTGTCACACAAACCACACCCCGCATTTGGGCCTTCCTCAGCTGACAGCAGGGCTGCATCTATTACTGGCCAAGCAGCCTGGGGTCTTAAACACCACGGTTCTTTCTTTTTAATGGTCTTCAATTTGGTGATGTCGCACGCAGTGAAGGCAAGAAGAGCCTCAGGTCCCCAGTGAGAAAATCCATCACTGATACTCACTGCTAATCCCAGCAGCAGCTCTGTCCCACGCCTGACCCCACCCCAGGACTGCCACTGTCTGATCTCTCCCTCCTGCCAGTTTCACACACCCCACCCTCTGGGGGCTTTGAAGGGTTACACAAGGGTAAATCATTTCTCAGACCCGCTCAGTCGAATACCTAATTACAGCTCTCCAGAGCAATCGAGCCCAGAGTTACTAATTGGGCCCTGCTTTTGGTCTGCATATTTCAGGGGGGGCAGAGAGGAGTCAGATCCTGATGCTCCAGAAAATCATGGAATTAGCTGAAACATCGTGAGATGTAGAAAAAAGTGTTGGGATCTTTGTCTTCTGGTTTCTGAGCCTCTCGGGTTCTTGTTTTCAAGTTTTTCTGTGCAATTGTGAGGGCTAGAAACGTACATGTTTATTTAAAAATTAAACCTGATATTTGCACTTCAGAATTATTATGATCATGATCAAGGTGATGATGTTTCTTAGGGTAGTGCCAAAGGGCACTAGACTGAAGTGCAAACACAGAGTAATAAACAAATTCCTGAAGAGAGTCTCATGCAATCACATCCCTCGGGTTTTAAGAAGCCTGCCAGCAACCATGAGATGCGTCGGCAACTCTGCCTCTAGGCTTTGATTGTGCCTGTGAAGCATTGGCCCATGTTGGGGGCTCTGCAGAGCTGCACTGCCCCAGGGAAGGTCCAGGAACCACTGAGGAGTCCTTGTAGCACCTTAGAGGCTAACCAATTTATCTGGGCATAAGCTTTCATGGGCTAGAACCCACTTCATCAGATGTATGGAGTGGAAAATACAGGAGCAGGTATAAATACATGAAAAGATGGGAGTTGCCTTACCAAGTGTGACAAGAAGGAACAAGGCCTCCCAGAGCAATCAGCGTGCCAGGAAGCTTACCCACTCCCACTGCCTTTAAAGAGGCACTTGCCCGTCACAGCTCTGCTAACCAGTGGGCAGGTGAGGAGGAAGGACAGGGCTGTCTTCCTGCCCCTCCCTGAACTTAGCTCTAGCCACTTCTCCTCCGCGCTCTGATGTACTCCCACCCCCATACTTCCTCCCTCATTTGCTGTTGCAGGTTTTTGCCTTTCCCACCTTTTCAAAATGCAAAAATGGGACACATGCAGGAGCCTCCTGCTTCTCCTCTTCCCCCTGAGGCCACGCCCCTGGCCATCAGGCCGAAAGCTGGAGCTGAGTAGTGGTAGGGTTGCCAACTTTCTAATCGCACAAAACCCAATACCCCTGCCCCGCGCCTTCTGCGAGGCCCCGCCTCTGGCTGGTTCTATCCCCCTCCCTCCATCGCTTACTCTCCCGCACCCTCATTCACTTTCACCGGGCTGTGTCAGGGGGTTGGGGTGCGGGAGTGGGACTCTGGGCTCTGGCTGGGGGTGCGGGCTCTGGGTGGGGCCAGAAATGAGGGGTTTAGGGTGCGGGAGAGGGCTCCAGATTGCGGGCAGGGGGTTAAGGTGCAGCGGGAAGGGGGGAGGACTCCGGCTGCGGTGTGGACTCTGGGGTGGGGCCGGGGAGGAGGGGTTTGGGGTGAAGGAAGGAGCTTTGGGCTGGGGCAGGGGGGTTGGAGTGCGGGGGTGAGGACTCCGGCTGGGGGTGCAGCCTCTGGGGTGGGACTGGGGATGAGGGGTTTGGAGTGCAGGAGGGGGTGCGGGCTCTGGGAGGGAGTTTGGGTGCGGCAGCGGGCTCAGGGCTGGAGCAGGGGGTTGGGGTGTGGGAGAGTGTTGATCATCATGTAATCATCTTTGAAAGATGGAAGAGCTGCAATAGATTACATCGCTTTGCAAGATTTTGCAAGCACCAGCAGAGCATGGACAAAGAGGGTGACGCCATCACCTGTAGCTCAGATGAATTGTTCATAAGAACAATGGACGCTCCTGGAGCAGCCGACGAATGAACTGTCAACCTGAAACCAAAAGGGACGTAGATTCATTTTGGATTGGACACTGGTGCACAAGCCAATGTGTTGCCAGGAGCAGTGTTATTAACGCTAAAAGAAAGCCACAGACAGCGTAAGATAAACAGATAAAACTCCGGGCTTAGAGTGGAGAGTTTATCCTCACTAAAGGAATATGCAAATTAGATATATGAGTAAATAACAACCTGGAGAAGATACAATTTGTAATAGTAGCAGGGTAAGGCTTATCACTTACTGAGTTAAAAGTGTGTCAAGCCCTTTGTCTCAAGAGGGTGCACTCATTGCGGAGCCAGTGGACCAAACCAATTGAGGAAGAGTTTGAGGATATCTTCCATAGGATAGGGAAGCTCTCAACAGAGTACAGAATAGAGCTGAAAAGGCCCAAGTGCTGCACAATTCATGCCCCTAGAAGAGCGGCCCTTGCCCTAAGGCAGAGGCTAAAGGGAGGGTGGCATAGGTTCTGGGAATCAGAGTGCAAACAGAAGAACCAAGAAAGTATGTTCACTTGTTGGTCACTGGAGTAAAAATAGACAGATCCCTTCACTTCTGTTTAGACCCAAAAGAATTCAATAAACATGAAAAAGGGACCACTTCCCACTATCTACAAGGGAAGAAATTTGGGGCAATATGGCAGATGTCAAATATTTTTCTACACTGGATACATCAGCAGGTTCTTGCAGGGACTCTTAAAAAAACAGCACATGAGGTTGCCCTGTGGTCTCATGAGGTGGTCACCAAAGATGGACATACAATGAAGAGCAACAGAGGGCAGAAGGGAGGGAGCTAAGGGGCACTGAGTCTGCCAGTTTGCTTGAGACGGTTTCAGTTAGTCAACAACTGAAATAGAACAAAACCACAGACCCCCAGGCCACGACCCCTGCCCGAACAAATGGACTCACCCCCTCCTGTCATCCGTAGTGGTGACTTTTCAAAGGGCAACCTGCTGATACAAGCAATTAGCACTAGGCATCTCCCAGACGAATTGAGCCTTGCTAGTAAATGTAGTTCGTAGGCGGTGTAGCCTTTATTTTGGTAATCAACAGGTCTGTGTTAAACCAGAGTGTCCCTAGTGAGGGAATCCATCACCCGGGCTGCTACAGTTTTAGAATCCACTGGGGGTAAAAATTACCCGGAGGGATTTCCTTCTCCAGACTGTAGGAGCACACAAAGAACAACGACAAGAACCACAAACACAGTTACAAGTAAGGGATGTTGTTGTCTGCACTATAAATTTCACTAAGCGGATAATCAATGTTACAATCACGAACAGATGTATAAAACCCAAGCAAGCCCATGCAATAGCCAGCGTTGTTTTCATGGCCACATTTCCAAAGCTATCATAGAGTCGGGTGGATCTCTCAACAGGTTGTCATCAGTGGAGAGCGGGGTGTCTCCTGATGGGGTCTTCCCTCCTGCAGCCAATTAGTTCATTTTACCCTTCATTTATTGCATGTTGTGTGATGTTATAATTAACTCATATGCTATGTCATATATAATCATTGTATGCTAAAGAGATTTAAATTGTAGGATTATAGAAGTATACGATTGATAAGTGTTTAGAAGTGATAAGTATGTACAGTAAAAGCTGTGTTATCCAGTCCTGTACCAATTGGAAAGCTCTATAAACCGGCATTTCTAACCTTCATAGAAAGTCTGGTTTATAGTCTGGTTGGCGTGGGGCCGGCAGGCTCCCTACGTGGCTCCCTGGAGGCGGCAACATGTCCCTTCTGCTCCTAGGAGGAGGAACGGCCACGAGGGATTCGGAGTGCAGGGGTGGGGTGCGGGGCTGGGGGGCGGGGAGTGGTGATGTGGGGCGCAGACTCAGAGAGGGAGTTTGGGTTCAGGAGGGGGCTCAGGGCAGGGGGTTGGGGCACAGGAGGGGTGAGGGATGCCAGATCTGGGGGGTGGTCACCTCAGGTGGCTCCCCGAAAGCGGCGACCAGTCCCTGCAGCCCCTAGCTGGAGGCACGGCCAGGCGTCTCTGCGCACTTCCCCCACCCAGAACCGCGGCCAATGGGAGCTGCGGGGGCAGTGCCTGCAGATGGGGGCAGCGTGCGCAGAGCCACCAGCCCCACCTCCCCCTAGGGGCTGCAGGAACTGGTCGCTGCTTGCCGGGAGCCACCCGAGGTGAGTGCCCCTCGGATTCCGCACCCCACACCCCCTCCCACACCCCAACCCCCTGCCTCAGCCCAGAGCCCCCTCCTGCACCCAAACTCCCTCCCAGACCCCGCACCCCCTCCTACACCCTAACCCCCTGCCCAGATCAGAATCCTCCTCCTGCACCCAAACTCCCTCCCAGACCTTGCACTCCCTTCTGCACCCCAACCCCCTGCCGCAGCCCAGAGCCCCCTCTTACACCAAACTCCCTCCCAGAGCCCACACCCCTCACCCTCTCCTGGACTCCAATGCTCTGCACCAGACCAGAGCTCCCTCCTGCACCCAGGCCCTGCACCCCAATCCCCTGCCCCAGCCCCCTCCTGCACCAAACTCCCTCCGACAAAAAACACTTGTATACAGGGTCCCCACTAAATCTAATAGCCCCAAACCCACAGGAGTGTTAATCCGGCCCTGCCTAACCCCCACCCCCAACTCCCCGGGAGAGCCAGAAATGACTTTTCAGCCCAGTGGTGGTGCTGTATAGGCCTGACCTGACATTTGGGAGACAGGACTAGAGAGGTAAATGGATCAGCAGGCTGGAAGCAGAGTGTCTGTGCTAACTAACACAGGTAAATGGGTCAGTGAGCTAAGAGACACAATGTCCGTACCAGCTAAAATAAGGGGGAACACCCAGGGGACCATCTACAATGGACAAGATAAGCCTGGAAGGTAAGTTGAGATAAAGAGCAGGGCTTGAGCACCCACAGAAAAAAATCTGTGTGTGCTTAGCACGCACCAGCAGCCAGCTTCCCCCCTATCCCAGGGTCTCCCACCCACCATGGATCAGCTGTTCCACGGCGTGCAGGAGGTGCTGGGAGGGAGGGAGAGGAGTGGGGACAGGACACGCTTGGGGAAAGGGGCAGAACTGGGTGGGAAGAGGTGGAGCGGTAGCGGGGCCTTGGGGGAAGAGGTGGAGTGGGGGCAGGGCCTGGGATGGCAGCGGGGTTGAGCTCCCCCAGGGAAAGTTGGAAGCCGGTGCCTGTGAGCAATGTCATGTGTAAAGGAAGAGGGTTTCTATGTAACTTTGGATGTGTGGTATGCCCTACACCCACCCCCTACGCTTGAGTCTGATCCACTCAGTGTAACGTTGCTGTCTGCCAGATAAAAATATGTGTGTGGCACAAAATCTGGAGTTGAACTGAATTCTTGGGAAGTCGAATGGAAAGAGGCCTCCGAGGGAATCGCAGCATATTGGGGCCATGACTCAGCCCCGGTCTACACTATAAACTTACATCAATATAGCTACATCGCTTGGGGGCGGGGGTGTAAAAAATTCACACCCCTCAGCCACGCAAGTATACTGACCTAACCCCCGGCGTAGACATGGCTTCTCCCATCACTTAGCTGCCGGCCGCCCTTTGTGCAGGTGGATGAGCTATGCCAACGGGAGAAGCTACAGCTAGGTTGCAGTTGCATTGCTGTAGCGTTTTACGTGTGGACTTGCCCTAAGATTCCATTCTTCTGGAGCTGGCCACATAAAGTTTATTACACGTGTAGCTTTAAGGTCAAGGACTGTAGCCCAGCAGCGTAGCAATGGCATTTACAGCGTCTAGAAATTTTATCTCTGCATCCCAGCCTGAGGTGACATGTTCCCAGTCAAGATGAGGATAGTTGAAATCCCCCATTTTTGCTAGGATGTCTGGCTTTGTAGCCTCACTAATGTCTCTGAGCATTTCACAGTCACCATCACCAGTTTAGTCAGGGGTCCACAGAATACTCCTACTGCTACACTCCTATTATTTAAGCATAGTTTCTGCCCAAAGAGAGTCTATGGTCCAGTTTGTTTCTTTTAAGTTTTTTACTACATTTTACTCTATGCTTTCTTTCACAGATACTGCCATAATCCTACCAGCATGACCAACTCTGTTATCCCTCTGTAGTTTGTACCCAGGTATTACTGTGTCCCATTGATTATCATTTGTGATCTCTATTATATCAATATCCTCATTTAATAGTAGGTACTCAAGGTCACCCATCTTAGTATTTAGTCTCCTAGCGTTTGTATACAAGCATTTACAAAATCTCTCAATATTTAATTGTCGGCCTTTATGTAATTGAATGGGAGTCTTTTTCATTTGATTGTTTCTCTTCAATTCCTACCTGTATTTTATCAACTTCTATCCTCTCCTCTTTATTAGGCTGTAGAATATCTCCTTAAGAAAACCTCCCCTAAGGAATGTCTCTGTACCATGTGCTCCTCCACACCTGTCAGCTTTCCCCCAGCCCTTAGTTTAATAACTCCTCTATGATCTTTTTAATTTTATGTCAGAAATCCAGTTCCATTTTGGTAGAGGTGGAGCTCAACCTTTCTCTACAGGCTCTTCCTTTCGCAAAAGGTTCCCCATTTCCGAATAAAACTAAATCCCTCCTACAAACGCTGTTGTCTCATCCGTGCATTGAGACCCTGCCGTTCTGCCCATCTAACTGGCCCTGCGTGTGGGACGGGAAGCATTGCAGAGAATGCTACCATGGAGGTCCTGGACTTTAATCTCTTACCTAGCAGGCTAAATGTGGGCTCCAGGACCTCTCTCCTTTCCTTCCCTATGTCACTGATACCTAAATGTACCACGACTATTAGCTCTTCCCCAGCACTGTACATAAGTCTGTCTAGATGTCTGGAGAGGTCCCCAGCCAGCAGGCAATTGATTATGTGGTTCTCCCAGTCATCACAAACCCAACTATCCATAATTCTGGTAATCAAATCCCCCATTACTATTATCTGTCTCTTCCTAACAACTGGGGTCCCCTCCTCTAGAGGGATATCCTAAGTACAGAAGTGAAATATGGGCACTGAGGAAGGCAAAAAGAGGGGACGCTGGGGGAGGCCTCATCATCATTAATATAAAGAAAAGGAGGACTTGTGGCACCTTAGAGACTAACCAATTTATTTGAGCATAAGCTTTCGTGGGCTACAGCTCACTTCATCGATGAAAGCTTATGCTCAAATAAATTGGTTAGTCTCTAAGGTGCCACAAGTCCTCCTTTTCTTTTTGCGAATACAGACTAACACGGCTGCTACTCTGAAACCTGTCATCATTAGTATGTCAATTACAGCACCTGGTTTGCATTAGCATTGCTTTGTCTGCAGCGCTGTATACCACCTGCACACCAATCTCAGACCTAGGCCAATCGGGCATACCAAGTTGCCGTTATTTTCTGTAAGAAGGCATGATGCTGCCCCATTCCTATAACCCCTGCGTTATGAGGTGGGGGAGAAGGGGAAGAAGCACAGAATCATAGAATTGTAGGACTGGAAGGGACCTCAAGAGTTCTTCTAGTCCATTCCTCTGCACTAATGGCAGGACTAAGTATTATCTAGACCAGTGGTTCCCAAACTTATTCCGCCGCTCGTGCAGGGAAAGCCCCTGGCGGGCCGGGTCGGTTTGTTTACCTGCCGCGTCTGCAGGTTCGGCTGATCGTGGCTCCCAGTGGCTGCGGTTCGCTGCTCCAGGCCCGTGGGAGCTGCTGGAAGCGGCGTGAGCTGAGGGAAGTACCGGCCGCCGCTTCCAGCAGCTCCCATGGGCCTGGAGCAACGAACTGCGGCCAGTGGGAGCCGCGATCGGCCGAACCTGCAGACGCGGCAGGTAAACAAACTGGCCCGGCCCGGCAGGGGCTTTCCCTGCACAAGTGGTGGAACAAGTTTGGGAACCACTGCTCTAGACCAACCCTGACAGCTGTTTGTCTAACCTGCTCTGAAAAGTCTCCATTGACGGAGATTCCACAACCTCCCTAGGCACATAGTTCCAGTGTATAACCACCCTGACAATTAGGAAGTTTTTCCTAATGTCCAACCTAAACTTCCCTTGCTGCTCCTTCTCCTGTCCTCAGAGGTTAAGGAGAACCATTTTCCTCCCTCCTCCTTGTAACAACCTTTTATGTACTTGAAAACTGTTATCATGCCCCTCCCTCGGTTTTCTCTTCTCCAGATTAAACAAACCCATTTTTTTTCAATTTTCCCTCATAGGTCCTGTTTTCTAGACCAGAGGTTCTCAAACCAGGGGGGCATGGAATGTATTCTGGGCGGGGCGGGGGTTCTCAAACCGGGGGGCATGGAATGTATTCTGGGTGGGGGGGAGGTTTCTCAAAGCAGGGGGGCATGGAATGTATTCTGGGCGGGGGGGGGGGTCTCAAACCAGGGGGCATGGAATGTATTCTGGGAGGGGGGGATGTATTCGGGGAGGGGGGGTAATGAGAAGCGTTAGGCAAAATAAACTGTGCACATTTCACCCCCAGCAATGAATAACTAGCAACACTCATTCCTCCGGAGATATCAGGTCCTCAGACGGTGCTGTGCCTTTTTCTCTAGATGGCGCTGTCCATTCTGACAGATTTCTAAGCCTGCACGTCGTTATACAAAGTCGTTGCCATCTGTACGTTAATCCCTTTGCTACAACGCGGTGTGCACATTTCATTGTAAGATTGTACCGCAGTTGTAGTTTGTTTTTTTGCTCTTGTTACAATGGATTGTTGGCTTTGTTTGAATCAATGCCTTACTGGTTTTAATATTTAGTGAGCATTGAATGTTGACTTTTCTTTATGGGTATATATATTTGTATGGCTGGAAGGGGGGTAGGAATGACTGCAGACACAAAGAAGGGAGGTGCGATCAAATAAGTTTGAGAACCACTGTTCTAGATCTTTAATCATTTTTGTTGCTTTTCTCTGGACTTTCTCTGGTTTGTCTAGATCCTTCCTGAAATGTGGCACCCAGAACCGGACACAATACTCCAGCTGAGGCCTAATCAGCCAGTGCAGAGTAGAGAGGAAAAATTACTTCTCGTGTCTTGCTGACAACACTCCTGCTACTACATCCCAGAATGATGTTTGCTTTTTTTTGCAACAGTGTTACACTGTTAACTTATATTTAGCAGTAAGAGTTAAAAGTGAAATGGGGGGGAAGCAAGGAGGAAAGGATACAGGGGGAGGGAAAACAGGGCAGTGGAATATCAGAGGAAAGAAGCCAGGCAGGGCAAGAAATCCCCACATTTTGTTAATTGTTTCGAGGAAGCCAGTGTGTTCTGGTCAATAGGCACTTGCCCCTGTGCTGAATCATGAAGTTTGTAGGTTTAAAAGCGCAGAAGATCTCTAGTAGTTTGACACCGATGGGTATTGCTTTCTTCAGGTCATTCTGGTCCGATGTAAATTGAGATCAGATAACTGTGCCCACAACTCCTGTGTTTTGGGTGCAATGTGGATTTGAAGGTGGCATAGTTTGGGTGGTAATGCTCACTTGCAGTGCTCCTTCTCTTAAAGCCAGGGAAGGGGCTTAAGTGACCCTGGTGAGCAGGTATGCGTAAGTCAAGTGGGGAATAAATTTCCCCAAGGTGTTAAATTTTCTTGCTGGGGATCCTTTATTTTGGTGGTGATGGGGGAGGAGGGTATTTAAAAGTGGCAGATGAGGTGTTATGGCCAGATGGCATAAAGAGCTCAGCTTTCCTGCATCCAGACAGCTCTGCAGCACAACCTAGTCTCTCTCCCTGCAATCTGTAGTACAAGGATGGGATGCACAGCACGCACCCACTCATCACTGTCGTGGAAGGCCACCATCTTTTTAGACAAGGGGTCAGAAAACAGATTCCCCCCCGCGTACTGAAGAGCTCCTCAGTCTTGGGAAAGGTTAGCTTCCAAGCCCAATGATGCGAGTTGGAACCGCTACAATTGCTGAGCACTGAACACAGTGGGGTAAGAATACGAAGCACAGGAAGAGGAGAGAGGAAAACCACAAACGCTGATGTCACATAGCCTTGCATTGGAAAAGGGTGTCAAAATCAAAGGAGGCAATCAAAAGCAAGGGAGGCAATCTGGATTTCTATTTAAAAATAGCACAGTCAGAATTCAGGTAAAACATCGTTTCCCACAAAGAGACTCCAACTGCCACATTTGTAACCTGTTCACCCGAACAACGAAAACATCCGACTCCCGCTGCCAGCTGCCAGCTAGTGGCTGTCATACACCCAATAGCTGCAGGTCAACCAGCGCCTTTCCATTCACAGCTTCAAGGGCTCACGCCAGTCTGGAATCCCACGGGGCAGCAGACCCAATAGGAAAGAGACATGAACCCCTTCCCAACATTACCCAACCACTGCCTTCACTCTCCCAACCAACCCTCAGTTCCCATTGGCCTGTACATCCTCCTCCAACGCCTCTGACATCGCACTCAGATACTGCCAGCTCAGCGCTGCCAGAAGCACGGTGCATGAGAGGTAGATGGGGGAGTAATGGTTATGGGATACCACCGTGCCACTGGGCAAACACAGTGTCTGGATAGAGACGATGATCCGCTGGGTCTTGTTAGAAGATGGGTCAGCACTTGGGATCTTCCGATAGATCTGAAGAGAGAAAAAAAGCCCGTGCAAGATTAGGAAATAACCATGAGAACAACACACCATCTAGTAGCCCTCAAATGTGAAACGGGACCTCCCTCACAGGAGCTGTATCATTGCAGTGATGCCATGGATATCCAAACAGGACAATACTCCCCAGGAATGGGAAACTGCCTAGTTTGAAAGCTGCATTGAGATCAGAATGGCACCAGCTTAGCAAGATTCAAGCCCCATTTCCCTGGGAATGTTTTGTCTGAGAACTGTGCTCACAGCTGAACTCTGTTTTAGCCTATACTCTTTAGGAGTCAGTCTGCAATGGCGTTTGAGCCATTAGCCTGAACGAGGCTCATCGGCTTTTAATGCTGCTGGAAATTGGTTGGACTTGCTGTTTCTGCGCTAGGGCACCTTCAGCCGTGTGCAGAAGTCTATTGTTTAAAACTAAGTAACAGGTCCTGCTTGGAAGTCCTTGCTGACACCGCCTGCACTGGGATTTTAAAAAGATATTTAGGTGCCTAAATCACATTGGTTTCAGAGGGATTTAGGAACATAAGTACCTTTGAAAAACTGGGCCATGGGTCTAAACATTTTGTAGCCCATCATAAGCCCTGTTATTAATATGGTTAAATCAGCTCAGCCCAGAGCTACTCGGAGGTCATACAACCACTACAAAGTGGCATCTAACTCAGGGACAGCATTTGCATCTTGCCAACAAGAACTGTCTGTGAACCAGTTAGCTCTGATTTTAACAGGGCCAAGGTACTCCCTTGCATGAGCTCACAATACTGTTCTCAGACAATTTTCAGAGAGTTCCCATCTGCACGGTCCAGGGGAAACATGTCAGAATGTTGCTAGGAACAACCATAGACCCAAGCGTAGCTAGCAGTGTTCTACAGTGGCCCTGCCCATGGCTATGAGACATCCCCTGAGCAGTCTTCTTGCAAGAACCATTTTGTTTAATCAGAATTTGGTGGCCTGGTTTTCAATGGTAATTGATGTCAGTGGGGCCGTCAGCTTCTCACCAGCTCCTTAGAGATGAGGACCATGTCTTTATTTTTGTATACCATCCAGTGCACTTCTGAGAACTCCCATTGACTGCAGGGGTACCTGCATTAAGGGACTGTGGCACTGTGAGATGACAGTTTTAGAAATAGGTGAGTCAAGCCACCAAAGTTTTGCCCTACATATCGGCCAATTTGCACAGTCATAGCAATTAAAGGCCTTTTGTTCTCCATGATGCTCTGGAAAGATACAAAAACTTTCCAGACAGGAACTGTGCAATTCCCCGTTAAGTTGACTCATGAGGAAACTGTACAGTATTTAGACAAACAAATATGGGGTGTTTACACAAATTGTAGCACCCATGTTATACTATTGCATACAACTGTGTAATATCGGTGTTGCATTATGCTACAGTGTGTATAAAATCTGAATGAAACCTGAAACACAAATGAGTGAGGCCAGAGAATCTAAAGCACCAAGGAAAACAGCCGCATTCCAGACTTTACTATTTCAAGCTGTTTCATGCTATGCTTGTTTCTAGATCTTCAGCAATTTTGGCCAAAAGAAAATGAAAGTTACTAAACGGCTGAAACAGAGGGTTACAATGGTACCCCCAGCTTAGCCCTAACTGCATAGACCTGAGGAGGAAAGAGGAACATCTACATTTGAAAGTTAGTCATTCAAAGCAAGCCATCCAACCCACCTCTTCCACATACTGGTACATTATAGACTTGACAGCCTGTATGTTCGTGGCATCCATCATTAAAGTGACAGCTTGTCCTTTCCGAATCTTCACCACCCCCCTAAACACCTGTTTGTTATTGTAACAGGCCGCCAGAGTGGCGATGGCCATCACCTAGGGAGAAATGACAAAAACAGCATTTACTCTGTGCTGTAAGCTGTGCACATGGGATGAAATCCTGGCTCCATTTGAAATCGATGGCAAATCACCCACGGTGTAAAAGGCAGAGCTTAGCTTAAAGCAGAGAACAGAGAAATGATTTCTAAAGAAGCACTGCTCACAATGGATGACTAAAGCAAAGAAAAGGAAGACAGAGAACAGAAAGGTTCCTAATATTTTCATTAACTATGTAGGATTGTCTTAGCTTAGGAGAAAAGAGAGTCCTGTTTATTTACATTCATCTGGCAGCAATCATCTCCAACTTCCCACACCATAGCCAAAAGCAAAGCCATTCCCTTGCGGAAAGGACACAGTTTCTCAGGACGAGGCAAACACTCAAAATGTTCCACATTGAATTTATTTATGTACAGTTATTAAATAATGCTACTATTAAACACTATGCATAGACCTCAAAGGACATCCAGTTCCAAGGGAGAGGATGAAGCAGCTAGAAGATCCTGTTTAAAACATCTGCAAATGTTAACCTACCTGCGGAATAGCGCAGAAGTTGAAGACACTTTGGGTTTTCAGTCTAGATAAGTAGGTGAGGACATGAGGGATATGGTGTAAAGCATTTGTGATCAGTTCATTCATACACTGGACAGCCACATCAATGTTCTCTGGCTTGGCGAGATCCGACAGCTTCTTGGCATACCTGCTCCAAACCTGGGAACACCGACAGTATATAGGAACGCCACTCAGCAGTTAGCACTTTTCAGACATTCATATTCAAAGGGGGCCCGTATCAAACAAAAATCTTATTACTGAACGTCACCTCATTCTCATAATCAGACCTTGTTGCAGTCAGAAAAAGGACCTTTAAAACACTCAAGATTACTCTAGCCTCCAATTCCATTCAGCCCCATTACAGTGCCCCTCTCAATGAGACCTGGGATACAGAGACTAACTTCTAGAAGAGAGTCCTACCAAAGTGGTGAATTTCTAGACAGACACAAAACAAAGGCATTTGGATCCCACTCTGCTGAGAAGAATTTGACCCAGGTGGGAGCTCTGAAGCTGAACATCCATGCCTCTGATTCTACAATGCACTTACACACTTATTACAACAGTGATGTCATATCCTGCCAATGGTGCTGGTGCATGGAGCACAGCAATAGCATACTGGGTGTTCTCTGACAGTAGAGGTTTCTCTAAACCCTCTGCTGAACAGATGCATGACCAAGGACAATAAGCCTGGTCTCCTAGATCACAGCTTTGCTCCATGATCACAGGGAGACAAAAACACCGCAGACGTTCCAGCTTCTCCTCTGAGTTTTGCTTTAATGGACACATTAATGAGATGTTTGGATGTGAACCATGCACTTGCCATCCCTTCATATGACAGTTACTAGTATACAAATTTATCAATGTTAGCAATAGAGTTTAGCCCCTGTGGGACACACACATGGCTAAATGTGACTGCTCAGAGCTCTAGGGCAGAAGTGTTTGGCCTAACTCCATACAAACAGACTTGGGCAAGTTTTTTTTGAAAAAGCCCAGAGATCTTCTATATCAGAATAGGAACTGAATATGAATTCTGTGAAATGAGTCTCCCAACTAGTTCTGACTAAACTGCATCAAAGCAGTACCAGCATCTCCAGTCCTGTCCCTTTCAGATGAGCTGTCTGAATCACAACACTAACACTTCCTAATGAGCCGTACCTAGCAGAAGTTCTCATCTTAAAAAGGGCTGGTTTCCTTTACCTCTCTGGGCCAGAATTCTCTTCCTGCCAGCTGGTCCTCCAGATAATCACGGATGATGATGGTTTTCTCAATGAAGACGCCCATGGAATTTGCAAGCTCTGTGTCCCGTCCTATGATAGGGTCTTCTAGCTCCAGCACAGAGAACAGACGGGAAAGGCCAATGCCCACCAACCCAACAACGTAGTGACAATACTGCAAGGTTTGGAGAGGGGAAAAAATGTTTATCGATCTATATCCCCTAGTCCAAATGGCTACATCAAAATGACACCTGTAGGTTACTGCGTGTGCTGTGTGCGCCTTTCCTTGTTTTGAGGACTATGTCAGTGGTGTTTGATTTTGCCTCTGAATTCAGAGTTACATGGGCTGAGCATTCCTAAGCATGTCTCTTCATGCCCGTGCTTGACAGCCAACATCCCAACCCCAGGAATATGCTTCTGCAACATGGATTCTACCACCAGAGCACTGCTCCACTCAGGAAAAATAGCAAATGTGTCATCCACAGCTGTTAGCAGCTCAGGGCTTCCACTTTCCAGATGAAAGACCCATAGGAGAGCAGCTGCTTCAATAGCTGATTCTAGTCAAAGAGCTCCAAAACAGCATCATAAGAACATAAGAATGGCCCTACTGGGTCAGACCAAAGGTCCATCTAGCCCAGTATCCTGTCTTCCGACAGTGGCCAGTGCCAGGTGCCCCAGAGGGAATGAACAGAACAGGTCATCATCAAGTGATCCATCCCCTGTTGCCCATTCCCAGCTTCTGGCAAACAGAGGCTAGGGACACCGTCCCTTCAAGGCTCTTTTGTGAACATTTACAAACACTGTCAAGGGTCAGTAACAACATACAGTAGCTTTTTGATGCCTGGTGAAATTTACATAGAGATCTCATCGCTAAGATAACTCTTTACATTCACATCGAAGGAGGCTGCCCAAGTAGCAAGACTCTGAGTTAACACTTTGCCCTTTGCTCATTTTGGGTACCTGTCTACGACTGGGTGAGCATCACCAATCCCAGGGGAGAAGAAACTGTAACGATCTGCGGCAAATGCAGAATGCCAGGCCTCCAGCAGGGACTGTGGGTGTTACTCTGAGCATGCTCTCTCCATGCTCACTTACAGATTTACTTACCTTATCCCACTCTTGCAGGGAATCAACCTTCTTTTGCAAGAACTCTGCCATACCAGCTCCCATCTTGTGACAAATATCTGCAATCATATCTTGATACACCTTTGCCAGGTTCCTGAACTCCAAGGAGATCTACAGCAGAAACCACAAGGAAATATACATAGTGCTGAAAGTGAAGCAGAATTTGGCATTCATGAACAGGCTAAGAGAATGATAGGTTACAGCTTAATGGGGTTTTATCCTGCTCCCCACTGAAGGGATTGGCAAAATTCCGCACTGGCTTCAATGGAAGCAGATTCAAGCCACTCAGCAGTAAACACTGATTCAGCAAGTTCTTAAACAAAAATTCCTCTGATCTTTGGCCACAGCTCAGATGCAATTTGTATCTTCATGAAGACAGTATAACCTTGGGCAGCACCACTTGGGAGTTCGTGAAAGCTTGCTTACAACAATAAACTCTGTGGGAAGAGTCCCAGCAAGTGAACAGCAGGTAAGCTGATGGGAACAGTGAAAAGAAAAGATTTCCAGTGTTCTTTTGAAGCTTGGCTCGCTATATCGTCCCCAAGGCCCATCTCCCCAGATGTCAGCATGTGTGGATTGCCACTGGATGCCTTTCTCCCAGGCAAAGCAGCATGCTCACATCACTCCTAGCCTCAAACTGCTCCCACAGCTCTCCATGTATTCCAGAGCCTAGTTCAAAGCTGCCCTCCTTGTTCTTAAAGCAATCCATGGACTGGGTCTTTATCTTCCAGACCTCATCTCTTTCTTTTCTCCACTCCCCGAATCCTCTATTCACTTTGCATCAGCCTTTCTCTCTATCACTTCACATAACCTCCTCTTCTGACAGCTGAAAGAGCCTCCTTATAGCGCTATTCTTCAGGTCTATCCTTGGTACCGTGTCTTTCTCTATGATTGTAGTTTTCTTTTAATATTTCATAGAAGTATGGCTAGAAAGGACCACTAGGATCATCTGGTCCGACCTGCTGCATAACACAGGCCAGAAATTTTCACACAGCAATTCCATCATTGAGCTCTGTAACTCCTGGTTGAACTAGACCATACCTTTAAGAAAGTCTCAATTTAAAGACTTCTGGTGACAGAGAATCCACCACATCCCTGGTTACCTTGCCCTGATGGGTAATTCCCCTCACTGTTCAAAGGCGCATCTTATTTCCAGTCTGAATGTGTCTAGCTGTACCTTTCAGTCACTGGATCTTGTTATGCCTTTGTCTGCTAGATTAAAGAGCTCTCCACTAGAGTCTTAACCTTCTCTTTGATAAACTAAGTAGAACAAGTTCCTCAAGACTCTTGTAAGTAAGTAACATATTCTCCAAAGCCTCCACCAAGGTAACTCCCTCCATAAACTGGGCATCAGGAGCTCACAGAGCGAGTTGCTATCATTCCCCTTCCTTCCAGGGGGCAGGGCATGTCACACCTGAGGTCTATTGACACGGAGAGCAAGAATTACCAAGTCTGTCATTTCACAGTTTGAAGCTCATCTGCTTTTTCAACACCCAAGGGAACATAATTTTTAGAGCCAAGTTTTCAGAGGGTGACCCTCACTTGCACACATGCAAAGTTTATCAGCATGTAATTTTCCCCCAATTTTGAATGCAGTCACATGTGCAAGTGTGTAGACCCCCTAAATCACCACAATTACACACAACTGCAGTGAAATGTACATGACTGTAGGTATGTGAATAGATATGATTTGGGGCCTCTAAAATATAGTCCTCAGTATCAAAGCTGGGAAGTGCCTGAAATTCTAAGGCAGTTTAGAAAAAAGAAAAGGAGGACTTGTGGCACCTTAGAGACTAACCAATTTATTTGAGCATGAGCTTTCGTGAGCTACAGCTCACTTCATCGGATGCATACTGTGGAAATTGCAGAGTTACAAATAAGTTGTTTTTGACATCTCTGATTCGTATATATTCCAACAGCAAACCCGGTGACACTCCAGCAGGCATTGCCAATAACCATGTCTTCAGTCATCTGGCAATTCCTACGTACCAAGTTGCAAAGATGTTTGAAGTGGATACCTGTACTCGTCAACATATGGGTTATATTATAGTCTGAAATATGGAAACTAATGGCTCACCGTTGGAAAGTCCTCAAGCACTTGCTTATACTTCTCCTTGCTCTCCATGTATCTCCAGTCCGGCTGATACAGATAGGAGTGGAAGTCATGCAACATTGGGACCTTGGTTTCTAAACTGATGGTCATATCATCTTCTACAGTGTCCAGAGCTCGGAGAACCAGGTACAATATGCACACAGCATGACTACGGAGGG
Organism: Natator depressus; assembly: GCF_965152275.1. NCBI lineage: Eukaryota > Metazoa > Chordata > Testudines > Cheloniidae > Natator > Natator depressus. The sequence continues at coordinate 12,512,570 of NC_134236.1, read as the reverse complement.
AGAAAAGGATTCCCTATTACTTGGGATTCCCTATTACTCTGAAAAGTATTTTAAAATTATCACATGGCTTTTGTAACAGACATTCTCAAATTAAACAGTCCAGCAGCAGAGTGGGGACTATCCTGTTTATTACACTCAGTGTAGCATGTATGATTACCTGCCTTGTGGGCAGGTGACGTACGTGTGCATTCAGTGAAAGAAGCTCAAGGCCCTCAGAGACCGAGTATGGGCTCTGGACACCAGAGTGGCTGAACTGGAGGAGCCAAGGGAGGCAGAGAGGTAGAATCATAGGATCAAAGAGTTAGTCTAACCCCCTGCCACGATGCAGGGTTTGTTGTGTCTAAACCATCCAAGACAGATGGCTATCCAGCCTCCTTTTGAAAACCTCCCATGAAGGAGTTTCCACAACCTCCCTCTGCAGTCTGTTCCATTGTCCTGCTGTTCTTATAGTTAGGAAGTTTTTCCTGAGATTTAATCTAAATCTGCTATGCTATAGTTTGACCCCATTGCTTACGGTCCTGCCCTCTGTGGCAGGAGAGAACAACTTTTCTCCATCTTTTTTATGGCAGCCTTTCAAGTATTTGAAGACCGCTATCATATCCCCCTTAACCTCATCTTTTCCAAACTAAACATACCCAGTTCCTTCAGCCTTTGCTCGTATGGCTTGCATTCCATCCTTCTGATCATCTTTGTCCCTCACCTCTGGATCCTTTCCAGTTTCTCTACATCCTTTCTATATAGTGGTGACCAAAACTGGACACAGTACTCCAGCTGAGGTCTGACCAGCGCCGAGTAGAGTGGTACTATCACCTCCTGTAACTTGCCTATTTCTCTGTTAATGCAACCTAAAATGTATTTGCTTTTTTTGCAACAGCATCACATTGCTGACTCATGTTGAGGCTGTGATCCACCACAACTCCCAGATCCTTCTCAGCAGTGCTGCTGCTAAGCCAGTTATCCCTCTTGTGTATTTGTGCATTTGGTTTTGCTTCTGTAAGTGTAGCACCTTGCATTTGTCTTTGTTGAATTTCATTTTGTTGTCTATAGCCCAGTTCTCCAATTTATCAAGATCCCACTGAATTGTAGTTCTATCTTCCAAAGCGTTGGCAACCCCCTGACCCAGTTTTGTGTCATCTGCAAATTTGGTCAGGACGCTCTCTATTCCTACATCCAGGTCATTAATACAGATGTTCAACAGCATCAGTCCCAGAACAGATCCCTGTGGAACCCCACTTGGGACCTACCTCCAATTCAACATCATGCCATTAATAGTTATTCTTTCTTTGTGTTTGTTTAACCAATTATGTATCAATTGAATGGTAGTTCTGCCAAGCCCACATTTCTCCATCTTATTTATCAGAATGTTTTGTGGGACTGTGTCAAAAGCCTTGCCGAAGTCCAGCTATATTCTGTCATAAGAACATAAGAATGGCCATACTGGGTCAGACCAAAGATCCATGTAGCCCAGTATCCTGTCTTCTGACAGTGGCCAGTGCCAGGTGCCCAGAGGGAATGAACAGAACAGCTAATCATCAAGTGATCCATCCCCTGCCGCCCATTCCCAGCTTTTGGCAAACAGCGGCTAGGAACACCATCCCTGCCCATCGTGGCTAATAGCCACTGATGGACCTAGCCTCCACAAATTTATCTACTTCTTTTTTGAACCCTTTTATAGTCTTGGCCTTCACAACATCATCTGGCAAGGAGTTCCACAGGTTGACTGTGCATTGTGTGAAAAAATACTTCCTTTTGTTTGTTTTAAACCTGCTGCCTATTAATTTCATTTGGTGGCCCCTAGTTCTTGTGGCATGAGAAGGAGTAAATAACACTTCCTTATTTACTTTCTCCACACCAGTCATGATTTTATAGACCTCTATCCCCCTTTGTCATCTCTTTTCCAAGCTGAAAAGTCCTATTAATCTCTCCTCATACGGCAGCCTAATCATTTTTGTTGCCCTTCTCTGAACCTTTTCCAATTCCAATATATCTTTTTTGAGATGGGGCGACCACATCTGCACGCAGTATTCAAGGTGTGGGCGTACCATGGATTTATATAGAGGCAATAGGATATTTTCTATCTTCTTAATGATTCCCAACATTCTGTTCGCTTTTTTGACTGCCGTGGCACATTGAGTGGATATTTTCAGGGAACTATCCACAATGACTCCAAGATCTCTTTGTTGAGTGGTAACAGCTAATTTAGACCCCATCAGGTAAGGATGAAGCTTTGGTGAAGGCTGGGGCCAAGGGGAAGTGGCCCATGGAATTGTGGGCAGTTTTGCTAAAGGGACATGGCAGCGTGTGGCTGCTATTCTTAGGGTTCCTGGGTTGGGACAGTGGGAGTAGTGGGCGGGCCTACAATTGGACAGTGAGAACCCCCCAGAAGGGGCTCTGAACTACTTAGTGGCCCAGCTGGAGAAAGGGCAAAACCATTGTCTCCAGGTAGGAAGCCCTGCAGGTACAGCCTGAAACCAGGGCCTGGACTGTTTAAAGACTCCAGACACACCTGACCAGAAGGGGGCACTCGTGAGAGGTGACTGCCACACCATTACACCTAGTAAATAGGAGAGGATACAAATTGATAAAGTACATGTAGAAGCTGAAGAAAAACAGTCAAATGAAAAAGAGTCCCGTTCAATTACATCAGATGAAGGCCAACAACTAAAAAGGGACAAATTTTAAAAGTGCTCTTATACAAATGCAAGAAGTCTGAATACTAAGATGGGTGAACTTGACTGCCCGATATTAAATGAGGATATTGATATAATAAGAATCACAGAAACTTGGTGGAACTGTGAAAAAAATGGCACACAGTAATACCAGTGTACAAAATATATAGGAATGACAGCATAGGTTGTGCTGGTGGGGGATTGGCACTATGTGTGAAAGGAAACAAAGTATAGTAAAAATCTTTAAAGAATCAAACTGTACCATAGAATCTCTCTGGATAGAAACTCTCTGCTTGAATAATAAGAGTGTATTAGGAATATTCTGCAGACCACCTGACTAGACTGGTTATGGTGACTGTGAAATGCTCAGAAAGATCAGAAAGGCTATAAAAATAGAAAACTCAATATTAATGGTGGATTAAACAGACATCCCAGCAATAATGGGGGATTTCAATTATCCCCATATTGACTGGGTACACGTCACCTCAGGACAGGATGCAGAGATAAAATTTCTAGACATTTTTAATGACTGCTTCTTGGTGCAGCTAGTCCTGGAACCCACAAGGGGAAAGGCAATTCTTGATTTAGTCCTAAGTGGAGCACAGGATTGGTCCAAGAAGTGAATATAGCTGAACCGCTCAGTAATAGTGACCATAATATAATTAAAGTTAACATCTTTGTGAGAGGGAAAATACCAAAGAAGCCCAACACATTAGCATTATACTTCAAAAGGGGGAGCTGCACAAAACTGAGGAGGCTAGTTAAACAGAAATTAAAAGGAACAGTCACGAGTGAAATGCCTGCAAGCTGCATGGAAACATTTAAAAACATCATAATAGAGGCTCAAATTAAATATATACCCCAAATTTTAAAAAAATAGTACAAGGATCAAAAAAGTCCCACCAGAGCTAAACAGAATAAAAAAGAAGGTTCGAATCAACAAGGCATTCTTTAAAAATCTGAGCTCAAATCCAACTGAAGAAAATAGAAAGGAACATAAATTCTGGCATGTCAAGTGTCAACGTATAATTAGGCAAGCCAAAAAAGAGTTTTAAGAGCAACTAACAAAACATTCAAAAACTAATAAAAAACAAAATTAAGTATATGACAAGCAGGAAACCTGCCAAACAAACTGGACTATTAAGGTGCTAAAGGTGCACTCAAGGAATACCAGGCCATTGCAGAGAAGCTAAATTAATTCTTTGCATCGATCTTCACTGCAGAGGATATGAGGGAGATTCCCACACCTTGAGCCATTCTTTTTAGGTGGCAAATGTGAGGAACAGTCCCAGACTGAGGTATCAGTAGAGGAAGTTTTGGAACAAATTGATCAGTTAAACAGTTACAAGCCACCAGGAGCAGATGGTATTCACTCAAGAGTTCTGAAGGAACTCAAATATGAAATTGCAGAACTGTGGTACATAACCTATCACTTAAATCAGCTTCTGTGCCAGATGACTGGCGGATAGCTAATGTGACACCAATTTTATTTAAAGGGCTCCAGAGGTGATCCTGGCAGTTACTAGCTGGTAAGCCTACCTTCAGTACCAGGCAAATTGGTTGAAACTATAGTAAAGAACGGAATTATCAGACACACAGATGAATGCGATTTGTTGGGGAAGAGTCAACATGGCTTTTGTAAAAGGAAAATCGTGTCTCACCAATCTACTAGAATTCTTTGACAGTCATCAACAAACATGTGGACAAGGGTCATCCAGTGGATATAGTGTTCTTAGACTTTCAGAAATCCTTTGACTAGATCCCTCACCAAAAGGCTCTTAAGTAAAGTAATCAGTTATGGGATAAGAGGGAAGGTCCTTTCATGGATCAGTAACTGGTGAAAAGATAGGAAACAAAGGATAGGATAAATGGTCAGTTTTCAGAATGGAGAGAGATAAATAGCAGTGTCCTCCAGGGATCTGTACAGGGACCAGTGCTGTTCAAAATATTCATAAGTGATCTGGGGAAAAGGGGGTAAACAGTGAGGGGCAGAGTTTGCAGATGATACAAAATTGCTGAGAAGAATTACAAAGGGATCTCACAAAACTGGGTGAGTGAGTAACAAAATGGCAGATGAAATTAAGTCTTGATTAATGCAAGGTAATGCATACTGGAAAACATAATCCCAACTCTACATACAAAATGATGGTGTCTTAATTAGCTCTTACCACTCAAGAAAGAGCTCTTGGAGTTCTCTGAAAACATCTGATCAATGCACAGTGGCAGTCAGAAAAGCTAACAGAATGTTAGGAACCATTAGAAAAGGAATAGATAAGTCAGTGTCTATATTATGTTCAGTCTTTACAATGGAGCGAATCATGGTATTCAGTAAGTACTATCAGTTTCTATTGTGTAGAAAAGATTTTGCCTTAGGGCTTGTCTAAATCTGAAATGCCACAGCAGCATTTGCTGTACTGCTTCAGTGTAGACACTACCTACGCCGACAGGAGGGGTTCTCCTGTCAGGGTAGGTAATCCACCTCCCCAAGTGGCAGTAGCTAGGTTGAGGAAGAATTCTTCTGCGGTCTACACTGGGGGTTAGGTCGGCTTAACTACACCACTCTAGGGGGTGGATTTTTGACAACCCTGAGTGATGTTGCCGCGTCAACCTAACTTTTTAGTGTAGACCAAGTCTTAGTTACTTTTGGTTTCAGTTTAGCTAGAAGGTGCAGAGAGGATATTTTCTTCATTTGGACTAGATCATTCAAAGAGGAGAAACCAAGCCAGAGTTGAAAAAACAGGAAAGCTGTTTTCTTCTTCCAATCTATGAATAAAACCCCAGTGTGAAAGGACGGGATCTCAAAATTCTACCAACATGAAGACCGTGGGGCCAGATTTTCAAAGGTATTTAGGCTCCTAATGATGCAGATAGGCACTTTTGAAAATGCCACCAGGCTCCAAAGCTGGTCAGGTACCTATCTCCCACTGATAATGCCTATTTATTGCCAGGACACTTGATTAACCCCCCCGGCCCACTCAGCCAGGTGCTTCTGCTGGGCTCTTGCTGCTTGCATAACCCTCTACTTGTTAACCCTCTACGGACCAGCTAAGCTAGGTGCTCCCCTGGTATGGATATATTTACATTAACCCTGTCCTGGCCAGCACAGCTGCCCTAGTGACCTTCCCATGTCCAATGTCCCCAGCCGCTCCCACTGCATGGAACTTGCTTAATTAACCCTTTCCTATGACGTTAAGGTGAGGGAGTGACTGGCCCCTGCCTCACAGCCTATGCCTATGAACTCCCTCATGTCCAGCTCCCCGCTGTGGGCACTCACCGCAGCTCCCCATCCAGGGCCTGGATGACAGCGGCGAAGCTCCGGCTGGTCTGGTTCAGGTACCGGTAGCAGATCTTGAGTCTGTCGCTGAGCGCATCCTGTGGGCAGAGCAGAGGGGACACGGGCTGCTGGAAGTGGGCAAGGCCAGGCAGATCCCAGAGGGGAAGCCTTGGTGCAAAAGCCGGCTGCCCCTCCAGAGCCGGCCCAGTGGCAAGGGGGAACACCCTCCGGATACCCCACTGTCCTTGGCTACCCTCCCACAGGAGGAACAGCATGGTCTGCTGTGCCTCCTAGCACAGCTCCGGGGGGCCTGGAGAGAGCACCCATCCGCTAACCCTGTGTGCCCCAGAGACACTGAACCCCAACCATTGATACTGGGCTCCCAAGAAGAGTCCCTTCCCATCAATTCCATGCACCCTGGAGCAACCCGTGACTTAACTCTATGTGAAATGGTCCCCCCTGGTGTCACCTACCAGGATGTCTTGCAGCCTCAATACATATGTTCAATGCATAGCACCTTCTCTGTACTGCTAGATGGTAAATATTGATTTAAAATCTATAGGCTAGTTATTTGCCTGTCCACTAGTGCACTGCAAGGCTTTATGGACTATAAACATGCATCACTAAGAAAAGAACACAGTCATCGTGAAATCTAGTTGATTTTTTAAGTTTAAATTAGTTCCATGTACTACACTTTCCTGGGCTCTGCTGCTTTATGGTTTCACATTCACATTTTCCTTCTTTTCCCTGTATTTTTCACTCCCCTAACCTCATGTGGAAGCACAGTACAAACAGGGGCAAAGTGATTGGCTAATGCAGGAAAAATGCTGAAAGTAATGTAACACCAACAAACACCGGTTGTCAGTGGGCAGGATTGAACCTGGGATCTCTGGAGCTTAGTGCATGAGCTTCTACCGCACGAGCTAAAAGCCAACTGGCTGCTAGCTAAGGCTGTAGAGCAGACTCATAATCTCTCTCTAAGTGGTCTCGGTGCCACTAGATGGGACAGAGCACCACACCCTGGAGGTGTGCGGGTTACAGTAACTAAATATGAAATGCTGTCATATGCAATGAGCAAAGCTAGGGAGGAAACCCCCAGAATAAATGGGTTTTCCTCTGATCTCTGTCTGTTACAGTACTCTTTGGTATCACTTGTAATGCTAAATAGGTAAAACATTTTCAGAGAGGAGCATGATATAAGGTGAAAGTCTTGGTTTCGTATCTTTTATTGAACCAACAGAGAATTTTATAATACAAAAACTTTCAGACCAAGAGGGATCTTTCCATATTGAATTCCCTATATCCATCCATATTTTTAGACAGACCATTCCCCATCTCATCTCAGCCGGAAACGGGATAATTAAACCCAGGGGAGTTGTTGAGCCCTAAGTGTAATAGAGATTGTTTGGAGGGAGAGGGGGGACGTATTTTGAAAGTGTTTTCTCCAAGTGGAATGACTTGCCTCACTAATGTGGTATCAATGTGAAAATAGTTGATTAAAAATGGCACTTACCATCTTTCTGAACAGTGGGAGGAGGTATTGTTTCATGGTCTCTGTGTATATAATGTCTTCTGCAGTTTCCACAGTATGCATCCGATGAAGTGAGCTGTAGCTCACGAAAGCTTATGCTCAAATAAATTGGTTAGTCTCTAAGGTGCCACAAGTACTCCTTTTCTTTTTGCGAATACAGACTAACACGGCTGCTACTCTGAAATCTTCTGAACAGTGACTGCTAGCAGTCACCAGCTTGGGAACACAAAGTGATGCCTCAGTCCTACTAGCTGATCAACACTGGTGTGCCCCATTGGGCTGCAAAACAGACAAGATCTGCTCGCACTGAGCCCCATTGTCACTCACTGAGCACACCCACATAGATCAACTTGCAGGACCTGGGTCTTAGGCCACAGCTACACGGCAAACTTTGACTGACACAAGTTACATCGGCGTACAGCTGCCGCAGTTAATATATTGTTTGTGGTTGTGCATATGTAACACCAACAAACCCCGGTTGTCAGCAGGCGGGATTGAACCTGGGACCTCTGGAGCTAAATGCATGGGTCTCTACTGCATGAGCTAAAAGCCACATGGCCCTAGGGACCTAGCAGACTCATACAGCAGCCGTTCTATACCCCTAATCACTAGAGGGAACAGACCACACACCCAGGAGTTACACATACTTGGGTCCTTGTGTCGGCGCTGCGGATACTCACCAGGAGCACTTGTGAGTGCAGTGCGCCATGGGTAGGTATATCAGTGTGCAACTCTCCACCACCAGCCCACTGTCCTTTGGGAAGCGTTGGCAATGCATGATGGAGCAGAAACGAGGGGTGACGGGAGCAAGGGGTCAACTTCCCAGTGTGCCACTGGCTCCATTCCATAATGTCATCTCTATCGCATAATTTCCCCCCCCCCTTTTTTTAAAACCCCACAAACCCGCATTGCCCTTCTCCTGGTCTGCCATCTCTGACGAAGCATAGAGCCTGCACAGCGCTGCACTTTTGTCACAGGCGTTACGAGCACAAGGGGCATGATCCTCTGGGATTTGCAGAGCCATAAGAAGAATTGATTCACTGGGAGACACAACAGTATCCCTTCTTCTGCATCCCCCGTACAATATGCTCATAGATGTCCACCTTTCTATGGCTGGTCTGGAGTTGTGTCTGTACAGCCTCTTCTCCCCACAGGCCCAGGAGATCCAGTGTCTCCTGTCCACTCCCAGCCAGAGTGCGTCTGGAGTGTGTAGCCGGCACGGTCAGCTGGGCAGTGGCACACAACAAGGGAGAGCTGCTAGGTGGGCTTGCTGAGCTGGACCATGAGGAAAAGGCATTTCAAAAATTCGTGTAACTTTAAAGGAGAGGTTTCAGAGTAGCAGCCGTGTTAGTCTGTATCCGCAAAAAGAAAAGGAGGACTTGTGGCACCTTAGATGCATCCGATGAAGTGAGCTGTAGCTTATGCTCAAATAAATTTGTTAGTCTCTAAGGTGCCACAAGTCCTCCTTTTCTTTTTAAAGGAGAGGGGGGCCTTCCGGTCTCTGTGACCTGACGGCAGTAGAGTTCACAACTGTGACCAGAGCAGTCAGTGTCTGGCACTGTGGGACAGCTGCTGGAGGGCTGTTAGGGTTGACATAAGTCATGAAATGTCTACACTCACGCTATGTCAACATTGGTATATCGACCCTGGCTCAGTGCCACTCGGGGAGATGGTGCTACTGCTTCACTGTAATGGGGCACTTACGTTGGTGGGAGACAAATTTAAGTGTAGACACATGACCAACTAGGTCAATGCAAGGTGGCTTAGGTCGCCCTAACTTTGTAGTGTCGGCCAGGCTACATACACCACTGCTCCGGCAACTCACGGTGCCCAGGCAGACCTCTGCATCCAGTCAGGGTGACTTGCAGGATCGGTGTCTTAGCCAGTACAGCCAGCTTTACTGCGGGTGATTCATGGGATAAGTACAGTGGTGACGGAGTCTTTCACCTCTAGGACTTGAGTCTGATCCTGCCCCAGAAAGAAGTGACCTGTTCCCACTGAAGTCAGTGGGAGTTTTGGCACAGAATTCAATAGGAGCAGGGTTGGACTTCAGTAGCTGTTACCATGGGCCTATGTGAAATTAACTGCTGACCGAAGATTAACTTTGTGTCCCTCCACCCATTGTCTTACCTTGATCCAGTGCCCTTCACTCTGACCTCACAATAAATACTGCGCCACAGACTCCAGGTCAGGGTCTTGCCTTGGCCAGCTGGCACATGTCAAGACCTTTTCCATTCAGCTGGAAACATTCGATAAAATTTTGGTCTGGGAGGTGTTGCCCTCAAGCAGCAAGAGCCCCAGGTAGTCCCACTAAGGCCTCCACTTCAGGGAGATAGCGTTCGGCACACTGCCATAGGGCTAGCTGGGAGCACCAAACATCTGTAGGCATGTACTTGTTAACAAGACAGTATCAAGGCTGGACACTGGTTTCACGGGTCAGACGAGATGCCCCGTGGCCAGCACCCTCAGCCCACACCCCGCCCACTCTGCTCACCTGGTCCAGTGGGGGCATCACCGCTGCACCGCCGCCCATCTTAAACCACAGCAGGTTGTAGAGCTCCCGGGGGCGGCCCAGCCACTTCCCCACCCGCTCCATGGGCAGCCGCGCGCACCTGGGGACAAGTGACATGGGCATAGAATTTCTACCGGATGCTCAAAGGGGCTGCAGCTCATTTCGGAGTCAGAGAGGCTGTAGGGTCCAGCCCTGTGTGCGGCACCCCAGGGGCCCTGTGGGGGAGGGGGCATCCAACAGCCCGAGCAAACCCACCCCAGGGGCAGTGCGTCCTGCCCTGTCAGACACTGCCCTGGCCCCACTTCCTGACACTGCCCCCACCAGACAGGGACCCCCCTCCACATCCTAACTGCCCCACTGCCCTGCCCCCACTGCCTGACACTGCCCCATTGACCCCAACTGCCCCATTGTGCTCCCTGCCAAACACTGCCCCGCACCCATTGCACCCCCCGCCCGACACTGCCCCCTGCCAGACATTGACCCCACTCCACTCCAACTGCCTCTTCGCGCCCCCAGCCAAATACATCCTCACCAGCCCCTCTGCCTGACGGCGCCTGTCCTGCCAGACACTGCCCCGGCCCCACTGCCTGACGCTGCCCCCACCAGACAGGGACCTCCCCCCACATTGCCCCCGTCAGACATTGACCCCCCTCACCCCAACTGCCTCATCGCTCCCACAGCCAAATACGTCCTCACCAGCCCCTCTGCCTGACACTGCCCCACCAGACAGGGACCCCCCCACATCCCAACTGCCTCACTGCCCTGGCCCCACATTGCCCCCGTCAGACAGGGACCCCCCCCCACATCCCAACTGCCCCACCCCCACTGCCCCACATTGCCCCCGTCAGACATTGACCCCCCTCACCCCAACTGCCTCATCTCTCCCCCAGCCAAATACGTCCTCACCAGCCCCTCTGCCTGACACTGCCCCACCAGACAGGGACCCCCCCCACATCCCAACTGCCTCACTGCCCTGGCCCCACTGCCTGACACTGCCTCCCCACATGACATGCCCCCCCCCACCCCTGCCACATCCAACACTGCCCCACCCCCACCAGACACCAACCCCACTGCCCAGACACTGACCCCCCCCCCCCCCGGCACTGCCCCATCACCCTGTGCTTTTCCCTGCCCCTATACAGACACACTGTCCTTCTACCCAATTCCCACTGCTGTTCCCGACTCCTATACCGATAAACTGCTCTGACGACCCAGCGCCAGCCCTCAGAAACCCAGTTTCCATGTAGACGGTAGGGATGGCACAGTCGCTGTGATGGTCCCTGTGCCTGGCACCGCCGCTGTCGCTTATTGTATCCCATCACCTTGTGTTACCTGCGTGTACCCTGGCGAGCTCCCTCCCTGCTCTGCGCCCTGCAGAGACCCCTCCCTGGCCCTGATCCTGCTGCTGGACCAACTGCCTGAACCCAACTGCCATCTCCCCGGTTCGATCAGCAACGTGGTGCGACCCAACGGATCCTCCGGGGGAAAACGTCGTTGTCTCTGCTTGTCACGCTGTCAGGTGTGGTTCACCACCGTGAGTGCCAGCTTCAGGGCAGACTGACAAAAGCAGGGTGGACCCCCCCATTCGGGGGGGTATGTTCTATCATTACATTTCACCCACCCAGTAACAAATGTGAACTCCTGAGTCACTGTAGCAATCTTACCATGGGTCTCCCTCTCCGTCTTTTGTCCTTTTTCAAGGGAAATGGAGTCCAGTCCGGCCCTATCATGACCACAAAGGATAATGACTTTACCACACCCACTCTTTGCCACTGAATCCTTCTTCCTACCTTCAGTGGGGTGACAGTCATGGAGCAAGTATTCAAGCACACAATGGAGGGTTATTGTCACCCCTTTCTGTTGCCCCTGCGGCCTACCCAAGGTGCTTCAGACTCGGGAATACGCAGCTGCTGGGTCTATGACTCCCCTTGTGGCTTTCTCGCCTATTCTGATGGGAACTGTCTTTATCCCAGACTCACCTTTTACTCCGGCCAACCCACAGAGTTCCATGAACCCGCAGTCCATATACGGGCAGTCTTGCTTTTTGTGTCCTTTGCTCCCACACTGGTTACAAATTACTGCGCCAGCAGTCGGAGCACTTGTATTCGCCTCTTGCATCTCTTTCCTGGGTTTTTATGAAGGAAGATCCTTAATCTTCTTTCCTCCTTCCTGGCTTATAGGGGGATGCAGTTCTCTCCATGGGAAATCTACTTCCACATACTCCTCCATTACTTTTACTGCAGCATCTAGTGACTTTGGCTGATGCCTCCAGACCCAGACCCTAGAAGCCTTCGGGAGGCTCTGCATAAACTGCTCAAGGATAATTGAGTCCACCAAGGTCTCTATGTCCTGCCAATCTGGCCTCAACCACTGAGTGGCCCAGTCTAACCTCTTCCGTGAGAACACCCTGAGATGCATCCCACCATTCCACCTAGCCGCTCTACATTTCTGGTGGTACCTCTCCGCTGACAGGCCCACCCTGTCCAGAATAGTGGCTTTCAGAGGGTCATAGTCTCTGGTTTGGGGTTCACTAAGGGCCATATAGGCCGTTTGAGCCTTGCAGGTGAGATAAGGGGCCAGTCGTAGCACCCAACTACCCAAGTACCATCCAGCACGGGCAGCCACCCGCTAAAAAGGCACTGGGGGCATCTCGCAGGGCCATTTTATATCCCTGGCCCACTGCCCAGTTTCCAGTTCCCTCACTGAAAATTACTAACAGCTGCAGGAGCTACTGCTGTTTGAGACCTCTCTTTAATAAACTCCTGTAGCATCCGCTGCTGCTCTGCCTACCAGTTCAGGAGAGCTCATCTCTCCACCTGCTGGGTCTTCTGAATCTCTGTCTGTTACTCCACTAGCCAGTGCAGCATCTCCTCCACTGTGTCCAGAGCCTCCTGCCCTAGCTCAGGTCACCCCTCCAGCCTCCTTCTCCAAACTAAGAGGGTTAGGATCTCGGACAAGATCCCAAGTGTCACAGGGTGCTCCCTCAGCTACCCTGTGTGTTGCATTGTCTTGCTGGTTTCCATGGCGCCTCAGTCATGAACATGCCTGAGTTGTTTCCCTTTCACCACATGTACCCTTATTTCTCCGTTCTCCAGCAAACAGAACATGACACAGATATACTGCAGGAGGAGCCTTCTATGCAGCTTCTCGCCTCTGCAGCGCTCGCCCTCTGAGCAACTCCTCCCTGCTTCCAGCAGAATCATAGAATCATAGAATATGACGGTTGGAAGAGACCTCAGGAGGTCATCTAGTCCAACCCCCTGCTCAAAGCAGGACCAACACCCACTAAATCATCCCAGCCAGGGCTTTGTCAAGACAGGCCATAAAAACCTCTAAGGATGGAGATTCCACCACCTCCCGAGGTAACCCATTCCAGTGCTTCACCACCCTCCTACGGACATAGTGTTTCCTAATATCCAACTAGACCTCCCCCACGGCAGCTTGAGACCATTGCTCCTTGTTCTGTTATCTGCCACCACTAAGAACAGCCGAGCTCCATCCTCATTGGAACCCCCTGCAGGTAGTTGAAGGCTGCTATCAAATCCCGCCTCACTCTTCTCTTCTGCAGACTAAATAATGCCAGTTCCCTCAGCCTCTCCTTGTAAGTCATGTGCCCCAGCCCCCTAATCATTTTCGTTGCCCTCTGCTGGACTCTCTCCAATTTGTCCACATACCTTCTATAGTGGGGCGCCCAAAACTGGACGCAATACTCCAGGTGTGGCCTCACCAGTGCCGAACAGAAGGGAATAGTCACTTCCCTCGATCTGCTGGCAATACTCCTACGAATGCAGCCCAATATGCCATGAGCCTTCTTGGCAACAAGGGCACAGTGCTGACTCATATCCAGCTTCTCGTCCACTGTAAACCCCAGGTCCTTTTCTGCAGAACTGCTGCTTAGCCAGTCGGTCCCCAGCCAGTGAACCTTCAGCCTTCTCCAGGCTGCATCAAGCTCAATGACCAGGGTGCTGTGTCACAGAGCCTTATGCCAGAGGTTCTCAAACTGGAGGGCAGACCCCCTTGGGGGATGCGGAATGTATTGTGGGGGGGAGGCGGGAGAAGCTTTACGGGAAAAAAACGTACTGCGCACATTTTACCCCCCAGCAATGAATTACTAGCAAAGCTGATTCCTCCAGACAGATCAGGTCCTTGGATGGCGCTGTGCCTTTGACTCTAGATGGCGCTCTGCATTTTGACAGATTTCTGTTAAGCTTGCCTCACATTATACAGCCTCGTTGTCATCTATACGTTAATCCATTTGCTAGGATGCGGTGTGCACATTTCATTGTAAGCACCTTTTGCTTTTGCCCTATTGTAATGAATCACTGGCTCACTCGCCGAACAAAAAAAACAAAAACAAAAAACAACTCCAGTGAAAAACAAAGAAGCCAAAACTGATTCAAGGGAAGCACTGCCGTCGTATATATCAGTATATGTACTTGTGTGGTGGGACGGAGTGGGGAGTAAACTACTACAGACACAAAGAAGGGGGACATGATCAGATAAGTTTGAGAACCTCTGCCCTATGCTATTTAACATATTTTTTTATCAGTGACCTGGAAGAGACCACAACATCATCACTGATAAAGTTTGCAGATGACACAAATGTTGGAGGAGTGGTAAATCATGAAAAGGACACATCACTGATTTAGAGTAATCTGGATCGCTTGGTTCACTGGGCACAAGCAAACCACCTGCATTTTAATATTGCTAAATCTAGGAACAAAGAATGTGAGCCATACTTGCAGGATGGGGGATTCTATCCTGGGAAGCAGGGACTCTGAAAAACATTTGGGTCTCATGGTGGATAATCAGTTGAACATGAGATCCCAGTGTGATGCTCTGGCCAAAAGAGCTAATTGTCATCCTGGGATGCATAAACAGGGGAATCTCGAGTAGGAGCTGGTCACGGATACGTTTGTGACACACGGATATGGTCACACACCGCCCTCCCATGCTGTGGGAGAGTCTACCATGGGGGGCGGTGGGGGCGGAGGGCTACTGAAGCAGGAGACGTCCCCCAGGAGAGCGTGGTGGGAGGGAAGGGGGATGAAGCAATGATTAGGGCGCTAGCCTGGGTCTCGCTCTGCCACAAACATTGGATGACTTTGGGCAGGGCACTTTTTGCCTGTCTGGGCCTCATGTCCCCACCTGTCAATGGGGATAATAGCACGTCTCCACCTCCCAGCGGTGTTGAGGCGAAATATGTTAGCGCGGGAGGCACTCAGATACTACAGGAATGGGACACAGATAAGTACCTCAGAGAGCTTGCAGTATAGGCAGGGGTAGCGCCAACTCCCCTACGCTGCACCTGCAGCTGTGACAGCTCCAACGGGGGAGATGGAGAGAGACCCATCCCACAACAAGCAGTTGCCTGGGAATTAAAGCTCTCACTCCCATTGTGGGAGAGCTGTATTCAAACCCCTGCTCCAAAATAAGAAGAATAGGGATTTGAATTTGAGCCTCCCACATCCCAGGTAAGTGCCACCTGGCTACGGGCTGAGATAGGCAACCCCGCCCCTGCTGTCTGGCGACAGGTCTTAGGTGTGCTCTGGGAAGCCTATGGGATCAGGGCCCCGCTGGTAAGCTAAGCGGTGGAACATCTGGTTTGAGAAGCCTGCTTTGGGCGCCCTGGGGCTTTGGCTTTAGCAAAGGCTCTGAGACGCTTGTTAGCTGTGAGGCAGCATCAGTGCGCAGGGAACTCTCTGTACGTGCCCGTGGGTGGAAACTGAGGCACCTATGGGAGTAGACGGTGGTTTTGAGAATGTCATTGGCACCTAAATATTGGCTGTAGGTGCCTAAGAGGCAGTTAGGTAAACACCTTTGTCTAGCTGACCCTTGCACACTGCCAGTGTCCAGTACCGAAAATAATTTGTGTGCGCACACCACTGCCCTCTGCTGGATGGAAACAGAATTGCTCACCTGTGTCAGAGGTGTTATTTGCAGGGAAATCTCCAGGGCTAAGGATCTGTGCTGGAGGGAGCAAGGGGCTCTGAATGGATATGGGCGTGCAGCAGAAGAACTGTGCAGTGCTGGGTAGTCAGAGAGTTGCTGTAGCATTTTGAAACCCGAGATGCTAAGGAAAGCACTGATTTAAAAAGAACCCGTATTGTGACAATGTTAAAACCAGATCAGGGTCTGAATTGTTTATAAGCAAATACTGTATGTTTTGTCTTGTAACAGACCAAATAAATCACATGCCAGAGTCTGACGTGTCCAGTGCAAATGTGCCAAATGAGGGGGGGCACCAAGAGAAAGGTGGGCATTCAAACTCTAAAAATCATCATCAGCAGCAGCGTTTGTAACAGTGCATTTTATATGGGATTATTTCCCCACCTATTGACAGTTCTAAGCCAATCCCTGCTCTCCAGACTGCTGTGACTGGACCCAGCCTCTGGGTGCCTTAGCGTAGTGGTTCTCAACCAGGGGTATGCGCACACCTGGGGGTACGCAGAGGTCTTCCAGGGGGTACATCAACTCATCTAGATGTTGATAGAATTTTTTTCTACAGGAGGGTACGACAATGGAAGGTTTGTTAGTGTCCCAAGGAGCCGTCCTCACTTAATTTAGTTTTCCTCTACTCTAGAGGTACATAAGAATGGCCATACTGGGTCAGACCAAAGGTCCATTTAGCCCAGTATCCTGTCTTCCGACAGTGGCCAATGCCAGGTGCCCCCTAGGGAACGAACAGAACAGGTAATCCTCAAGTTATCCATCCCCTGTCGCCCATTCCCACCTTCTGGCAAACATAGGCTAGGGATACCATCCCTGCCCATCCTGGCTAACAGCCATTGATGGACCTCTCCTCCATGAATTTATCTAATTCTTTTTTTAACTAGTCCTCAAATTGCAGGGTTTGGGTCTGACTCTCTCCCAGATTTGGGGGGTCTTCCATTTTGTGGTTTTGGTGCAGCCAGTTGCAGAACGGAAGCCAGTCATAAAGTTTGGCTCTGGACCAGAAGCTAAGAAAGATGAATTTAACTTGGAACAGGTGCAGAGAAGGGCTACTGAAATGATCAGGGAATGGAGAACCGGTCTTGTGAGGGGAGACTGGAAGAGCTTGGCTTGCTAAGTTTAGCATAAAGAGGGCTGAGCAGGCATATGACAGCTCTCTGCAAATACATTAGGGGGGTAAACACCAGGGAGGGTGAAGAGCTACTTAAGCTAAAGGACAATGTTGGCACAAGAACAAATGGCTATAAACTGGCCATGAATAAATTCAGGTTGGAAATTAAAAGACGGTTTCTAACCATCAGAGGGGTGAGGTTCTGGAAATTTATGAGAGTGATTGCATGACAGGGCTGCTTGTGCTGGTAAGGGGCAGGGCTCATCAGGCTGCGGGGGGGTCACTTCTGGTTTATATTTCATGTTTCTAAATGCTCATGCTTCAGGGTTTCAGCCGGCCACCTGCAGGGATCAGGAAGGGATTAGCCCCTTCCCCTCAATGTATTCTGGGTTATGGGTTTTTTTTTTTAAATTGCCTTCCTCTGAAGCATCAGGACTGGCCACGACTGGAGATTCGGCGGGAAGGGCCAGGGCTCTGAGGTAGTACTGAGCAGTCGCTCTCTGGGCTTGGCTGGCTGATTCTTCCTCACGTGCTCAGGCTGTAGCTGATCACAAAATGTGGGGTTAGGAATTTTCCCCCGGCTCAGATTGGCAGTGACCATGTGGTTTGGGGGTTTTTTTTGCCTTCCTCTGCAGCTAATAATTGCAGGTTACTTACCAGGATTATCTGAGTATATTTTAATCATCTCCCTGCCATTGCAGGGTCCTCGGACACTGGTGCACCTTGGTTCATCCTGTTTTCTTCCTGTGGCACATTGTAGTCTCGTCTGCCGTGGGCTGAAATGCTTGGGTCTCATTTTGGTTCTTGGTTTTAGTGGGCAAGGGCTGGGTGGCCTGTGACAGACAGGAGGTCACATGAGATGATCTGGTGGTCCAGTCTGGCCTTAAACTCTCTGACTCTCCAGAGTTGAGGCATGTTCAGAGCCAGGAATTTGGTTGCCGGCTGGGGTGGTATTTTTGTGTGTGATGTGGACACTTAGGAACTGCACTGAGACACCAACCATTCAGCAGAGTCACAGCTTTCGGGCAATACATTCAGGCCAGGGAACTAGACGTGAAGTGCCCTATACACCATGCCCAGACCCCTGGAGCCGTCCAGTCCTTCCTCCTAAACTCGTCTGTGTTTCCCTCTTCAAACTCATTGGCATGAGAAGGACGGATCATGCAGCTCATCTCAACAGTGACAGCAAGGAAGAAAACACGCAGCCTTGTTTGCAGAGCTGTACCCTGTGAACTGCCCCTGCTTCGGTCACTCAGAGCCTCACTGGGGGCCCAATCTTGCGACATCAATGAGAGCTGAGGGTGCGCCACACTGCAGAAGATCAGATGTGCCTCTCAATCTGTTGCTGAGGTTGGGTTTGACATACAGCGACAGCTCTCAGAGAGCAGAGGGTGCCCTCCCATGCCGAGTCTGTGCCAATTGCATTAGCCTTCATTTTGGTTTCAATCCATTGTGCTTCCACGAAAAGCAACACAAAACGGGGGAGAAACAAGGGGAAAGCTAACGGTCCAGATAATAAATGTAGCAATACCTGGCTCTTGTACAGGGTGTTTCATCAGTAGATGCTTTACAAAGGAAATAAATACCTTTCACCTCATTTAAAAGATGGCAAAACAGATGTTGTCTGCATGTCCCTCTTGGTCCTGCATGAAAACAGTGGGTTTTTTTAAGCATCTAGCCACCTAACCCCCATTGAAATCAATGAGTTTTAGGCACTTAGATGCTTTTGAAAATCCCACTAGGCACCTAAATACCTTTACAAATCGGTTCCTGGGTGCATTACATGATCCGGCCCTTTCAGGGAAATTGTGTGGCAGCCCAGCCTATGCTGGCCTTGCAAAAAGCATCTGCAAATTTTCCAGCTCCCAAGTGGGCACCCTACTGCACAGTCCCCTCAATCCATCACCCATCTGGAACACAAAAATCAGCCCACCCCCATATCCTATCACCTCTCCCCCTTCTCCATCTCTCTTCTCCTTCCCCAGGGCGGGACTCACTCTCCCTCCTTCCGTTCCCATCCCAGGCCCTCCCTTCTGATCCACACCCAGCCCATCAACTCCCCTTTCATATCCCAATTGTGCCCCTGTCCTTTAGTCCTTGTCCAAGTCTCTTCTGTTCTCCCCTGTCCTCCTCTCTCGTCTTTTTCACCCCCTCCCACCCTAATCCCAGCCTGCTCTTCCACTGTTTTCCAACCTATCCTCATACTCCACCCTATTCTTCACCCCCAGCAGTTCTTTAGTCTTCCTCCTCCCCACACCTTCTCCCAGTCCCCTCAGTCCATTCTCCCCTTGCCTCATCCTCTCCCAGCTCCTCCTCCTCTTCCCCCAGCTTCCTCATCCCATCAGTTCCCTTGCTCTTTCTTCTCCCAACCCCCAGCCCTCCTCTGTGCCTCAGAGACTGGTTTGGGCTCCTTGCTCAGCAGCTGCAGTACCATAGCTATGTCTCAGCCCATCTGCTTCTCCCTGCCAGCTGCTCACCACTGCCCCTGCTCCAGCCCATCAGTGGCTCTTTCATTGGAGTGGGGAGGAGCTAAATGTAGAGAGGCAGCCTGATTGGCTGGGTGGCGAAGGAAGGGTGGGATTTCACACACTGGCCACACCCACCGCAGCAGCTGACCACAGTCCTGAGGCTCAGCTGGGGAGAATACAGGTCTGGAAGCTTGTGCCTCCAGCCAAAAGCTGGGGGTTACGCAGGCCTGGTGTCACCAGAATAAAAGGCCCTGATCCTGCAAAATGACTCACACAGAAGCTTCACTTTGGGCATGTGAGTAGCCCATTGAGTTCCCAAAACTACTCAGGTGCTCGAACACGTGTGCAGCTTTGTTAAGTCCTTTGGTTTAAAAGTGGTTTGTTTCAGTTTAATTTAAAGCAGTTCCTGGTCAGCCTAAACTAAATCAATAGTATACGAAGAAAAACTTGAAACAACGTTAAGGCTGCAAAGTCAAGCACCCAACAGTTAGGAAATGTCAGAACCATAATTCAACCCCCTTGTACATACGCATTAAGTTGCAGTCTTACATCGTCACATGCTATTATTTTTCACAAGCCATGCCAGGCTCAGGCTAATGGGTCATTGACACTCTACATAAACTGTACACTTATATATACGTCCAATCAATTCATTGCAAGAACTCAGCATGCAAATTCCCATAAGAAAGAAGCTTTATTATTATACGTTTTATTACCATTGTTTTATTTCCATTAGTTCGAAAGGTGTAGAAGTTATGTGGATTGGTAGCCATACTAATTCATAATATATATATTTTTATATCTTTAAATAATTACAGCTTGTTCATTCCCCCCTCCCCCCCCTTACAAATAAGTGTCTGTTTTCTTGGGACCTTCCCGATGAGTTTGGAAAGCACCAAACTTTACCAAAGGAAAAAGAAAAACAAAAAACCCCACAACATAGTCACAGCTTCAGAGTTACATTAAGAATTGTTGATCAGCATTACAATTCCCCTTCAAATTTCCTTAATGCTTCCTGATCAGATACGTTCCAATCAGCCAGTAAGACTGCAATCTAAATACAGATCTTTTCTGATCAAAAAATGTATCAGCGATTAAAGATATTGCACTTTCACAAAGATGAAAGACAATCAGTACTGGTAAATGACCTTTCTAACCCACCAGTATCCACCATGGCTGCCTTCTCCGCGTGTCCCTATATTACCAAAGGGCCCATAATGGAGGTCTGATTTTACTGTTATTTGCAGCTTAGACCCTGATCCTGCAAACATTTAAATACATGTATAAATTTACTCATGTGAGGAACCTAACTGATTTTTATGGGACTCCTCACATGAGTGAATTTGTGCACGTGCTTATGTGTTTGCAAGATCGGGGCCTTCAATTTTAAGCTCTTTAGGGCAGGACAGAGTGTTCTGTTTTTGCATAGCGCCTAACACAATGGGGCCCTGACTGAGACCACTGGTCATACTGTAATACAAATAATAAATAATCTTGTCTTTATAAGCTTTCAGTAACCTGCTCATCTTATTTTATTAGAGATGGGCCAGAACCAAAACCAAAACAAATCCCCCCTCCCCCCAGATCCAAGCCCCTCCCCTCCAAACTAAAGAAGGGAGTGGCTAAAATATAACCCCCCAAATTTATAAATGGACCCTCGCTTTACAATGGGCTGTACCAAACCCCCGAAGGCTGTTGTGTTCAGACCTCATCGCTTCATAATACTTCTTAGGCCAGGGGTTCTCAAACTGGGGGTCGGGACCCCTCAGGGGGTCGCAAGGTTATTACATGGGGGGGTTGCGAGCTGTCAGCCTCCACCCCAAATCCCGCTTTGCCTCCTTCATTTAAAATAGTGTTAAATATATTTAAAGTGTTTTTAATTTATAAGGGGGGGTCACACTCAGAGGCTTGCTATGTGAAAGGGGTCATCAGTAAAAAAGTTTGAGAGCCACTGTCTTAGGAGGTTTCTCAGATCTCCCCCATTTCTAGAATTCATCAGCCTAATAAATATGATCTCCTTTCTCAACATCACCCCCTTCTAAACTGTCTCTGACCTGCAGAAGGATCTGTACATGCTCTTAGGTCTTGCAACTGACTTTCAGCCCACCGCTGGCCTTCGCAGACTAATTGCTTGGAAGCCTTGTGTTTGAATTAATATGTCCATTTCCCATCCTGTGTTTGTCGAGCACCTAGCACAACCAGGTCCTTGTCCATGACTGGGGCTCCGAGGAGCTAAAATAATACAAATAATAAATAAGAATAATAATTAGCTTAGTCTCTAGCTAATGTCTAACAGCTATTTAGATTGTAAGCTCTTTGGGCAGGAACTGTCTGCTACTCTGGGTTTATGCAGCACCTAGCACAATGAGGCCCCATTCTCAATGGCTCCTTAGGCACTACCATAATAAACTTGATTAATAACAACACTATTGGGTAGGAAGTAGACTAGGGTTGTGGATCTAAAATATCTGAGAGCAGCGTTGGATGAATTAAAAGAGCAGTAGAACAAGAAGCTCTCTTGACTCATCGGTACTTCTGCTGTGTACAACGGAGAGAGAAATAAGGCTACATGAAGAATATTGAAACAATTCATTTTTCTGCTAAACATAGCAAAACTGCTCTCCTCATGCCTCCAAAGCTCCCTGCTTCAGAGGTGGCTATGTCTCGTGGTGCAAAGACCCTCAAAAACCCCCTTATGCATTGAAGAGCCCTAGCTCCATATCTCCCCAGGCCTGAAGGACGGGCAGGGGCAAACCACTGAATGGACTCAAAGAGAGAAAGGAACATTCTGTTTGCTTTGGGTCCTAGATTCCAGAGATGGCAAGCAGCTAGAAGACCATCTAGCCCTGTGGGATCCCCATCAAGGTACGATACTTGAATTTCTACATTTACTACCGTTTTGCCCAACCTACTTTGAAGTGTCCCCAGATGTTGGCATTACTTTAGGTCAAGTTCAAGGTATGTGTGAGTGTGCATCTCTCTAAGGGAAAGGAAAGTATAGGGCAGTTTCAGGCACAGGTGGACAGCGAGTTCACCAGATTTAAAGAGGTGCTGTTACTCAGGGAGAAGGCTGGCTGAAGGATCCAGTGAAGGAAGGAGCTGCCTAGCCAGAATCACACCCATGCCCAGGGAGATACTGTCAGCCATCTGCTGCCTCTGTGCATTCATCTCAAAATCATATTGACAGGTGTCAGAGTAGCAGCTGTGTTAGTCTGTATTCGCAAAAAGGAGGACTTGTGGCACCTTAGAGACTAACAAATTTTTTTGAGCATAAGCTTTTGTGAGCTACAGCTCACTTCATCGGATGCATTCAGTGGAAAATACAGTGGGGACATTTATATACATAGAGAACATGAAACAATGGGTGTTACCATACACACTGTAAGGAGAGTAATCACTTAAGGAGGGGGGGCGGGAAACCTTTTGTAGTGATAATCAAGGTGGGCCATTTCCAGTAGTTCCTCAGACGTTCTTGTCAACTGCTGGAAATGGCCCACCTTGATTATCACTACAAAAGGTCCCCTCCCCCCCCCAGCTCTCCTGCTGGTAATAGCTCACCTTAAGTAATCAAGAAAAGGAGGACTTGTGGCACCTTAGAGACTAACCAATTTATTTGAGCATAAGCTTTCGTGAGCTACAGCTCACTTCATCGGATGCATGTAGCTCACGAAAGCTTATGCTCAAATAAATTGGTTAGTCTCTAAGGTGCCACAAGTCCTCCTTTTCTTTTTGCGAATACAGACTAACACGGCTGTTACTCTGAAACCTCTCATTACAGTGTGTATGGTAACACCCACTGTTTCATGTTCTCTATGTATATAAATCTCCCCACTGTATTTTCCACTGAATGCATCCGATGAAGTGAGCTGTAGCTCACAAAAGCTTATGCTCAAATAAATTTGTTAGTCTCTAAGGTGCCATAAGTACTCCTTTTCTTTCCTCAAAATCATATTGTCTTTTGTGTTATTTTCCCCCCAGCTGTATGAGCTTGTATTTTTCCAGCCTGAATGCCCTGTTGTTCTTTTCTGACCACATTTGTAACCTCGCTACGGGCCTGATTCAAAGCCCACTGAAGTCAACAGAAAAATGCCCATGTATTTCAATGGGCCTAGTACCGTCTGTATTGTTTTTCTCTCCTCACTAGCATTCACAACTTACTATGATCTGTAGATCATTTGGTATCATCTGCAGATTTTATTAATACCTCATGTACTGCCTCTTCTAGATCATTAATGAAGATGTTAATAAGACCAGCCTTGATATCGGTCCTTGCAAGGTAAGAGGTTGAGGGGTGATGGAGATAGAGATTCTGGGAATCTTAGAAGTTAGAGATGGAAAAGACCTAGCAGGTCATGGAATCCATTCCCATGGGCCTATGCAGGACTGCTCCTTATTACTGGCTGGATCATGCCCCCCCCTACTGCAGGGTACCCTATGGGAGGTGTCTCATGGTGATAAAAACACCACAAGGATCTCCTGCCACATTGTTCCGCCACCAGGGGGTGCAGTTACCTCCCACCTGCAATCAGCTGTGGAACCCATCCAGAAACCCTCTGGATCTCCAAGGATCTGTTCAGATCCCAGGAGTACTGCAAGGGTCCATGCTTCCATTGCAACGCTGCACCCCTCGCTCCCAGCCCCTGTCCGGGCAGCTCCATTAACATCTCCCCAGCTGCACCTGCCCGAGCAACACCCCCTTAAAGGGGCATCCCACCACCCAAGGAAGTTGCAGTGGGGAGACAAAACAGCCCTTTGTCTCTCCACAGCCCCATCTCTGGCCATTGCGTTCTCACCCACTCACCCCTGTGTTGACTTCAGACCTACAGAGAGGCCTTTGCAGGGTTGGAGGGAAATGTGGAATGTTTCCATGGCGACAGCTTAGGGGCCTCCTCCACCCCATCTGTTCAGGAGAGATTCACACACCGAGGACCCCTTCGTATATGGATCTGGGGAGCACAATCCCTCCCCTCTCTATATTTTCTTTTAGTGCTTTACACAGTCAAGTTTTGACTCTAAGGAGGTCAGAGAAAGGTTGGGCAGACAAGAGGAGAGATGGGTGCCTGAGACTTGGGCGGGGGGGGGGGGGGGGAGAGAGAAGGAGATCGGGAAACCTGTTTGGTTGATCAAAAGGGCCCCAAGAAGTTCTCTGCCTACACAAATAGGGCTGGCCCTCCATGGGGCAGCCACTCTTCTGGGCCTTGTGGGGAGACAACACTAGTCTCTTCATATTTAAAAAATACATGTAATTAAGCTTGTCCCATGGATATCACAGCTGTGTGCTCATGCTTAGCTGGCGACTAGATTTTTCCCTGCCTATGATGTTCAGTTACACAGTGGATGATCACAAGGCCACTTTCTGCCCACAGTGATGCCTTTAGGAAAGCTGAATTGCTAATTGGCTTTAGTTGGACGTGGGGAAGGGAAACAGGTCTGCGTTTGGGTTAAAAGGCAGATACTGCCATGGAAAAAAGATAATCAGATTTATCAATGGCAACGGAAAACATCAGAAAGAACGTAGAATAATTAATTGTGATAGGCCACAGGATCATACACAATTGCAGCACCATGTCACGGCGGCAATCACAGTGTTGCCCTGCTCTAGAGATCCTCGAGCCAGGCTCCTTGCTATCTCAAAGGGCAGAATCCAACATTTTCCATCATGTTTTTCATAAACTCTCTGGGTCTCTTCCCACGCAACTCGCAAAGACTTTCACTGAAGCATTAGGCCTGGCTGCAAGACCTTCTCCAGCCTTTTGGAAACACGATCCCATAATTAGGAAAGACAAAATCGTTCCTGTTAAATAAGTACAATGGTTCGGTTCTCTGACTCCTTGGTAACATGAAAACAAAGCTTTGGATGTTTTGGTACATGTGTGAGCTGAGTTCTTCTTTCTTCTTAAACCGAATCATGATATTGAAATCCACAAAAGCAGCCAAAGTTGTGTCAAATTAAGTCTACGTAACAAATTGTCCTGGAGCCAGCTTTGCTGAATGGAAGGTCATCAACTCTCTGCCTTTGGGCGATAACAAGGCGATGGCATTTTCTCCTGGGCTGTCTTGGTCAGGAAACGAATGGATGGTGAGAAGAAGAAAGTGTCTCCGTGCCATCGCTATCCGAGATGTTAAAGCCAGAAGTTTAAAAAACACCTGAGTCCTGTCTTTGTTTCTGGCTGTTTCATAGAAAGTGGTTACAATCTGGTTTGTTTAAAGGGAAAGATTCAGATCAGCCACTGTTATGATGAAACTGGGTCTTCTCTGCTTACTTAGTATTAGCTGTTCCGGGAAGTCCTCTTTATAATACCGTACGGAATTGTTCTTCCAGAATTACATCATACTTCCCTCGAGGAGAGAGGGGGAAAAGCAAAGAGCTTTTGCTTGTTTATTATGTGGCGTCTTTGTATCTCACGTGGGTGAGCCTGAAGTCCATGGGAGGAG
This sequence comes from Natator depressus, assembly GCF_965152275.1. Taxonomy (NCBI): domain Eukaryota; kingdom Metazoa; phylum Chordata; order Testudines; family Cheloniidae; genus Natator; species Natator depressus. The sequence goes on along the minus strand of NC_134236.1, from coordinate 12,486,618 downwards.
GAAGAGGTTATGCAGTTATGATGTCTCCATGGCTTTCGGCTAAGACCAGGCTATTCCAGGAGTCCTGTTTGGAGCTGGCCTGTGGAGGTTGGCTGATGGCTGATTGGTAGCCCTGTGGGGAAAGCTTCAGGGCTGAAATAGCAGGGTGAATAGAAGATCCGTGCCCAGACATCGCGGTGACTGAGAATGCCTACAAACAATGTAAAAGTGAAAAGATTTTTTTTTTTAATTGCTTCAAACTAACAACATCACAGCAAGGAGAAAGCATTTCACTTTCCACAGGTCTAATGTTACATTAATATGTACATGCAGAGACATGAGATTTGCAATATTGAATTAAACCATCGGTTCATTGTATCTGGTATCCTGCTTCAATGCCTGATTTGTGATGCTTCAGAGAAAGACAGTTTCCCTTTTCCTCTGAACCCACGCCATTTATAACACTGCAGAGAGTGCACTGAGTTCTTTTCTGAACTCTACAGGTGACCATTTTATACTCTGAGGTATAGGATTTGACCACCAATTACCCTTTGATTAATAGCTTGCTCATGCAGAGTGTAGTCCATGTTACATTACTCTGGGCTCGATACTGCAAGCAGTGGATCAATCCAGCAAAGCCCGTAAGCATATGCATTTTTATTATGATGTTTTAATATTATTTGATTTATTATTTAATATTGGTTTTATGGTCAGAATGCTCAAATATTACACTGAGCCTTTTATTTAAACATTGGCGTTCTTTGGATGAGTTTAACAGAGGCTAAGCTAACTCAGTCTCGAATATTAGTCTCATTAAGAATCAAATATCTTCTTAACCAAGAAACAACAGCTACAAATAAACAGGCTTCCATACAGATCAGGTTCCAGATTTGTCCGTCTTGTTCACCAGGGGCGTCAGACTGCCTGGAACTGTATAAGGCACATAGAGACATCTAGTGGCTGAATAAAATACTGCAAATAAACTTAGTGTTACAAGTCTGGCACATAGCGTAGAGCTGTGTGATTCTGGTGATTTTAATTCTCAGGTGGTTCAGCTCACCTTTTTCAGTTTTGTTTTACATGGACTTGTGCTCACTGCACTGAGCCTCAGGTTTAAGCGAGCCCACAAATTCATAAAGAAACTAAGCCAAAACTGCCAAATTTTGCCTGGTTTCAGGTCAAAACCAAACAGCACAGCTAAGGGCTTATCGACACTCGGATATTTATGCAAATAACTAGTCCAGAATAATTAGCATAAGCCTCTGTGTGGGGACTCCTAGTCCAGAAATACAGTCCCGTTTATGATTTAGCTTACACCGCTTTGGTATATTTCCCAATGTAAAAATGCCCTTAGTGTTGCAAGTTTTGCCCCCTGTGACCTTTCAGATCCTTGGGTTGAGCAAATGGCTGTCGTTTGCCTTCAGAGAAGGTTCTGAGGTGTCTTTTCTCCTCAAGTTACCTATATTAAAGTTCATACCTCTGTCATATCTCTTAGAATCATAGAATCATAGAATATCAGGGTTGGAAGGGACCTCAGGAGGTCATCTAGTCCAACCCCCTGCTCAAAGCAGGACCAATCCCCAATTAAATCATCCCAGCCAGGGCTTTGTCAAGCCTGACCTTAAAAACTTCTAAGGAAGGAGATTCTACCACCTCCCTAGGTAACGCATTCCAGTGTTTCACCACCCTCCTAGTGAAAACGTTTTTCCTAATATCCAACCTAAACCTCCCCCACTGCAACTTGAGACCATTACTCCTTGTCCTGTCATCTTCTACCACTGAGAATAGTCTAGAACCATCCTCTTTGGAACCACCTCTCAGGTAGTTGACCTTTTCTGCTTCATTACCTGAGAAATAGGGCTCGGGTGCCCATAATGAGATGAAAGCCCTGGTTCCGTCTTTATGGGGCGCATTTCCTCGGTGTTGGTGGTGGTGTTGGTGTTACTGGCGGAGCTGGTGGTGGGGGTAAGACTCTCACTACTGGACGGTCCTAGGAGAAAACAGCAGTTAAACCAGGCTTCCCACCAGAGGAGCTTTCTGTACAAAAAACATAGCAAAGCATTTGTGGTTTGGGGAAAGAGAACTCTGTTCGTAGGCCGGGTTTTGCTGTCATTGAGAGACCTTCAAAAATCTTAACCAGGTTTGGAGAGAAGAAGAAAAGGATGTTGGGAGATTTGCTCGTTTGGTAAATTACCCTTGTCCCCCCACTTACAGTGTTCCTGCCTCTCATTCCATGTACTCTTTATCCCTGGCAGGACAGGATGGAAAATCTCCCAAAGTCCTGTGTCAGCATAAACAGGGCTTGGTGTAAAACCTCCGAATGATACTCTGTGGGAAGTGGCTTCTGTGGTTGTTCCATAGCCCTGGTTGGAAACCTGGAAGGGGTGTCACCAGGACATTACAGGTGCTAATTAGTACCAGTGATGATGGGGATGCCTGTCCACTGGGAACCGGACCAAGCGTACTCATTTCACATAGGTCACCAAACAGCAATCCAGTAGTGATCAGCTACCTGTTTGCTAAATCCGGGGATGTCTGGTTCAGAGGACAGAATTCTTAATTTAGTTCTAAAGGGTGAGTTTCTGATACTATGCTCCTCCTACGCGTGCACGCACACACACACACACACACACACACACACACACATCTTCTTTAACGCTCACCTGCTGGTGTCTTGGATTTGTTAAGGTTCTTCGGCTTACGTTTCCTCGTTTGAATCCCCTCTTTTCTCATTGCTAAAGGCCTTGGGACCTAGGAACCCAAATGCAAAGCATACTGTTTTCAGTATGTACGCAATACAATCTAACGTACTGGGATTACATCTCTGCCTCCTAGGATTTCAGGTAATCAGTAGATTTAACTAAAAAGACATGAAGCCAAAAGTTACTGACCAGCAGTGATTGAATTGAGACTAGAGACAGGCCCTGGCTGCAAAGTTTGGCTCCAGATCTGGATCTGAATTTTTTGGAAATAATAGCGTGTTTGCATCCAGGGCTTTGAGTCACCAACTATAAAGCCAGAAGGGATTATCAGATCCTCTACTCAGACCTCCTGTATAACTCAGGCCAGAGAATTTTATCATGACTAAATCTATGTCTACACTACAAAGCCTATGTTGACATAGCTCAGATGCAGCATATGCTGACAGAAGTTTTTCTCCCAGGGTAGGAACACTACATCCCTGAACGAAGTTATCTTGGCTGACAGACGTATTCTTCTGACAGCATCCCTGCATCTACAGTGGGGGGAAGAAAGGGGGTGAGTTCACACGCTGACCAACATAGCTATGCCAGTGTAAGCTTTAAGTGCAGACCAAGCCTAGCACATACCTTCTGGAAAGGTATCCACGCTTCCTCTGAAGACTTCAAGAGATGGAGAATCTACCACTTCCCTTGCTAGTTTGTTCCACTGGTTAACCACCCGCACGGTTAAAAATTATGCCTTATTTCTAACTTGAATTTGTCTGGCTTTGACTTCCAGCCACAGGTGCTGGTTACATCTGTGACCCCAAAACCCCTCAATTCCAACGGGCAAGGGGGCCACAAGAAAATTCTGATCCTGGTCTGTCCATTCTGTCCAAAGACTATCAGGTGAGGTCTTAAATGAAAACCAGGGTCACACTGGTCGTTAATTTCAGAGGGGTCGCCGTGTTAGTCTGTATCAGCAAAAAGAACGAATACTTGTGGCACTTTAGAGACTAACAAATTTATTTGGGCATAAGCTTTCGTGGGTTTAACCCACTTCATCAGATGCATCTGACAGTTTAACCCACGAAAGCTTATGCTCAAATAAATTTGTTAGTCTCTAAGGTGCCACAAGGACTCCTCGTTCTTTTTACTGGTCACTAATATCATTGTGAAAGGCATGATCAGATATGCTGTAAGGAATCAGGTGTGTATACTGAAAATGGGTTTTAAAGTCTGCGTCAAGGCCGATTGGACAACCAGGTTTTCTGTCAGACACAAGATGTTTATGCACCTGTCCCTGCCACAGCATGTGAATTAAGCATTGTAAGCTAACACAACCGCTGCACATGGGCATGTGCAATCAAGAGGACAGCAGCACACAGGAGAATAAACCACAGGGTTTATCCTGACTCAGAACACAGACAATGAACTCTGGGGATATAAGTAGAAGGCAAAAAGACACCCCTTCATCCTGCACCTTGGAAGTAAATGGACAGTGTGTTTACATTCATGAAAACGGGATCTTTGCCCACCTTAGTGGAAGATGCTGCAACAGATTTTGGGAGAAATAAGACTCCTTTAGAGAGGAGATAGCCAGTTAAGCTTAGTCTCTATAAAGCGTGTTGTGATTTTGCTTTATACGGAACCCTTTTGTTTTCATTCTCCTCACTCACTAGCTCTTGAATCTTTGGTAATAAACTTATCCTTGATTTCACTCTAAATATATCTAAGTGCTGTCACACAAAGCTAGGTGCTGATCCTGAGTTGACTCATACAAGCTAGTGTGCGCACTGTTCCCTTGGGCACAGCAGACTGGGTATTTCTGTGGCATTCAATGGAGAAGGGGCTGGCTACAACAGGGGATGCTTCAAAGGGGCTCGGGGACTGGCCTGCACCTATTGTTAACCTGCAAGGCAAAGTAAGGGCTGGCAGAGCCCAGTGGAAGTTGTTTGCATAGCTACCAGGCTGGCTGTGTCCTCTGACACCCAGCTAAGCACAAACAACTCTCTCTCTCACTGGAGGTAGGGGGGTAACAAGGTGACTCCTACATTGACGGAAGGGGGGTTTCCATCTGTGTAGTTAATCCACCTCTCCGTGAGGCTTTAGCGAGGACAATGGAAGAATTCTTCCATCGACCTAGTTGTGTCTACACCGGGGTTAGGTTGACCCAGCCACGGCACTCAGGGCACAAAACTTTTCACAGCCCTAATTTTAAGTAGAGCCCAGCCATTGCTCTTTGGCCTAGGCCCATCTGTAAATGAACACTACAGCATACACTCTCAGGGAACGGAGATCATTAACGGCATAAATGAATTTGTGTCTAAAACCAACAACCCCCCACCCCTGGGATCAGCAATGGGAAGAGCTGTTCGGGTTTGCAGTTCAGCCAGTGAGGGTTTGCTGTTTGTTTTCACTGTGTCTCATTGGACACAGAGAAGATTCACAGATTTTAAGGTCAGACGGGGTCACCCTGACCATCTAGGCCACAGAGAGCGGGGACAATCTTCCCTAATTTGCCTTCACCTGGAGCATGGAGCGAGAGGTGGAAACACAGTGGTTCACGACTAGGACTGCCTGGGCATTGTACACATCTGTGTCCACATCTGGCGTTCGGAATACAGAGCCTCATCCTACACCACTGTAGTGAGTTTGTGAAGGGAGTTTGTTCCTGACTTCAGTGGGGAGCAGGAGTGTGGAACTGGCTTGTAACACCTTAAACTTCAGATCGGCCACGGGGCCTGTGTGACTTGCCCAGATCTCATTCAAACAGACTCTTTCAGGCTTATTAGCCATCAGGCTGGTCCCAGCAGTTGTGGGACCCTCTCAAACATAGCCAATTCCTGTCACCATGACAAGACTACGATCAAGAGAAGGGTTATTACATTATACCGCTTTCTTAGATTCACGGATTCTAAGGCTCGAGAGAACCATTGTGATCATCTAGGCTGACCTCCCACATAGCCCAGGCCACAGGACTTCCCCGAATTAATTTCTGTTTGAACAAGAGTACGTATTTTGGAGACAAACATCCAATTTGGTTTTAAAGATTGACATTGATGGCGAATCCACCCCCACCCTTGGTAAGTTGTTCCAATGGCTGATTCCCCTCACTGTTAAAAACTGGCCCTTCATTTTTAGTCTGCATTTGTCAGCTTCACCTTCCAGCCGTTGGATCGTGTTATGTCTTTGTCTGGAGGGCGTAAATGGCAGGGTAAGTTACACTGTGCTAAATCACCCTGCTAAATCATTTTCAGTGAGTGTGAGTGTGATTCATGTTTTGGGGGGGCCAGAGACTGGGGTTGTAGAGGGGAGATCAGCCAACGGAAGAAAGTAAGACCGTGTAAGATAAAGCAGATTCCCACCTGACACCACTTGAACTAACCCTGTCTCACATCCTGTGAGTGTAAACAGTCCATCTGCAGTCTAAAGAGCGGGCACACAAGTCTATTCTATTTTACACAGGTTCTCATACCGCCCTCCCCACCGTGCTAGCTGAGTGCCCTCCAGCCGTGCATTAAGCAATCCGACTACTCATCTGGCCCGGGTTATTTGTTCTCAGCGTCTCATTGTCATTACCCCGTGGAGCTTCATGTACAGTCCGCAGGCGTTACAGACTGGCTCGCCTTCAGCGTTTCTGCGCCACAGCGTGGTCGTGGTCGTGTGACAGTTGGCACAAGAGAGCCCAACGCGGCGGGAGGCGGACTGCAGCAAGAGACAAAAGCAACAGCAATGTCAACAAGTCGCTAGCGTTACCGTTTGCACAAGCGGTTTCTAGGTTGGAGCAGACCCCACCCAGCTTTCCCTGATACATGGCAACTGTTGCAGGGGTTTGTGGATGTACTAATAATATTTTGTACAATGGACAGTAACTAGCACCGAAGAATCTCAGTGCACGTTACAGACATTACATGGATTCAGCGTCACAACACCCCTGGCAGTACGGTCAGTGGGTTTTTACCCATTTTACAGATTTATAAACCAAGGCACAGCGGGGTAAAGTGACCTGCCCAAAGTCACACCGGGCTTAACCATTAGCTCAGTTGTGCAGCCCTGTGGGTGAGAAAGGGGGTGTGACAGAATATAGTACTTCCCTGCGTAGGAGACCCACATCACCAGACCCTGCATGAGCGGGGCAGGGCGGGAGGGAGCAGCTGCTAATTCACCTCCCATGCAGGTGGGCAGGGCGTGGGCAGGCAGGAGTGGAAAATGGGTGGGGCCTTTGCTCCACTCAACATGCCAGCCAGCTGAGATGGCACAGAGCGGGAAGCAAGATACACTAGGTACTGGGCTGGCATGGCTTACTTCTCCCCTGGAGTGAGCCGTGCAGGGGCGTACGCAGGAATAAAAATTTGATGGCTTGGGGGGGGCACATTTTGTGTCCCCTGCAGCTGGAGGAGCTCGCTCTCCCTGCCCCAGCTCTGGAGCCAGAGGAGTTCTGTGTCCCTGCTGATTATTGGGGGAAGGGGGGGGGTTGCCCCTGCTTACCCCCCACCTTCTGCCTGCCCCCAGAACCATGCCTCTCGGTCACCGTTAGGTCCCCACCATGGTCCTGAGGCAGCACATTAAGCACTGCCTCCTGCTCTGGCCAGACAACGATGGGCCAAGCCAGCCAACAGGGTCAGTGGCACAAGTGGGCAGAGACCCACGGGCTCCTGGCTCCTCCTCCCAACACTTGCGCCTTCTCTGTAAGTGAAGGGAGATTTGACAACGGTCAAAGCCGAAGCAGGAAAATCTAATTTGTTTCCAACTTCAAGTGAGACTCCGCCTGACAAAGGCCGAGTCTGGAACTGGGCCCAAGGTATGAAATCTGGAGCCAGGTTTTGAGTGCTATGAAATTTGGTGGCGTTTTTGATCCAGGCGTTTGGTTTGTTCCATCACAGCAAGAGGGGCCAGCTGGGAAATAAAGATCTGGATCCTAACGCAACCACCCCCCATGTTAGAGGGTGTTTAGACCTGGATGTTTGGCTCGGGGGGCCATCCCTAGATGCATGTGTTTAAAGGGACATTGTTGAGATGTCCTGCCATCATTACTGTGTTCCTTATAATAACTCTGTCTGGAACTGTAACTCTCCTTCCTCTCCAACCTGCTGCCTGTCCACCGCCTGGTCACATTGCTTTATTATTGTAGGGTTGCTCAGGAGAGCCAAATGGATGGATTTTGATTTTGTTTTTAATCGGGGAAAAAAAAAAAAACAGTGCTGAAGCAGTCTGCCACTTAGAGTCTCTGGCAAAACACAAGACGGAGGCTCCTGCTGGGCTGCCTGGACTGGATTTCTTCTGCGAGGAAATCACGATCCTGCTGCCACTAAAGTCAATGGCAAAGACCCCTTGATGTCAATGGTGTATAATGTAAGCTCTCCTGGGCTGGGCTCTTCCCTTCTAACCTGTACAGCTCCTGACCCTCTTTTGACATCAAATAAATGATCAAAGCAGAGGCTTCCACATGTGAGGTTTTCAATCATTTTTTCCTTAAAAAAAAAAAAAAAAAAAAAACCAACCACCAATATTTAAAATCCAGGAAAGACTCATTCTGGAAATTGTGATGAAAACATGTAAGCAACTGTCAGTATGTGCAACTGGTCCCCTGCTGGGCCTGATCCACAGAGGGTAGGTGGCTGTTAGAGGCCTGCTTATGAAGCTTTAGCTCCAGGTGTTGCTACTTGTGTATTTAACTCTAGAAGTCCCCAGTTCAATCCCTAGTGCATCAGACAAAATGGTCAGCATGTAAAATGCTATGAAACCAGCCCCTGCTTCTCCCTCTTGCTTCATTTTTAACTGCCCAGAGTCTGTAACCCACAAAACGGCATCTTCTGTTCCTGTCAGGTTTGCCCATATGGCTGCCATTTCCTTGTCTTGCCTTTTCTGCAGATGGCAACATGGCCGCCCTTTGTTTACCTCCCTGTTTGCACTTACTGGCATTGTGGCACGAAGGTCGGGGAACCTGGCACTGACCTAGTACAACTGCTGCGCACTTCACTCGCTGAGCCTCCTTTGCTATATGTAGGCCTGGAACAAAACCATGTAGCCGAACACACCCAGACTTTGTGGGCGTTCTAAACTGAAACCTGGATCAGGGACCTAATGGGCGGAAGCAAAACTGGGATCCAAACTCACCCCGACGGCAGGGTGTTCAAAACCCAGATCCAAACTACTGCTGCTGCTCCAGCACGTCAATCTAGAAGCGAAGGGATCAGCACAGGTACAATAAAAGCCAGCCTGTCCCACAGCTTTTTAGAGGATGGGGGGAAAAATCTGTGTACATTGGTTTGTTTGTTTCAGATTTTAGCGCAGCCCTTTGCACTTCCTGATTAATGGGGAGACTGGAAACTGATGTGCTGAAACCACATGAGAAAGACCGTTCTTGTCGTACTTGGAAGAGGGAAATACTGAAACACAAGAAAGCCCACTGGCCTGAAGTTTCCACCCAATTTTCTGGAGCAAAGCAGCTTAGTTAGCTTGTGTACATGCATGTGGTCTAGCCGTCTTCTTCTTAGCGTATGCACAACGTGCCTCAGTTGGCACATGACCAGGATTCATCACTGAATTTGGTCCAGGGCTTGGATCATTTGCTTCCCGGGCTAGGGCCAGGTACTGACGGGGAGTGTGACGTGACCGCTGATCCGTGCCCCCGAGTCTAGTGGTGACAGCACAGCGTTAGGAGTCAGGAATCTGGATTCCAGTCCCACGTCTCCCAGTGATTTGCGGTGTCATCATGTCCTCTCTCTCTGGCTTGCTTTCACCAGCTGTGAAATGGGGATAAGAACACCTACCCCACAAGGGTGGGATGACGTTTAATTCAGTCTTTCCCAAGGTTTGGAACACTGAGCTCCCCTTCAGGAATCAGTCCTCTCTCCCTACAACCTCACTAGGGGCCCACCCACCTTACTGTAGACATCTCCTGTGCACCTCAGCCCCGCTAGTCCTTTGGGATGTGACCCCACACCCTTTGGGAAACCATGGCTTCGTTCATTAACATCCATCAGTGGAGTGAGAGCCTTGGAGAGACCATGCAATGCAGGTAAACACTGTGTGTGTCTGCACGCTAGGGAGAAGATCCTGCAAACACATGGGGAGATGTTTCTACACTGGCTCAAAACACGAGCACTGCAGGCACTGTGGAAAGATCAGCAGTTATCACGTGGCAATGTCTGAGCTGGCACACACTGAGACGAGGGAATGGCTTTACAGAGTCAGATGATTTTTAACACGCATCTTTTTGTAATGAACGTATCTATCTGAATATGTATGCCATCTTCGCCAAGACCAGGGATTGAAACCAGGACATCCTGAGCTAAAGCATCACTCTCTGCAACCATGGGCTGTACCAGACACATAGCCACTGTGGACTGGGCCCAGCGAGGGACCCACAACACTCATCAATGGGTTACCTAGGCATACACACTGGGCACCTGCCCCAGGCGCTAAGCTTCCCTCGCCCTCTCTTAAAAATATACGGCAGAACTGAAGCAGCAAATGGGGATTTGGGGCCAAACCCTATTACAAAGCAATTCAAAATCTCCTTCCACGCACAAATTCATGGAAGAAACCCCATCCCAGTCACCTCAGCCCTCCCCAAACACTGGGGAGCTTTGAAGTGTGCCCAGAACAGCAACAAATTCAGGCTGTGTTGACTCTGGAGAAGAGTCAGTTTCCGAGGGGAACTAGCAGCTCCTGATGTCACGTGCCCCAGAGGCCTGCTGAGCGAGCACCTCTGCCAGGCGCAAAGTGCACCTGTTCCTTACAAACCCTAGTGCTCTTTCAAGCCAGCCTAGGGCCTAGCAAAGCACGGAACAGCTCAAGTGACTTTGGGAGGACAAACCAGAAGCACGTCACTATGAAGCACTTTAGCCAGCAGAGGGCGCCAGAGCCAGCGGATTATGGCCAGCTGAGCGTCATCCGCAGAAGGCAAAGCCAAAGAAATCCAGGCAGTAGCATGATTTTTGTCTTCTGCCTCTCTGAAGATGCTGGAGAGCGACAGAGAGGCACGTTGAAGCTCAGACACGTATGGGATACAGGGAAGGAGGTGGGGTTGGAGACCGCACATGGACAATGTCCCCTCCTCCTGGCATGGAGGCGGGATGGGGTGTTACAGTGAGCCCTTCAGCTGGCTCCTTGCTGCTAGAGGATTGTGGCAGAGTCTTGGGTGTCCAGGGGATAAATGGGCTTGGGCTAAGCAGGACATCACATAGGGCACAGAGCATCCACACCAGCTGCAACAGTGTGGGGACGGTGGCCTCTCACCAGCAAGGCCAGGCACAAATCTCTCTCTCCACCTCCTCTCCAACAGATGTGCCCTATGAAGCTGCAGGGTGCCCTTCCCCAGAGACAGGTGAACAGATCCCATGGGAATGAGCATGGTATAGAGACACAGAGAGATAGATTCACCTAACCTACCACCCAGAAGCCCCTGCCTGATTCCCTATCCATGGTCTGTCCTGACACCAAATTGTCTCACTCCTTTTCCCATCCCCAGCATTTCAGTTCTACCTCCTGGCTTGCTCAGACAGGAAGCCACCAAAGGCTATGAAGATGGTGGGGTCACCAGAGGCTGAGGGAGGTCACAGGCAGGCAGGAGGTAGCCAAGGGGTGGGCATCACATGTACGTAAATGTGAACAGAAATGTAGAGAGAGGTGGAGGGGACCAGGCTGGAGGTGGAAAGGGAGCTGGGGGTCAAGGGCAGAGCTCTGTAGATGTTATTTTGTGTCGGACCCTGTAAACCCAAGGGCTGGCCTTCTGCTCAGCTGTGAGCAGCAGGCAGGCACTTCGGGTCTCCCATATGTCCCACAGTCCTTTGCACCATTTGCCATGGGACCTCCATTGAGGAGCCGATGCAGCCAGTACAACAGATCACGGAGTTTTGCAGGCACAGACAACTCAGCTGAAGCCAGGATGCTATTTTGGAGGCACAGAGAGAGGCCCAGGAGGCTGCTGGGAGACACCAGATGATCTCCCAACTTTTGCCTAGGACTCGAAGCCTCGTCATTGCAGAGTGCCCAGGTGCCTCTGGGCAGCTTGGATTGAGTGAGCGTTTCCTGTTCTGGAGTCTATTGTGTAGTTGTGCGCAGGCTGCAGGCGAACGGCACACGCCTTTCCTTACCAGCCGCCTCTGGGGTTTGATCAGCGGTCGGTTGATGCCGTTCATCTTGTGGTAGAGCCCGCATGCGTTGCACAGGTAGTGTCCCGTGCCGTCTCTCCTCCAGAGTGGGGTGGACATGGCTCCACAGTTGACGCATTCTCGCCCCTCAGAGTAGTCGTCAAAGAACTCTGCAGGCATGACAGTAAACAAAGCAAGAAAAGAGGGTGGACAGGTTGAGTTAAATAAAACATTTTTAAAACTCTCCACTCTTGGTCCTAAATACTCAAGCAGTACCTGGCTATGTGCAGAGAGCAGAAAAACAGGGGCGGGGCGGCAGGGGGAGGGAGAGGTTGTGTTACGACTTTCCTTAGGAAAGGCAGGTCTTATTAAAGGCAGGCTGGCCAAGTGGCGAGGCCCCTGGCTTGGGATTCAGGAGTCCTGCCTCTGCTACACGTATTCTCTAGCACCTTGGACAAGTTACTTAATCTACTCTGTGCCTCTTCTATCAAATGAGGATAATACTTCCCCACCTCACAGGGTGTTGTGAGGATAAAACCCTCTAATGATTATGAGCCTCTCAGAGACTAGCCCAGTGGTTTTCAACCTTTTTTCGTTTGCAGACCCCTAAAACATTTCAAAGGGAGGTGTGGAAATCTTAAGACACAGTCTGTGGACCCCCAGGGGCCCACAGAGCACAGGTTGAAAACCACAGTAGTACAGTGGTGAGGGCTGTAAAACTACCTTTTGAGGTGCAAACTGGGGCCCTCTCTTTTCATCAAAACCACGTTGTTCATGCAGGCCCAGATCTGAAGCCCGCTGAAGTCAATGTAAAGAATCCCATGGATGCTGGACTGGGCTCATCAAGGCTACCCATGAAAACAACATGCACCTATGGAGGGTGCAAAGTCCTCACTGTCACTTGTAAATCAGGAAGACACTTGCACAAGCAAACATCTAGCTCTGCATGCAAGCACTAGATCCACATGCACAACGGATGCCCAGGTAACACACTATCTGTTTGTTGACACCACACTCATCATCAGGAATCGATCCTGTGACTCAGCATAGAAAAATAGGCCTCTACCACTTGGAGTAAAGGAGACCTTCTCCAGGGACAAGAAAAGAGCAGGCTGCTAGCGTGACTGGGGTGAGCCACTAGAGGGCGACATGATCACATGCATTCCGCCAGCGTACTGCACAGGGCGCTTTTTAGCCAGTTTCACAGAAGTACACGCATGGACAAATCTGGCCCATGACATCTGCTTACAAAATACGTTCCTGGGAATTTGGAGATGCTAAAGAGACTCTTCCTCAAGCACTGCAGCCCTAAGACAGCTACGGGAGAGTAAGCTGGACTCTATTCTGCCTTGGCAGCTACATGCTTCATGCATAACATCATCGCTCTGATAATGGAGTAAGAGATGGATCACACCCTGATTTTCAGATCGCAGGGTGAGCTTGCACTGCTGGGCTACGTGTGTTGCACCTTCCACTCTGGGCCTGATCCACAGAGGAGCAGCATCTGTCAGAGCTCTTTAGTGCGAGCTCAAGAGACCAAAGCTTTCAGCTCCAGAATGAAGTCCCCCCAGTTCAATCTCTACAGCGGACCACGATTACAGCGGTTACACCAGTGGGCATGTGCTGCCATTTGAACAGAGCTCTCCAGAGTTAAATTCAGCTCGAGCTCAAAAGACGGCTTTGCAGCTAGTGGGTCTAACAGACCCAGGACTACTCTGAAACTCATCCTTGGATAGAGTCACAAATAGCAAGTGTGAAAAATCAGGGCACTTTTTGGGGGGAATGGAGGGACATAGTTGCATATAAGACAAAGCCCCTAATCAGGACAGTCCTCGTAATATTGAGACGTCTGGTCCCCCTGTCCTTGGATCAGGCATAGAGGGGAACTAGAGAGGTACATGTGCAGATAACAAGAAACAGTGCAAACCCATCCTCAGCATAAAGAGGTGCAATTCCATTGAAATCATGGACAAACTCAGCGCAATTCCCTTTGGCTCGGTAAAATGAGAACACCTGATGTGAGCATCCGTGGGCCATAAATATCTAAACCTCAGAGACTGCAACGCATCCCTGATGTTAACCCAGACAGAGGATAACAGCCTACGACCGCTGTCAGTTTGCGGAGTTACTCCTTCAGCGAGCGGACTATCCTCTTTAACACTGCTTTGGTGCAGCCCCAGCTGACGACACGAGGGGTGGGGGAGTTGTTACAAAATCATTCCTGCAGACTCACGTCCCCGATTATAACTGAAGGAACAAGATTGCTTGGCTCTCAGTCTAAACACAGAAACAACGTAGAGCCCGTAGAATGCAGATGCAGCATTTGTTCCTTGCGCCACGAAAGAAAGATAACAAACAAAGGAGACGGGGGGGGGGGGGGGGGAAACAGTGCAGCTCAGTGTCTCCTGGGTTTGCAACACACATCTCAGCCACCCTTGGAGGTGTCAGCCTTCTCGGGTTTCTCAGGCCGAAACACGTTACATGGTGTGTACCACAGTATGGGGACAGAATATACATAACGGCCAGGCCAGTGTTGATAAAAGCAAATTTTTGGAAGCTGTTTAGGCTTAGGCCATGCCAAACAGAAGCTGCTGAAGAAGTGGCCTGTTCAACACTGTACCGCAGATCCTAGGAACCTTGCCATGCGACCCGGGCTTTGTTATAGCAGCGTGATCTCTGGGACCCTAACAGATCTCTCCACAGACAGCTCAGAGACAAGCCCATTGAGACAAACAGTTTTGATCAGGGGAACCTGTTTCCCACTCCACGCCCACAGCGGATTCGTTGGTGTCCCGACTCCTTTCACTGCAGATCCCCGTTGCAGCGTCTACACTGAAGTCAGGGGCAAATGAGATTTTGCCGTAAAGACCTGATCCAAAGCACATGAAGATCAACAGATGTCGTTCCGGGGATTTCAGTAGGCTTTGGACGCCTGAGAGCCTTACGGATTTTGCAATTTCATGTTGAGTCTTGTGAAATTTGGTGTTTTATTTCAATCCCCAACTCCTGGAGACATGTTATTAGCTAAGAATCTCATCAGTCCTTTGGAAAAAAAACAAAAAGGTTCTAACCCACAGGCTTGTGCAGAATAGCTTGAAACTGTGAAGCAAATGCACGTAAAGGCCCAGAAAGCAGAAGACAGAGAAAAAGAGGCATCTTTTATTTTTTAAAAACCATCCTGATTTTTATGCCAATCTCATCATTTTCTAGGCCTGACTCATGATTCTGGAATGCACAGGGTAGCCATCAGAACATAAGAACGGCCATCCTGGGTCAGACCAAAGGTCCATCTAGCCCAGTATCCTGTCTGCCGACAGTGGCCAATGCCAGGTGCCCCAGAGGGAATGAACAGAACAGGGTCATCATCAAGTGACCCATTCCCTGTCACCCATTCCCAGCTTCTGGCAAACAGAGGCTAGGGACACCATTACTGCCCATCCTGGCAATATTGTGATTATAACGCCTTCCTCATTCCTGCCCATGCTGGCAATATTGTGATTATAATGCCTTCCTTGTCTCCTTACAATTATTTGAGTCTCAACCAAACCACAGATCAAAAAGTGTCATTTGAAAAGGAAAGGCACTAGCGCAGCTGGTTAGGAAATGAGTCCTTCCTGTGAAAAATCTGAACAAAATCAAAAATTTCAATGAACAAATAAAAAATGTCCTCTGATTTTTGGGGGGGTTTCAATGAAAGCCCCAAAATTTTCAAAAGACATTAAAATATTTGCACCCAAACTTTTATTTTGTCAAAAGGCCAATTTGCTTTGAAAACAAGTTTCAGTAATACATTTTCACCACACTCCAAAAAAACAATTGGTAAAATCAGGCTGGACTAAAATTGAAACTCAAAATTTTTTCCAGTGGAAAACTTATGTTTTCAACACAATGAAAATGTGCGTGGGAAGTGTCTGCTGTCCTAGAAGTTATTAATTATTTTTTAACCAAAAAATTGAAAGTTTTTGGCCAAAAGTCAAAAAGATTTTGTCCGAGGACTTTTTTTGTTTGTTTATTTGTTTGTTTGTTTGTTTTCAGCCAAAACTCGGGGGGAGGGGGGCGGGGGAGGAGAAACTGGCTGAAAACCAAATTTTCAGGGTTTTGGTTTTCTGAGAAAAAGTCAACATTTTCTGCTAAAATCTTTGACAACAAATATTTTTTTAATAATTTTTTACAGAATTTTCTGGAGGAAAAAAAACAACATTTTCCACCCAGGTCTACAGTCAAGTGTCCCTGATTACTATCGGCCTGAGGTCTGTTGTCAGGCACAACTTGGGAAACTTCTTTTCACTAGATTCTCCCCCTTCCTAGTCCCCATCTTCTCTGTATTCATTTCTCATTCCACCCATGCCTATCTGTTTTTCCACCTTTCTTTTCCCCCCACTGGAGTTTTTCATTCCCTCCTGTCTGCTCGCCACAAAAGAATTCAATTTCTCATCAGAAAACCAAAACATTTTCAGTTTCCATCAATTTTTGGCTGAATAGGTTCATTTTGGAGATTTTCAGTTTGATGAAAAATTGAAATTTTCCACTGAAAATTTTGACAAACATGTTTTGATCTAAATCTTCCTCGGGGAGAAAAAATCCCAAACCATTTCCCATTCAGCTCTAAATCCATCGTTTCGGTGTCTCAGAATGCTGATCATCCATAGCTCCTAGTGACTTTAATGGCAGTTGCAGATGTTTGTTACTTTTGAAAATCAGACCATTAATATTACCCAGCTGCTTTGGGGGCATGCAGATGTCTCTATCAGCAATAATATCCCCAGCATGCTGATCTCCAAGGTGAGTGTGACAAGATCACACTGCCCATGATGGAGGAAATGCGGAGCCAGGAATTGAAGATGAAGTTTGCAAGGTATAATCTCATCACAATCTCATACAGCACTACAGACCTGTCTGAGGAGAGACTGCTAATGTTCCTCATGAGGAAGAGAGCCTCCTTCTTCTCCAGGGCATACTTTATGTTGCTGAAATCCTTTTAACAGGAATGCTCCCTAGGAGGACTTCTTCACACAATATAAACTGAGTAGAACAGGAGTCTTGAGCTCTGATATGTGTAGTTTAGTCTTTGGCACTGTCCCTTTATCGTCTCTATAGTGGTGAATTAGAAGGCAAGAGAATGGATGTCTTTACAAACAAGGCCTAGCTCAACCACATCCAGCTGAGCTTGATGCAGGAACGACTGTGGGGAGTTCTCTGGCTTGTGTTGTACTGTGGACAGGCTGGATAACATAATGGACCCTTCTGCCCATAACAATCCATGAATCTACGAGCACCAAACTTCTTCACGACTCCAGCCTTCTTACCCCTTCCCTCCGCGGGAGCTCTTCACTGGCTTCCCGGTTCTTATCACATTGAACAAAGCTTTGTCTCCTTCCCCTCCAGGCCCTACGTACTGTGACAGCGCCCTCGGCCTCATCTCTGCTCTCAGTTCCTCCCAGTGCTCCTCTTGCTCTGCTCAGGGACATTGGAAGAAAGGCTGGATGGAGTCCTTTGTTCTGTGCTCTGCAGCAGGTCAGACTCGATGATCATAATGCTCCCTTCTGGCCTGATGAGCTATATGAAGCCCTCTGTGAAGTTGGGCCTTCATCTCTTTCTGCCTCAATGCCCGCCCCCTCCCCAAAGGGGATAATACCTCCACTCCTAGCAGGGCTGCTTGTGAGGAGGTTGCCATCGGCGTTGGAGAGATCTGCTCAGACACTACTGTGTGCCAGAGAAAAGCCTATTCACCATGCTAAGAGCCTGTGCTCGCTGACTGGACAGCCAGGTTCGCCAGGACACCACGGTCGCAGAGCCACACGGATTTGGTCTGGTTTGGTTTTTCCAGTGTTCTGCTCATTCAGTTTTGCCTTTTCATTAATAACGAAGATTAAGTAGCGTCAGCCTCTGGAGGCTCCCTGTGGAAGGCGCCTGAGTAAGTGCTTCCATGGCTTTAAATCCAGTCATTATGAGCCCTTTTGACACTTATTCTTCCCCCCAACCTTGTACTAGCAGCCTGGAAAGGAAACATTTATTCAGGCAGCAAATTGCCTGAACAGCTCCCGCAGGGAGCCAGAACAATGGGAGCAGAGGGAAGGGCTCCTCCAGTCACACTCAGGGCAACAATTTCCCTTTCACGGAGCCGCTGGACGGCGAAGATTTATGGGTCCATAATGTGACCTCTTTATTACCCTTCACGCCAGGTCCTTCTGTGGAGATTTACGCCCTGCCCAGAGCCAGGCACAGCAAGTGGCAGCTTGGGAGGGGATTATGTTTGCCAGGAAAGGGTTCGGGCTACCATTTATGTGGGAAACAAACGCAGAAGCCTCTGACTGGAATGGCCTCCCTCTCCCCTCAGAACTCACTGCTTCCACCACCCGCCTCCCTGACTCAGCACCTCCACTGCATCATCATCATCATCCGTTACACCTGAACCCCTTCCTTTGCTCTTTGGCCATTGTGTTAGGTCTGACTTGGGACTGAACCTGACTGGTGCTGAGGACTTTGAATTCCCATCAAGGAATACACTGCACAGGTGTATATTTTATTGTGGTGGACTATTACCATTTAAAGGAAGGACTTCTTTGAAATAGAGACAAATAATAATCCAGGAAGCTACATATTCCTGTCCAATGTTACAATCATTCCCAAACCAATCCTTTTGTTTCTTTTAAGTTTAAAAAACCTTCATTTTGGGCCTTGAAGGGGTTGTCTTTGGGGATTGAACAGGACATCTCTGGATCTAAAAGCGTGAGCTAAAGAACCAGAGCCAGGGGTGGCTAGTGAGACTAGCCCAGGACCTGGGATTCAATGCTGTGTTCCACCACACACTTCCTGTGTGACCTTGGGCAAGTGACTTAGTCTCTGTGTAAATCATCGGTTTCCCCATCAGTACAATGGAGATAACAACACATCTATAACTGTGTTAAAGATCGTGAGGTGCTCAGATAGTGTAGTAATACAAGAACCTGAGAGAGAGAGAAAAGGTCCATTAGCTCAAACGCAGTAGGAGATTTATAAGCTACTATATTTGGGCCAGCCACTAGAGGGGGACAAAGAGCCTCACTGTATTATTTTGGATGGGACATACTTGAGGCAGTTTATTCAACTCTGACAGCTCTTACCCTCCCCTTCTGCCTGTTATCTTCACCCCCTTTGATTTGCCCAGTGGAAATGGGTTTCCATTAATACAGCCCTGGAGTTTTGTTTACAGATGGAGGGAAATTTAATATCAACATTTCCCCCTAAAAAAGTGTCTTGTCCGTTCACTGAAGCACCTCCACAAAGGAGACACCATCCGTCACGCCCAGCCGGGCACTTACCGGCTTTAAACAGAGCGTGAGAGCAGTTCTTCCCCCAGAGAAACTGCCTTTCCTAAACCAATTTGTTATGATAAGAGGTGAGAGCGGCACACTCGTGTATACGCATCCCAGATGGACTCTTAGAGGAGTCTCACTTTGCACAAGTGCACATTGGCTTTAAAAGCAGACCCAGAATACTCCGCATGGGAATTAAGAAAGGCAGGGGACTCCCGCCACACAGCAGATGAGATGTGAGCTGGGGAGCAGAGCACAGGGACAGCCGGGAAAGCAGGCAAACTCCAGGATCGCATTCAAAAATTATGAGCCATGCCCCACAAATCATGATTAGCTTAAAAATCATGATTATTTTTTTTAAAAACTAATACATTTGGAGTTCTTTATATTTGCCTTCTTGCGTCTGAACCTTTGGGTTCATGTTTTCAAGCTTTTCACTGCAACCACAAGGGCTCAAGGCTCACTTTGTTTCTTGCCATAAGAGCTGAGAGTCTCACGTAATCACATGACTCCAGGAGCTGGGGCTTAAAGAAAAAACACCAAATAGCATGGGTCACATGATAAAAATCACAAGAAGTTGGAAGCATTGGTCATCCCTCTAATGCTACAGAGCTGAGCTGCGGAGCACACCAGAGGATAGGTGGGAAAGCCAGGAGCTCTTGTAATGCTGGAGAATTCACCGATAGGAAAGCAGGGGGATTTCTGTAATGTTACGAGCAGACTTGCTCTAGCAATGCCGCAGCACAGCTCTGAGCTGGGAAGTAGAACATGGTGGTAGGATTATTTTGTTTTAAGTAGGAATGAAGGCAGCAGAACAGGGCTGATCAGACTCCATTCCCACCCTCCTTCCTCCACTCTTTTCTGTTTAGATTTTATTTTCTTTAACATTTAAAGGGCCACAGGCAACCCACAAAATACGATTCAGCAAGACTTATGACCAACAGAAATGTCCCGAGGATTTATTTTTAAAGGGCCGCTGTCAATTTGAAAATCCCATTTCCATTTGAAAAAGTGCCCCTAAAGCGATTAGAACTGAAAGCGACTCAAGAAAGTAACATTTTTCTCCATTGTTTCCATGTATTTACTTTGTGTAGTCGATGGCACTTTGACAATTCACACCCGGGCATCATGCTTTTGTGAGCATAAATGGAACATACGTGATCCCCGGGCCTGTGTGCTGTTCTCGGAATAGCAAGGGAATAGTTATAAATATATCACATGGATTTATTGCCCCATTTGTTTTGTTTTGAAAAATTGTTAGCAAACATGAACATTGTCCTCGTTCTGCAGTCGGCCTGCCTGGGGTCTGAGCGAGCAGATCCAGTTGCAGAGTGGTGTTCCTTGTCAATTAGAATCCCTGTCAATATCTGGGGATTTAATCGCATGTGTAAGGACTTGTTACAAACGATTTTTAAAAAAATGTTTGAACCTCTGTCCTGAAAATATGTTGTGTTTTTTTGTCATTTCACTCATTTGCGTTGGAAATATGTCTGACCCAGACTCTGGCATGTGACTTATTCGGTCTGATAAGAAGAAAAAGAACCTACATATTTGCTTATAAAATATTCAGACTATGATCTGGTTCTAACATTAAATCACTTTATAAGAGGCTTTTTTAAAATCACTGTTTCACTCAGTATCACATGCTACAGCAAATCTGTGGCTACCTAAAGCTTCACAGTTCTTATGCTGAACTTCACGGCCTAAAACTTGGATCCCCAGCTCCACAAAGCACAGATCTTTGCAACCTGACCTTTATCTGCAAACACACCCGTGAGCAGTACTGATTACATCCAGAAGAGGGCAATGGTACACACACACACACACACACACACACACACACACTTCTTTTCAATACTGGACATTGCCACGGTGCAACAGAAAATGGAGGATGAAGCACTCAATCAAGTGATGGGGATTAGATCATTGAAATCTGCTTGCAAAATGGTGTGCTAAAGAGGGCAGGATGGTTTGGGATTCAGGAGACATTAGTTCAATGTCTGGTTCTACCAGAGCCTTTCTGCTAACAGGTAAGTCATTTAAATCTCTCTGTGACTCAGTTTCCCCCCGCTCCTGTAATATGGGGATACTAGCACTCCTCTGGTCTTGCAGCAGTGTTGTGAAAATAAACTAATGTCCGTGAGGGGCTCAGACATGGGCAGTGGGTGAACCACTGGTTGCGGGAGGCTAGGCCCCGGCCAGCCCTGCCCCCCGAGGACCCGCCTCCTCCCCCGCCCTGGAGCACTGGGTGGGAGGGCGACGTATTGCCCCCCTCCCCCAGCCTCAGTGCCCCCAGTCTCCCCAAGCACAGGGCGGGCAGCCTCTACCCCCATCCCCCAGCAACGGGTTGCCCCAGCCAGCCCAAGTCCCGGCCATCCTAGCCCCAGCCGCAGCACGCCTCCCTAAAGAGCAGCCTGCCTGGGCTGGGGCGAAGGGCAAGCAGGAGGGGACTTCGGGGAGGAGCATGGGTGGGGCCACGCCGAGAGGCAGCCAGCCTCCCCCAGCCTGTCCGAGGCACCGCCCATGTGCTCAGATGCTGTGGAGATGGATCCATGTAGACAGAGAAGTGTGAAGAGACAATTAGTGGGTGGAACGCCCCAAACACTGGAGCTCTTTTAAAACACCGTATCCAGAGCGGTTACAGCTAGCGCAGGTTGGAGGACGACAAGTCCATTTTGCAGCAACTTTCAAGGTTTAACCCTCCCTTTCAGCAATTGCGTGTTAGCTCAGCGGTGAGGGCACCAGCCTGAAGGCGACCCAGCCGGACGTCCCTGCCTGCCCGGATTTGGAGCAGAGTTCTTCATCGCAGCTCGCTCTGCTGCCTGCAGAGCAGGGACGTGAGCATGGCTCTCCCACGTCCCATATTGGTGACAGGGGTCCAACCAGTTCGCCTTGCTCACGCGTGCGGGGGCATGGCTGCCCCGCAGCATTTCCCCCACCAGGACCGTCTACACCTGCTGTGCTCCCAGCAGGGCATTCTGGGCAAAACTGCACAGCTGCCGATGTCAGGGGCGAAGGCGCGTGGGTGCTTTCCTCCGAATGCAGTGCTCTTTGGGAGGGTCTCTTGGGGAAGGCGTGGGGGAGGAAGGGACCAGGTGTTACCACTTTGGGTGTCGCTCCTGCTAACACTTAGGCCTTGCCTACGCTTGCCAGGAATGATAAACCGGTAGGGCTATACTGGCAAATCTGCCGAGTGGAGACGCAGTTTATACCAGCAAAAGAGTGCTGTGGCCAGTCTAGCTCAAACCAGTTCCCCAAATGGAATAAACTGTATCAGCAAAGGGACTATTTTGGCTGGTATGACTGCGTCTGCTCTGGGGCTTTTTGCCGACGCTGCTATGTCGGCGAGGGGTTAATTTGTTCACATTCCTAGTCAACACAGCCGTGCTGGTTCTATTTTCTAGTGCAGACCCGGCCAAACGCAGATGAGCAATTTGACATGGGCGAGTAGCCCCACTGCCCCCCTCAGTGAGACTACTCACGTGCATAAGTTGCAGTCATGGGTAAATGCTGGCACCATTGTCGTGGAATCGACCATGGTTACAAACCTAAGAGGTCAGTACTTTGGAATAGTCCCTAGTTCCTGCACTGGGTCACCAGATCCAAACCCTTATGAGCTTTGGCTGTGTTTGGATCTGGACCTGAACTTCACGGCTTGGCTCCAGGGCTAATTATGGTCAGATGAAGGTTTCTTGCTCTACCTGGACAGGAAATGGAAAGCAGCTAAGGGCCAGATTCTGAAATAAATACACCGCCGACAATGGCGCGATGCTAATTTACATCAGTGAAAGATACGGTCCTAAGTGTACAAGTAACTGCTGTATCAATCCTTCTCCACGTTTACAACCCCAGTTCTATGTCCTGGGGAACACCCTACCCTCAAGGCCATGTCTACACTAGCGATCTTACAGCAGTGCAGCTGCACCGATGCAGGTATGCCGCTATAAGCTCTTTAGTGTAGCCACTCTAAGCCGACAGGAGAGAGCTCTCCTGTTGACTTAATTAATCCTCCCCCAATGAGCAGCAGAAGCTATGTCGGCGGGAGAGCGCTGTCCACACCGGCGCTTAGGTTAGTGTAATTTACATCACTCGGGGGCTGGCCAATTCACACCCCTGAGCGACATAAGTTATACCGACATAAGTGGTAGTGGAGACGTAACCTACAACACTTTTCTAGACGTTTCTGAACCTGCTCATAGATTTAGCTTCATCTTTATTATTTATATGGATGATCCTTAATCTGTTACGCATGTAGGATCCTTGCAGCCAATACGACGTATTTTGCAGGTTTACACGCTTTTCAAACAAATCCTGGATTAAGCTGATTGCTGCTTTGCCAGGACCTGCGCAGGAAATGGGGTCAGAGCCATGACATCAGAGTGCAGGGGTGAGCTTCACAGCAATGTTCCTAGAAATGGTTTTCTTCCATCTGACAGGAAACAACATTGGCACCATTTTCCTCCCTGAATTATGTCCATGTTATAAATGGAAATGGGCTGTCAGAGGTTCCCCTCGGCTTAAGTGTCATTTGGTCCAGAGATTTAAGGTCGGGGTGAAACAGCAAAACAATGCCTAAGACCCCAATCTGCAGTGAGAGGTACAGAGAGTGATGGCCAGGAAATGTGGGATTTCTAATACTCTCTGGTGCTGTGTTCCTCGACCCAGGAACAAGCTTGGACAAATCATTTGAAGCTGGGATCACTGAGTGAGGGGTGCTATGCATTATTCCTTTACAAAGGAATTAAGATGCTATGGATTAAATCCACCCCGGTGCTAACAGCCAGTTCAAGGCCTACGCACTGCTCATGGTTACATCCTGTTTAGAGGCTTAAGTAGGATTTCAGTAGTGCGTAGGCCCCATGCTAGCCCTCTGCCTGGTGGGGAGGGGGAAAGGGGAGCGGGATTTCACCCTGAAAAAGGCACCCAGGAACGGGAAATTGTAACGAATAAGGCAGCACAAAAGAGCATCCACATTCCATTTGAAATAGAAAGGGAGAATGGGATTAGCTAGCTCCTCCCACTCCCTCAACCAGGCGACCGCACCCCCTGTTGGGATCTGAGGGCAAAAACAGCCTTCATCTTCCTACAGGTTGCCAACCCTTTATACATTTGTCTCCTAGCCAAAGAGGCCTCCACACCTTCCCACAGTCAAACTATTGCTCGAGTCATCCTGTGTACCAAGTTACACAGTCAGCAGATGTGCTGGGTGCAGCTTTGTGGAGGGATGCACAATGGAGGCATTTACAGCCCCTTGATCACTGGGCCAGTTCAGTGCCGGCCTCATCCCCAGAGGAATCTAGAGCCGCCTTACGGCTGTTCTAAACTCTGCCAGCTGTCAGTGGCCCTGAGGGATCATTAGCGGGCACACGACCTCTACAGATGAGGAACTGTGGCACAAAGAGGTTAAGAGACTTGCCCAAGGTCAGACAGGGAGTCTGCAGCACAGTCCAGGAAAGAAATCCAGACCTCCGGAGTCCCAGCACAGTGTCTTAACCACAAGACCAAACTTCGGCTTGTTGGGTGTTTTTCCTCTGTACGGTCTGTGACTGTATCATCCTAAATGCCCTGATTCTATAAGCCAGGCACCAGCTCCTGTGGTCACGCGGGGCGAGGTGTGGTCCATGGCGCCAAACCAAGACATAGTGCTGCGAACAGAGCCACTCCTGACACAGACAGGGCAAGGGGACGGGGCAAAAGAAAGATGGGAGAGATCACAGAAGAGCTCAGACCCCATGGCTATTAGTACCTAGGTAAACAGGTAGGTCCTACACCACTTTGCAAGTGTGTCGAAACTGTCAGGGAGGGGAAGAAAGAAAGAAAGAAAGAAAGAAAGAAAGAAAGAAAGAAAGAAAGAAAGAAAGTCGGGGCACCACCAGTGATTTCCTTGGCTGCCCCACTGACTCCCAGCCTTCACGGGCCATACTCTGCAGTGTCCCCGGAAAGGGCTGTTGCCAATCTGTGATTAGATTAGCTGGATAGTTCTGCTCTCTGGGGTGGGGTGAAGAGGGAGGATCTGCTAACTCCCCTCCAGCCATTTCAGGCCTCAGAGAGATGGGCGAGTACAAACAGAAAGGAGGGGAGGAAAAGATTGAAGGGACTCATGAGGCCAATAGAGCTGAAGGGTTGGGGAACCCCCAGGAATGACCTTGCCGGGAACTCCTAGCATATTATCACTGACCCTATTCACACTGTTATCTATATGGCTGAGGGCCCTTCTAAATATATCCGTCCTGAGGCTCAGTTCCTCAGTTCCTGCACTTGGGCAGGGATGAAGGGAAGAGGGAAAGGTGGCTTTAAAATTACATCTGCACTCCCTGTATTCTGGGACTGTGCAGGGGCCTGCCTTGGTCCCAGTGTAAGTCAGAGCAGCCTCAGGGCTGCTCTAACTGCCTGGGTACATCTACACGGCAGCTGAGAGCGAGCTTCCCAGCCTGGATGGACAGACTCAGACTAGTCACGCTCGAGCTAGGGTACTGAAAAGAGCAGTGTGGACGTTGCAGCTCCAGCATGGACTCAGGCTAGCCAGCAGAGCTCGCACCTTGGGAGCCGGGTTGGCATGAGAGCCCGAGCTGCTGCCCAAGCCAGCCACAGTGCTATTCTTAATGTGCCAGCTCAAGCCCCGCTAGTGGGTGTGTCTGCCCACACCCAAGCTGGCAGCCTTTGTGCCAGCTCTCTCAGAGCAGGGGAGGCCTTCTGCCCGGTGAGGATTGTTGGGGAGGGAGGGCTGTTTGCACCCACTGTGTGGCTCCTTTACTCTAACAGAGTGGCATCAAGGGACCCTAGAGTAAGTGAGAACCAGGCCCATTGTGCCCCTTGCATGTTATGCTCTCCCCTGCTGTGACTATTACTCCTTCCACTCTTACCTCTAGAATTCAGCACAGGGGTCGCATACAGAGTCCTTTGGGGACTGTAAACCAAGTAATCATATGACCTACTCCCTCTCTGAGCACACGCACCCCTGTCTCCAGGCAGTACTAAGGGCTTCTCCCAGTGTCTGCAGACACCATCAGGTCAAGCAGACTCAGGCTCCAGTTACTACGCAACTGGCTGGTGTATCTCATCATCATTATTAGAACATCACTGGGACTACGCACGTGAGTAAAGCAAGCCAGATCTGGTCCCAAACCACTGGTTGGACCCACACATATTTAACGGCTTTTTAACTGTTTGCCCTGATCCTGCAAAGACATAATTAAGCATGTGCTTAGATTTATGCACAATGAGTCGTACCCCCCCCCGGGTGAAATTTTAGCCCCACTGAAGTCAATAGGAGTTTTGCCATTGACTTGATTTCGCCCATTGAGTTTAATGG
Organism: Natator depressus; assembly: GCF_965152275.1. NCBI lineage: Eukaryota > Metazoa > Chordata > Testudines > Cheloniidae > Natator > Natator depressus. Next base: position 12,460,250 of record NC_134236.1, on the reverse strand, counting down.
GATTATTCACAATGCGTAAAGATAAGCATGTATTTTAAAACTTTGCAAAATCAGGGTTCATGTGTGTAAAATAGCACTCTGAAATCTCTGGATGGAAGATCTGATAAGTAATGAGAATTACGACGGTTGTATTCTTTCTATATTATTCCATTACCAAAATGACGCTGTTGTGAGGCAAATCGTATTGTCCGGACGCAGAAAGTGATTGGCCTCTGTCACTAATGACCCCTTACATTGCTGGAAACTGAATTCCCTTTTCACCGTGTGTGCCATTTCTTTCCTTTCTTGTCTCCTGCTCAGCTTGGACAATGCAACTAGCCAGGGATTTTTTCATGAGTTTCACCAAAGTGACCCTCTTGCTGATCGGCTTCCAACCCCTACAGGGGAAAGTTTCTATGCAAAGATCTTAAAACCATTGAGATGGAGCTTACCTTTCTTTGTTGTTTGTTTTATGAAACACACTCTTGGGGCTTCAACCCCTTGACGGTATCTCTCTAAGGGTCCAACCCTGCAACACTTACTCAGCTGACGAATCCTTGCTCAAGTGAAAAATCTTATTGACCTCAGCGAGGCACCCATGTCAGGCCTGCAGGATCATTATGCACTTATTGAGCCAGATTCTAGTTTCTGTTACAATGGTGAATATCTTTAAAGGAAGGAATTCAGAAAACAGCCCAGGACAACTCAGGTCAGTCTCTAGCCTATATATATATCTCTTTGTTTTTTCTAATTCTTTTCATCATCCCAAATATGCCCGGTTTGTGCTTTTTGCCCCCTGTTCCCTGTTTACTGGATGACCTCTAATAATTCTCTTTTCCGGCAGTATTTGTTGTTCTGAACATTGGTTCACTCCCTTGCACTGGGAGTGGGGTGGGGAAGAGAGAGAGAGAGCGAGAGAGAGAGAGAGAGAGAGAGAGATTTTCACAGTAACTGATTAAATATCTGAACAGGTCAATTCAGACCTTGACAAGCACCCAGCCGACAGACCTGCAGGTACCAAAACTTATCAGAGGAAAATATAACTTGCAGGTTTTCTAACCCAATTGATTGGACTTTTATCTAAAATAACAGACATTATAAGATAGGAAATAGCTTGAGATAAGGAACAAAATCGAGTAGTCTTGAATCAGATCGGACTGCGGACAGGTTCACACTCCCACACCTGCCTTGGATGGATCAATGAAAGTTTCTTGGCATTGTCCTCTCTGGTTTTGAAATGCTGCTAAAGTCGGTGAACTTTGAGACTTCGGCGTTTATTCTGCGATTATAATTAACCTGCTCCCCACTCGCTATTGATTAGGCCTGACTGGAGGTGACAAAGTTTGACTGGATGGCTCAGAAATGTAAATGGCTGGGGATGACTGAAAGAGCAGAGAGAGGAGGCTGATCTCGGCTCAGGTAGAACACCCACTGACTGGAGTTCAGCAGGGAGGGCTGACTGCGGAGGGAGTGGGAGATTGGGACTGCTCTCAATGCCAGGCAAATGGACTGACTTTTCCATTCACGTGGGGCCATAACCATTCAGGGAATCACACCAAGCTTTAGGGCCAGATCCTCAATTGCTGTTCATCACTATAGCTTCCCTGGATCCACAGCAGGTGTAAATCTTCCTAGCTCCACTGGCAGGAGCAAAGGAAAAGCAGGCGGCTGCCTCGGGTGGCAGATTCTGCCAGGGGCAGCTGGGCCAAACCTGAGCGATGCTGCAACCCCGGGTGCTACGTACATTTGGCCGGGCTGCCAGACTGGGCATCCCATTGTCTTGAGCGGCCTCTGTCCATTTGAGCCTCCCGTGGTGCAATAACTCCGTTCATGAGAGTAACCTGACGTGCGTTGGCGCGGAGCTAACCGGCAGCATCTGAAGGTCTGCCCCATATCTTTTAAAACACAGAGCGCAAGAGCCGAATGCTGAGCACCCGGGCAAGGCCCACAGTGAAGGGCTCTGTTCTGTGCATGGGTTTGCTGGAGCAAAATCCCCGCACTAACCAACCTGGGTATCAAGGCAGCCAGGCTGCAGCAGCTGCTGCAGGGCATAGGGAGGAGCGGTACCCACATTCGGCCCTGCTCCCCTCATGCATGTCATCACTGAGCATCCACGATCCCTCCTCTGCAGAGGGAGCCTCCCCCCAAAAAGGTGGGGGCAGAACTGGCTCCTTGCATAGTAGGAACACATTTAGCACCTTACATGCCCCTGGGCTCAAGGTTTGGGGCTTCTTTCAGAGTGTTTTTTTTTCAGAATTGCCAGCCCTGAACATTCAAAAAATCATAAGCCCAGCCTCCTAAAAATCATGACATTTAAAAATAATAATAAATGTTGGGTTCTTTTTAATTTGTCTTTTGAGTTTTGAGGGTTTAGGGCTCCTGTTTTCAAGCTTTCCTCCACCACCGGGAGGGCTAGAAACTTACTGATTTTTTTTCCCAGTGAAAGCTTGGAGAGTCTCACACAATAACATGACTCCAGGAGCTGGGGCTTTCAGAAACAACATCAAATCTCACAAAGAGTTGGCAGCAGCATAGGGGACGGAAGTGACGAGGCAGTCAAGGGGTGGATCCATTTCAAATGATATTTGAAAATACATGGAGAGGTGATGAGCTGGAGATACACATGAGCTGCAGGAAGAGCTGTGCACTGGGAGTTAAGATTGAGATAAGATAATGATATTGTCCCATTGCTTCCTTGTGCTCCCCCATCACTCTGGCTGTATCCATTTGTCGTCTCTGGTCTTATACTTAGATTGGAAGCTCTTTGGGCCAGGGACCATCTTTTGGTATTTGTTCGTACAGCACCCAGCCCCGTGGGGTCCTGGTCCATGACTAGGGCTCCTAGGGGCTGCCGCAAAACAAATACTACTACCACTAATAATAATAATAATAATAATTAATAAGACACATCAGAGAAGAGGTTTGTGCCGGTCAAATGGAAGGGGGAGATGAATGAGGTAAAAGAGCAACCAATTGCTTTTTACGAGCAGTTGTGTGATCTTCCCTAGAGAGCTTCAGGGATGACACAACCTCTAATTGCTGGGGGTTAGGAGGAAAGATTCCTCGGGGGCAGTTTATTCTATTGCGCCATCTGGCACTGACCCCTGGTGGAGACAGGATATTGGACCCCACCTCTGATCGTGTCTGGCCATTATGCGTAAAGGGGAAACCTTAACTGTTCCTTTCTGTAAAAGATTTTCTAACAAACAGACTTACTTTCTCACCCCCACAAAGAGCAACATCAGATCCACTTCGTCCCAATAAGGGGAGGGACCATCCTGATCACATATTGATTATATCCCACCAAAAAACCAACACCCCAAACCCCTCTATGTGGCAACCAATCAACTTGATTAGAAATTACCGAAAGTTCCATTACCTTTAGTCTTGGGATTTGTGTGCTGAGACCCAACTAAGTTTAGGTCTCCATTCATTTTGCAATGGACTGTTTTCTTCTGCATCCCAGTTCCCTCTCCCCCCACTATCTTATATGGCCCTGATCCTGCTTCTCTTCTAGTCCATAACAAACCCTTCTTTGATTTCAATGGGAACCATTTCATCTCAAACAAAGCTGGTTCCATTTTCTTTTAACGCAGATCTCTGCCTAGACTTTTGTGTGTAGATCAAGCCTATGTGAATGGATACAGAACTACACTGCAGAGTCAGGTTTCAGAGTAGCAGCCGTGTTAGTCTGTATTCGCAAAAAGAAAAGGAGGACTTGTGGCACCTTAGAGACTAACCAATTTATTTGAGCATGAGCTTTCGTGAGCTACAGCTCACTTCATCGGATGCATACTGTGTTTCCACAGTATGCATCCAATGAAGTGAGCTGTAGCTCATGAAAGCTCATGCTCAAATAAATTGGTTAGTCTCTAAGGTGCCACAAGTACTGCAGAGTCAACCATCTTTAAAAACCTCAGTGCAAATTTCTGCAAAATACGTCTTCACTGCCCTCAGACGCTGCCTAAAACAGCACTTTAAAAACAAAGAATTCTTACGTTCTGAAGACTGGAATTGTCAAAGCTGGATACGGGCGCTGGATGCCCCGCTTTGAAAATATCAGCCTAAATCTTTATTGGAGTGTGCTTCCATTAAAAGCCCTGGTGTCTGAGTTCTATGCACAAGGAATTCCAACACTGCCAAACTGTATTTAAAGGAATAATAATAACAGAAAGAACTGTTTGTTTCAAAATCTAAGATACAAAGGAACTGTCAGCGGTTCAGTAAATCAGTCCTGTTCCAGGAATGGCTTCTCTAAGGGCCGGATACTCCTTACACGGGTTACAAGAAATTCCCATTGATTTAAGCGGACCCAAGGAGCCCGTGAAATGCTGTTCCTCTGTGTGTAAATGCCGATTCACTTTTGTTACAATGCACTGGGCCTTCAAAATTTTCCACCGTGTCGCTGCACAAATGGAAGTCGCAGTGCTATTTCTAGTGGCAACATCGGGAATTTCAGAGAATATTTAAGAGCAATTGCACCTTGCACGATCTAACCATTTTCAACACACATCTAGTTAAATGGGATCACAAATAATTATTTTTAAATTTGTCATTTGAGGCTGGACAAATTTACAGCTACCAGCCGCCACACTGCCTTAGCACTCCATAAAAATTCGCTTACAGAAAGTGCAGTGTCAGTTTCATTATGCCTGAAATAACATGCTGAATGCTTAATGGCTCCTTGGCAGGTAGTTTAGTTCCAAAATGTAGGTTTTCTATATAAAAAAAAAAACCCACACACAACCTATGATTAAATATTTTTTGTGATTTTTTTTTAAATATCACAATTTAAGATGTATGTTTTTGTATTGTCTTAAAATTCCACAATTTAAGTTGAACGTTGTGATCCTTTTAAAAAATATACGGCAATCAAAACATTTTCTTTGTTCTTTAAGCACGCAAGCGGCACACACACACCGCCCTACAAGAGATTACCAGGGCGAAACTGACCCCGCGTAGCGAGTGAAACCGACTAGTCTAGCAGCCCAGTGCTGTATGCTCAGTGCACCCCAGTCTCCAGCCTATTTCACTGTGCGCACAAGGAATACAAATCCCTAATTTTGTTTTTCAGCAGGGTGAGAGATGGAAAGAACAAGCCCAGGCCCACACACACTTCTCAACCTTCCAGAGCCCAAATGTAGGACGTAAAATGTCCAAAGATCCAAAATGAAGGACGCAAAAAAAAAATTATCCCCGCAGAACCCACACAGTGCTGTGAGCTTCTTTCCTTCAGTGCAACTAACACACTCTAACCTCAGAGCAATAATCCTACTTTTCTCATGTCACACTCTCAGCATGAAACGACAAGGGACACCAGATTTGTGTGGATTGCAGGGGACTTCAGGATTAAACTAAGTGCCGTCCCATGAAATGAGCTATTATTCCGCTGCCGTATGCAGGCAAAGCTTTTCTTGGAGTCAGTGGGAATTCTGCTTGCATGAAGTCTGCAGGATTATTTCTCCCTAAAATCCTATTTCTGCAATCAGATGCTGCACCCTGCACGGGTGCAGGGCTCTGTGCTAGCAGATCTGATTGCTTACATTGGAGCCTGTTAAGATTTTTATTTAATTGCTTCAATTTTAGTAATTGATTAATTTAATGACAGGTTTCAGAGCGATTAATTTAATGTATTTAATTTCTTCAGTGTGAAACATCTCTGTTTTTACGGTATCTAGCACAATGGGGTCCTGATCGGGACCAGGACCAGTGAATACGACCATAATCATATTCTTCTTATTCTTACAAAGGAAGATTTTTTTTAAAAAAATTGTCATTTTCATGTGAACTGGTGTCCACTTAAAAAAGGTTCTTAATTTTACAGCGATCAATCTTTAATATGTTTTATCCAACCCTGGAATAGAATGTTATCCATTCCAATGGCCAAACTGTGGAGCCCTTACTCCCCGTTGTCACTTAGGCCTGGTCTACACTTAAAACTGAAAACCTCACATCCCCTAGTGACATAGCTATGATGGCAAAATCCCCAGTGTAGATGCAGCGATACCAACAGAAGAATGCTTCAGGTGGCATTGCTAACTGCGTTCGAGCAGGCGGTGTTCCTATTCTGGCACAAAAACTCCTTCTGTAGGTGCACGCTGCGTCTACACTAGGGAACTATGCAGGTATGGGATCTGTAGTGTAGATGTAGCTTTACGCTCATGAGTTGCATTTGTATAATAAGTGCTCACCCACATGGGTTAGGGCTCAGCAACTTGGCCCCCAAGTTAGCTAAGAACATACCCGCTACCCTAGTGAAGATGCACCCTAAGTGTTGGGAGATCAATGTCAAATTAGCTGCATCAAAGGTCTGTGAGGAGGCACCTGCAAACAGCAGGGTATTCTTAAAGAAACTATCTTTCATGACTCAAGAGCTCACAAGTGCAAGATCTGATCCTGCTTGGACAAACAGTCCCTGTTTACTTCGGGCGAAATCCTGGCTCCATTGATTTCAACAGAGCCAGGATTCCTCCCCGTCACCGGGAGTGCGCTAGGAATACAGGATCAGGCCTGGGACATTTCCTTCGATAAACGGCCTGCAATTAACAGTAGCTCAATCACAGGATTTTATCCTCTTTTCCCAAAAAGATGGAAACAAATGATAAAAATACAAACAGATTCGTGTCCCAGTAATCCATTTCTTAAAAGGCATCTCAATATTATTGTAACTAAAGTAATCTGTACAAAGACCTGTGTCTAGAGCGAGCTAATTTTATCTTTTAAACTAAAGTATTAGATTTAATGCCCTTCACCCTTTATCGGTTTACACAAACAACTGATTACAACTTATAATGTAATGTAGGCTATGTTATGGTGTCATGTTATGCACCATTTTGGTCTATATATTAATAAATAATAACAACAAATGTATTACTGACTTATTTAAAGTTTGTAAAAAACCACTGTTCTGGGATTTTTAGGGACGAAAGAATATTTATATATCTGGGCTAAATCTTTCTCTCCCTTTGCCCAATTCTGTCCTTTATTAGGCTCAGTTCATGGCTCCGTCGTACCAATTTCACAACAGTGCAACTCCATTAAGGGCAATGGCGTCATGCCACCATAAAACTGGTATACCACAGCAATGAAGCAGGCCCACTCACTCCAATAGGATTTTCCAATTTGCTTTGTACCCCTGTAGCGCATAATCATTTATTCACATAAGCAGTGCCGATGGGAGCTTGTCTGTAAGGGGTGTGAACATGAGTGAGGGTTGCAGGACTGAGCTCTAATTTTGGAAGATGAGGGCTGGATTCTGTATATTACAGACACAATATAAATAAATGCATATATAGGTATAAGGCCCAAGCCCATGGAAATCAATGAGAGTTGAGGGTGCACCACACCTTTCAGGATGTACCTTGTAGAATTGGGGTGATAACATATTTCAAATACATTTCCTTTTTCCACTGTCTGCACTGTGAGTTAATAAGTCAGTTTCTGCATGTAAAGCTGGGGTACTTAGAGTTCAGTAACGCACACAGCAGACACCTCTGTAGAAGGGGTGTGGGGAACCTTACTGTACTACAGTGCTTTCAGTGGCAAAAGATTGTAACAAATGCTGATGAGTCACATGGAAATCACCCAGGGGATGCTACAGGGCAAATATCTTAGTGTCCCTGCTGAAAAGCTTAGGATCTGGTTCAAAATCTCAAACAGCAGCTGCAGAGAAGACATTTGCCTACAAAGCTGTGTTTCTGCTCAGGGCTTTGATCTTTCCAGATGCTGCTGCTGTGCTGAATATCTGCCCGTTCAGACAACCCCCTTCCCAGACTTCTGCTTTGGTTTGCAATGAAAAGAACATAAATGTTCCCTCCAGCGGACAAATCCCTGTAACGCCCAAGTGCAATCATACTCCCCTTTCAGTTACACCAGAGTGACTCCACTGATTCCAAAGGAATTGCGCCAGTGTAAATGAGAGGGAAAACTGGCTCCATAAGGTTGCAGAGAGGGTAAGGATTTGACCCATTGTCCATACTTTTAAACAACTGTTGCATGGTACATAGATCTGAGACCTGCATGCTACATAGATCTGAGACCTTCCAGGCCTTGTTTCTCCTTTTCCCTGCATGGATCTTGGAGCCTGACTCCGGTAGATGTCTCCCTCACTTTAAATGATGTGGATTCCTCCAATCCACAACCCTTTCCCCCAGCTCCTAGTCTGCAGGTTGCAAGGCTGTGCTAATTTCAGAGTCTGCGGAGGAGAGAGCAGCAGCAGATGCTCAAAAGGAGGAGATGGCTTTTGGCTTTGACAGGGCTATGAAAACAGACTTAAAAGTGGGTTCTTTTCACGCACCATTAAATCAGGAATTCATTAAAGCCTCATCAAACCAAAGCTTGGATCAAGTTCATGGCCGTCTCGGATGGGCCTCATCCTCCCTCTTTAGGCTCTGAGGTTGGTACCCTTCCAGGTCGTGAATTAGGCACTTTGGGAACCATGTTGGGTAATATTTTCAAAAGTGCCTGAGCCTAAATCCAACTAGGATCCTAAACCACTCATTTTACCCAGTCCGTCATTGATTTTTACACCCAACTTCCTCTTGTTCAGCTTTCAAAATCAATGCTACAAATATAGGCTCTTTGGTTTTGGTCTCACGCTGTATCATAATGTCATAAAGCCTGTGTTGTTCTCCCCACAAATCTGACTGTAATGGAAATGACGTGCACATGTAAACTTCAGGATTCAGCCCATGGTTTCGTTTACACTTTGGCACACTTGTGTAGCTCGTTGCAAATAACTAAACAAATAAATACAAGTATTCTGCCAGCACCTAATGACCCCAGCTGGGTTAGGGGCTCTGTTGTGTTAGGCACTGTAAAAACACAGAGCAGAACCCAGTCATCCCACTAAAGTCTATGGTTGAACTGAACTGTGTGCATTTCACTCGTGTTATTACTGACAACTGAACATGACTTGATCTCCTTTCACACTACATAAAGTGAATTTTTTCCCCTCCATATGTGCCTATCACTCTGATTTCCTGCAATAATTTCATTTCTTTCACCTGGACTTTCTAACCAGCTGTTCCCCTCTTGTAATGAATCTCTCCCTTTGCTTGTTAACTGCCTTCCTACAACTTTTCCACATTTCATACCAACACCTAGAAAAGTACAGTCTCCGCAAAGTATCCCCTTAGGTTAGAAAAGCCACCCAGCTGGAAATGATCCTTGTTCCATTTAAATACTAAGGGCTAAGTCCTGCAGGCAAAACTCCCATGGAATCCAGTGGGAATTCAACTTGAGCAAAGATGGAGGTTTGAGCCCTAAATCAGTGGTTCTCAACCAGGAGTATGTATACCCCTTGGGTATGCAGAGGTCTTCATCTAGATATCTGCCTAGTTTTACAACAAGCTGCATGAAAAGCACTAGCGAAGTCAGTGCAAACTAAAATTTCCTACAGACAATGGCTTGTTTATACTGCTCTATATACTATACACTGAAATGTAAGTACAATATTTATATTCCCGTTGATTTATTTTATAATTATATGGTAAAAATGAGAAAGGCCATTTGTCAGTAACAGTGGGCTGTGACACTTTTGCATTTTTATGTCTGATTTTGTAAGCAAGTAGTTTTTAAGTGAGGTGAAATTTGGGTGTACGCAAGACAAATCAGGCTCCTGAAAGGGGTACAGTAGTCTGGAAAGATTGAGAACCGCTGCCTTAAATGACTGGATTGGGGGTTACATTTAAAGCAATCATTGTTGAACTTCAGGCGGTTATAAAACATCATTTAAATTTTTCATACCCAGCTCGCATGCATATTTTAAAGTGGGGTTTTTTTTTTTTTTACATAAAAAGTCACTTGTACTTAGTACTTTTTATTTTAAAACCCAAATATCTTTTACTCGCTTAGGCCCTGATCCTGCAATTAGATCCACCCAGGAAGACCCCCGTGTAAATTACAGCACTACATAGGCAAGGCGGTCTACTGGCACAGATCCATTTGCTGAATTGGGGCCTTGGTCTTGAACTTAAAATTCTTTCCTGTAGCACTGAATGTAAAAGATCATTAATGTTCGGTTGGTGGGCTGGACAATATAATCGGTACTGTACAAAGGCCCAGACCCAATTCAACCCCACGCTCTAAGAGCTTAGAATCAAAGCTTGTAACCTACATACCCGAACAAGTTTGGTGTTTCCTGCTAGGGACAGCTGCTTTGAAGTCAATGGAACTACTATGATAGCAGGCTCGGTGCTTAGTACTAAGTAGTAAGGATTGGGCCCAGAAAGTTAGATGCATAGAAGAAAGATGGGCTGAAAAATGCAGAGAGGGGAATAATTTAGAGAGGCTTCAGGTATTCCTGGATTTGGTTTTGTTGTGGTATTTAAAATTATTATTAACTCGCTACTTGTGGGCAATGGGGAAGATATGGGATTTTTTTAGGAGCAGTCTAAAAGATTATCGAAATATGTCAGACATTGTGTATTGCACATCTTAACAATACTGTCTGATAACACCACAAGGCTGGTGCAAGCTTTGTCTTTAAAATACCAGGTGGCACTTTTTAAACACCTTTGTATCGGCAACAAAAAGCTCCAAGAGCTTGAGATGCCCAGTCCCCAAACAATAACTCCCTTTATTTGTGAAAAGTTTTTAAAAATCTTAATAGAGCATTGTACAAATTCACACTAGACTAGGAGGAAAATTCGTGCTAAACACTATTACCTACAGGCACATTGTGCATGAATTCAAATCGTTTTCCTAGTACTGTGTTTTATTTCTAAACTACACCACCCTCAGCTGAGGCTAAACCAAATAGGGCGGTAGAGAGAACATGGAGAGGAAACTGGATTTAGAGATGATACGCTTGTGATTACACAGAAGATTCACTTTTTTCCCCTCCCCTCTCTCTCTCCAAAATAAAATAAAGAGGCAACAGTGTTTGCCTCTTAGGTGGATTTTTTAAGACCTGTGCACTTTATGCTAAATCAGCATTTAGGGTCCTAAATAAAAGTGAGCAGGCGTCACCAAGATTTTCAAAACCGGGGGCCTAAAGTTAGTCTCCTAAATCTACATTAGGCACCTAAATCGGTGGTTTCGTTTTCAAAAGCACTCAGGACCCAGCAGCTCGCATAGAAGCCAATGGAAGCTAGCTGGGTGCTCATCACCTTCCACTTATGTAGAAGAGTAAATATGAATATAACAACTCTTTTCCCTTCCTCTTCTCCCCTGCCGCATCTTCCTCACCCCGCTTCCTTCAAGGGGCCCTCCCCTTTCCCTTTCCTTCAGCTTATCCCCTCCTAACTCACCCACACACCCCAAAAATGCGGCACTACCATGCCATGGGCCACTGGAGATGGTTCACTCTGCTGGGGTGTTATACCCATTCTCCCTCCCGTGTCTGTCCGGTCTATTTAGACACTTTCCAGGGCAGACACTGTGTATGTACAGCCCCTAGCACATTGGAGCCTTGCTCCTGATTAGTCTCCAGGCCCTGCCAGAATAACCAGGACTTAATAACAGGTAACAACAACTTGGGGCACCCGAGCCTGAAAGCGTTGGCCTTGGGCCGCTCCTTGTTTTCTTAAGCAGCCAGCTCCTAATTCGGACCTCATTTCTCTACCTCCCCAAGCAGTCCCGCGACCCCCATCCGCCCAGGACCCCTGTCTCTCCAGAGAGGTGCAGGCCAGCCAGAGGGGGAGGTGTGGCCCGGCCAGCCCCCGCTGGATCGCAGCCCGCAACACCGGGCGGCGCAGGTCCGAGTCCTCCTCCCCCGCTAGCAGCCTGGCTCTCGGGGGGCAGCTGGGCGCGGCGCGGCACTTACCGAGGTTGGCGTGCCGGGCGGCCCCCGCGGCGCCCCGGTTGGGCAGGTTGTGCAGCATGGGGCTGTCGAAGGGCGAGGCGCTCCACGTGGTGCCCATCTCCGGGCTCACGTAGGCGGGGTAGGGGCCGGAGTAGGAGCCGCCGAAGCCCCGGCCGTACTGCTCCCGGCTCAGCGGGCCGCTGTACGGGGCGGCCTCCCGGGAGGCGCCGGGCGAGAAGGAGAAGCGGGGCGAGACGGGCGGGTGGGAGGCTCCGGGGTTGTAGGCGGCGGGCTCGGCGCCGGGCTGCGTCCAGATGGAGTGGCTGGAGGCCGGGCTGGCCTGCTGGGAGGAGCCGCCGCTCTGGAGGTAGGGCAGGCTGGGGAGCATGGAGGTGACCCGGGTGGTGGGCACGTAGACCGGGGAGGCGGCCGCCCCGCCGTGCATGAACCCGCCGGCCCCCTCGTAGGCTGGGGGGCCGTGGTTCGCGGCCATGGCCAGGCTCTGATACATCGCGGCGCGAAGCAAGGCCGGGCCCCGACACAATCCAGAGTGGGCGGCAGGTTACCACGTTAGCTCCAGTTTAAGTGCAACGCTCCACTGCTGGGGGGGGGAGGTTATTGCCCACTCCTGTCCAGGGACCATGCAGTGCTCAGTCCGGTCCAGGAAGCCCCAGTCCTCCCTGGGGTCCGGCTTCCCACGCCGGGCTTCTCCACGCAGGCGGAGCTGTCTGTCCTCTGCAGGAGCCGGGTCTAGCGCCTTAGCTGCTCCCCCTTGGCTCCATCCATCAAGCCAAAGCCACCGGGGCTGGGGAGTTTAAACATTGGGAGTCTCCTCCCCTCTCCTGCGGGCCGGCTCACACCCACACCTAGCAGGGAGAAAGCACAGCGGGGAGAAGCTGGTTAGGAAGGGGGGGTGGGGGACACAAACCCAGCCTAGAGCCTGCGGAGATAAGGAGGTTAGAGAGAGCTGGGGAGGAGGGTCACGGAGGGAAGGTGAGAGACGGAGCATTCCCCAAGGCTCCTCCAGGAGCCCCTGGAGCAAAAAACCTTTGTCCTCAGGTACGACTGGGCCTATTGTGTTGTTAATGTGACCGAGCCCGGTGTTTGATCTGAAATCACATCGGGGCTGATTGCAGGCGACCAGGAGTCTGAAGCTGTCAAGGGAGAAATTAAATGAAGCGTACACTTGAGGGGGGTCGCTCGTGACCCCAGAGGATAGAGAGACATGGACACACAGAGACGCACACACATACACAGAGATAGAGACATGGACACACACATTGAGACACAGAGATAGATAGAGACACATACACAGAGAGACACACACACAGAGATAGACACATTCACATACACAGAGACACACGCATACACATACACAGAGATAGAGACATGGACACACACATTGAGACACAGACACAGAGCTAGATAGAGACACATGCACACATACACAGAGAGATAGACACATTCACACACGCATACACATACACAGAGATAGAGACATGGACACACACATTGAGACACAGACACAGAGCTAGATAGACACATGCACACATACACAGAGAGACACACACACATAGACACATTCACACACACACAGAGACACTCATACACACACACACACAGAGATAGAGACACGAATACACAGAGACACACGTGCACATACACAGAGAGATAGAGACACGTGCACACACACACAGAGATAGACACATTCACACACAGAGACACGAATACACAGAGAGACACACACACACACAGAGACACACACACACACACAGAGATACACACAGACATGCGCTCACACACAGAGGATAGAGACGCACACACATACACAGATACAAACATACAGAGACACATGCAGACACTGAAATAGACACATGCCAGGCATACGTACACCACACGTGCACACACTTACATATATAGACACATATATTCACATGCATTACGCAGACACACACACAAGAGCAACACAAACACACACACGCATACATACACAGACACCTACAGGGACCCATACACATAAGCAGTGCAAACGAGCGCATACGTCCAAGAATTTGCAGACATGAGCGGGCGGGAGAGACGGTACGACATATGAAATAAGTGGTTATATCTAAGTGCAAATGATCCGGTTTGGTTTCCAGGAGAATCCGTGTTAAACAAAAGAAACCGTTCTCCGTATTGACGTAGCAACCGCTCTGCTAATAGGAAGCGCTGCGGAATAACTTGGCAATAAATAATCGAGATTAAAAGAAAACGACTTTTTTAAAGGCATCTACTAGTAAAGGGCCCAATCCTCAGGCAAAACTGCCGGTCAGCTCCTTGGGGAGATTTTTGCTTAAGAACTCATCGGCTGTAAAAGGAAACAAAAAATCTCTAGCGAAAAAAGAATGCAAAGATTTTCAATAGCCTTCTCGAGGCTTTGGCTCAGGCCCTGGGATTTTAAAACGCAAATCGGCTAGGAGTTCTGACGGCCCGGAAAGAAATATATTTAATCGCTTTGTCGCTGGAGAGCTCGAGTAATTTCAACGCTGCCAGAGACCTGCCAGCCCTCGAGCAAATGAACGCTATTTTCCCCCAACGCACCCCTTTGGATTTTGCCGCAAAAACAAAACAAAAAATCAATATGAAAGCGGAAGAATAGCAGCATTGCCTTGGTTTCGAGAGGGGTCTGAGACACAGAGATTGTGCTCTCTACTTTACCGTAAAACTAGTTTAAAACATAAGTTTCTGCGCCTCCAAAAAGTCACAGGACTGGCCCTTTTACACCAGCCTCATTTCCAGCAAGGAAAGTCACTTTTATTCAGCACAATAATGTTTCGGATGCTAAGGGCAGGTTTGCTGGGAGTTGGGTTGCTTGAAATGGTGTACGGATCCTGGATCGCTGCCGTCTCCTCTTTACAGTGTCTGGGGAAATGATACAGGGTTGTTGGGGTGTTTAAGTGACACCGTATTTGGGGGGGGGAATAAAATGGAGAAAATCAGATCCGATGGGTGGATATTTCTGAAAATGAATTCCGAAGAACAGAACCTGCCGCGACTTCTTTCGTGAAGTTCCTAATATTCTTTATGCTCCTGAACAAAGGAGAACTTGGAAAACTGGTGAACGAGACTGTCCGGCCTTTACAAACAAATATACAATCGAAATTAGTTATTGGGGGGGGGGGCTTTTTGGGGGAGGGGGGGAGAGACGACCAATACGTTTAAGGCATATTGAAATATGAATACACTCGAAGCCGAATGGCAATTAATTAATTCTCTCCCCCATATTTTTATTACAGGCAGTAAAAAGAGCCCGAATTTGATATTGTTTTTCACGTGTTATTAATTAGCTGAAAAGAAGATCAAGAATTCGTTTTGGAGACATAAAGTCTGGCGGTAAAATTAAGCAGTGCGGTTTCTTCTTTTTGTGATCTAGTTTTGGATCTAAATAGATAAAAAATGAATCTTCAGAGCTGTCCTGTGGGTCGCTTTTTTTTTTAATTTCCTTTCCTCTCTGGTGGTGTCATTTATTTCTGTGTGTGATTAAAGCGGTAGGAGACAGGCACAAATAATAGCAGAAGAGCCTGGGAGTTTGCTAATCTTTAGTAGAAAGTGAAATATTCCTAAAGAGATTACAAAGTGTATCCAAAAGAATAATCAAATGGTATGTCTGTGTCTGATGTCTCCTTGCCTTCTTCCTTCCGCTAGGATTCTGGCGAATATACCACACACTGGAAAAAAAATGGATTTAGTGAAAGGGGACCAGTTCTCTGATATTATTTCAGTTTGCCAAACCAGGTCACTGTCCCCCCCAAAACAACTCTCCGTACCTCACAAGGAGTGAATTTAGAATCAAAAGAGATAAGTCCTAGATAAGAGCAGATAAGCAGCAAGACAGAGAGAGACAAGGGAGATGAACGAGGGTGGCCCAGGCTTAACACGAAGGAAATTTTGGAAATCGTGAGGAGGGGGGAATAAATCTGGAGAATGGGAGCTTGTCAAAATGTCCAACCCCAATCGGCCTTTATCCCGATCCTCCAAATCTACTGATGGTTGCCCCCTCCCCAGTGTCAGAAACAAATGAAACCTGGGGGGGGATCCATATGTGATGGGGCTTTGACAGTTTCCATGTCATGGCCAAAGAGGCAGGAGCCGAAACGAATCCACAGCAGGGAAAAGGCCCCTAAGAGGGCGAGCGATTTTCATCACAACGTTTGTAACAGCCTGAAAAACAGAATCAAGGCTGGCTCCGGATTTCTAGGGTCGTGAGAGGCGATCACGCCGCATCTGGGTCCCTGTAGCTGCGAGAAACGAGCAGATCTGACGCTGAGACATCCTGGAAAGGTAACAAGAAAAGAACTACCCACCTTTGGGGATGTCGGAGGGCTAGGGCACCCCCTGGCTTGGCTTTTCACCTCTAGCTCCTTGAGATCCACTGGGAAGCGGGGCTTTCCCCCTCCCCCTCCTGGCTCAGAGGCCAAGTGCTGCCCTGCCGGCCTTTCCCTGCTCGCTCGCTCGCTCTCTTTCCCCCTTTCTCCACTGGCCTTCTCCTCTCCCACTTGGTGACTGGTTTCCCCACATCACGTGGCGGGGGAGGCAATCTCTGTTGCACCATCAGCCGGCGCCAGGCTTCATTCCTGTTTTAAAAAAAAAAAAAAACCCACAGCAGCCAAAGTCCAGCAGTCTCTTCCCTGGCAGCTCCACTCCGCAGAGGAAGGGGCTTTCAGCTGGAGCCAGTTTATGACCCCCCGCATCCCTCGCAAAGGGAGGCATGGGCTTTAAAGATCTGACCCGGCATGAAGCTTTCTGGGTCAGTTGCCCTCCCCGGGGACCCAGTTTATGCCCGGACGCTGTGGAACATGGGGGGCCATTGTGCAGGCCCCTGTAGATGGGATGAAGGGTCCAGACGCAGGTTGGGGGGCCGGGGTTCTGGGAAATGGGGAGAAGAGGGCAGGAAAACACCTTCCCCGCTAGCCATAAATGTCCCCTTTGCCGCACAAAAACATGTTGCTTCCCTTGCTTCTGTAGTCTAGGATTTATTCCACTTTCCCATGGCGTTCACAGTCCTAGGGCCCGGATCCAAAGGCCACGAAATTGGACTCCCCTTGGCCTCAGTGGTCTTCTCATCAGGCCCCTAGGGAAGGGATGCTTTCAGTTTAGGGTCAGCACATAAATCAGTGACGCCCAAGGGAGGTATGGCCAAAGGGTGACATTTCTGCAGGGATGTTTCCAACTCTAAAGATGGTCTGGGAGCCATGAGGAGTGGGTTGTTAGTGTCAGCGTCCGAGCTGGGTCCACCCTCTCTTCTAATAACTGCTCTGCAAATAAAACCTTTCCCCTGATTCCCCAGGCCTCCCTGGGACAAGCCCCGCATGTCTGCCTATGCACATATGCAATGGATGTACGGCTACATGTCAGCCTCCCCGGCAGGTCTAAAGGTTAATAGGGCAATCATAGAACAATATTGTTGCATAAAAATAGCCATCTATTCCCACCTAGCCTTCGGGTTCAGATAACAGCCGCAGCCATAGATCCTGGCTCAAGCGGGCCTCCACGCGGTTAACATTTTATCATGCCAAATGACTGATTTGCAATATCTGGACGCGTTGCTATTCGAAAGGGAAGACAGGGGCTATATCAAACCAAGCCTGTATTAGTGAGTAAGCGAATTCCTCAGGCACATACATATTTCTGTGTCCCCTGCCGCTGCAGCCTCTTGAGAGCTCAGTGACATCGGTTCTGTTAAAACCAAACCACCGCACTCCCAGCCAGGGATCTGATCCCCACCAGGCAGGTTATAATCAACACACCGCCCAGAAAATCCCATTCAGGTGCGGGAGAAGGCTTTGGGGTGGGGGGTTTTGTTTCACATGAGGTCCATCTCTTGAAGATAAACCGCGATCCCACTGCGAAAGGGTCCGCGCCGCCAAACGGGACCGTCCCATTCGGTCTGGTCCGGCAGCTAGATGGACTCCGCGCAAGAAAAGAAAACGTGACTTCGGGAGACGTTAGTAAACGGTGGAAGTCGCTGGTGTTCTCGCTACCTGGCGGAGTAGCAAATTGACTAGATTTGAGCGACCAGCCTCAGCTTGACCACTGGTTTCTGCTCGGCTTCCAAGCGCTGCGCAACGGAAAACAAAGCGCGACGGGTTTCGACTTTTTTTTCCGCGGCTGCTTCTTTCTTTGTTCCTTTCTTTACAACGCAACCCGGTGTTGTTTTTTTCCCCCTCCTCTCTCTCTCTCTCGGGCTTATGCTTTTGTTTAGCCTTGTAGTTTTGACAAAGTACAAATTTCTTCCTTTCAATGTCAAGAACTGCGCAAGCCTAACCTAATTTACAACGCTGGCTGCTTTTTAGAAATCCAATCTTGTGTATGAAGCACGGAGAACACAGCCTGGGTAGATCTGCTTTCTTCCTCTCCGAAGAACCCGGGAAATAGTTCCTAAATTGCAAAACAAAGCAAAAGACACACACACGTTTTAAAAGTTCTTGGGACATTAATTTAGGAGCGAATGGATGTACACATCTTCGTCTGAACCCTAAAGAAAGTAAACGGGTCGGGCAGCTGTAAAAGGATGAAACTTTTTAAAAATCCAAGAAACACAAAACAGTGAAACGGATTAAATTCCAAAGAAATTCTGATTTTTTTTTAAAAAAACCTGATCTTAACGCATTTCGGATTCAAACTAGAAATCTCACTCTGAAGCCACTCTGCAACCTTTTCCATTAAAACTTAAAACCAGTCTCAAGCAGCAGAACAGGAGAAAACTCTGTAGTTGGAGATCCTTCGCTCGTTGGGATGATGGGTGATTTTGTTTGCTTAGTTTAGTGGAAAAATAAAGAGCGTTTTGGTGAAATTCAGATCCATTTCGAACTGCGCCGCGAGCTGCTGTGGGAGACGCTGATTCGATTTGCTATTTTCAGAATTAGTCTTATTTCGTGGGTTAGAAATAATGTCTTAAAATTGTACATGGACGTGTGTATATTATCCACTCACATACACAACCTTCCTCCTATTTACAGGTACAATCTGAAGAAATTATTTATAATCCACATAATAAGTAGCTATACTTATATATTTATTAAATATATTATAGCTATACAAACATGCATAGAATAATATTATGCACACGGGCACACATTATATATAAATATATGTATGCGCCTGACTCTGTGGGTGTATATATACATACAATATATATGTGCGTATATATATAAATTATAAATAAATATACACAAATATATACAATATTTATACTATATGTTATGCATATAGAATATTATATATATATTCACACATACACACACAGATAATGTTTACATGTGTGTCAAATAGATCTGTGCGTATTTCTTTAAGCAGTTGTGTATCCATATGTAATATATTTCTAACGAAGACATAGTTGCCTTTTCAGTGTATTTCCCCCCTGCTCTCAGAAACCCAAGCGAGTATTTTCTTTCTCCGCAGCCTGACTGGGACCTGAGCCTATTAAGGCTGATTGAGATTCTGTTTAATACCAATGCTTTCTTTTTTAAACAAACGAGTTTGCCGTGGTTGCCAGGAGCGGGGGAAATTTCAAGGACCTGTCTGCATTCGCTTTATCTCCCGACTTGTTCCAGGACTTTCACAATCTGTCAGATGCGTGCTCGGGAGTATTTCAGGAATAATAACAAAAATAAATGTTACAGGCGTTGTGTGGGGCTGGACTCGAACTCTCTTTTCAAGGGAAATAGAATTCCCTATAAAATATCTCGCACTTTACATCCCAGGAACGAGTGATACTGACGAGTGAATCATGCATCCGATGAAGTGAGCTGTAGCTCACGAAAGCTTATGCTCAAATAAATTGGTTAGTCTCTAAGGTGCCACAAGTACTCCTTTTCTTTTTGCGAATACAGACTAACACGGCTGCTACTCTGAAACCTGACGAGAGAGAGAAATCCAATGCAGCGATAGGGTGGGCAGTTTTCTCTGGATAATCTCGGCAATCGGCCTTTTAATGAATAAAATATAGCGTTGCCTTTCAGGTTTTTGTAAAGTGCTGACAAATATGATTCATTAGCAATTGTATCTCTACAAGGGAGATTAACACAGAAATGGCTTTTCTCCCTGGATGGAATCTCTTGGCTACGCCCTAGCCATGATAAAGTACATTTTCATTCACAATGAAACTGGGGGCCGAGACCTCCTGCAACCGAACTCGACAAATGAGTCTGCCACTCCCGTTCAGTTTGGTTGGGTTTTTTTTGTTGTTGTTGTTGTTTTTTTTTTGGGGGGGGGGAAAGTCACGGCCTTTGCATTCCTTTTTGGAAGGGGACCAAAAGAAGGAATTAGGACAGCAACGCTTCTTGGAGAGAACGCTTAAGAAACCAGGTTTCCTGAGTGCTGGTGAACAATGAAGACAACTTTTAAGATCCGGCTGAATGGAAAAAAAGAAGGTTTAAACGTATTTAAACGTTGTGAACTGTTAGGGTTACGGGGTACATTGACTGGACCATGCAGTCGACCTCGATATAAAGTCTTTCACTACGAAGAGGTTGCAAAACCAGGCCAGCAATCAGGTGCTATTTCAGTACAGACTAGCAACAAAAGCACTGTCCAGATGTGTGTGGCTGCATATATACATTATTACACGCATGCATATTATATCCTTACATACCTGTGTGTGTGTGTGTGTGTGTGCACCAACACATATTGTATACACGTCCATTACGTGCATTCATATTATATATAATGGATGCATCCATCTCTAATATAGATGTATGTAATATAATGTTATGATGCATGCACAATGTATGCATCATATACATGCCTATTATAGATTATAGACTCGATGCTAAGTTCTGTATTAAATCGTAGCATTTCACACGAAACAAATAGGAAACGCTGCACGCCCCAAAAGGGAGGAAAACATTAAACCTCTCCGAAGAAACACCAAGCTCAAGGTGATTTTGCTCCTGTGACTCTTAAACATGATCAATTTTCGCAGCACTGCTGAAAAATCGAGGTTGCACCGGCATGTTTAATTATACTCGTCTCGCTGGCCCGGCGGGGGGGTGTAATAAAATAGGGGGTCCGATCGCAGAAACTTGATCCAAGCTAATGTCCCGAGTGGAAATGTCTGAGGAACCGCTGCGGAATCGGGCCCTCTGCGGAGGCTAAATCCTGACTCTGAAATCTGAATCTTGTGGGAAGGGGGCTTTATTGAATTAAAATCTTTGTGTGGGGAGGAGGGGTGAAGAAAAAGAAAGCAGAATCTTTGCCAAACCAGCTATAACACAAATAAATGCAGGGCTGCACTTTACACCGGATTATTATGGTAATATGTGACAAATCAAAAGGGGACTCTTCCCTAACTCCCCATATTAGCCCGAATTCCCTAATTAATCACACTAATCGGGCAGGGCGAGCTAGTGAAAAAAAAAAGAAGCAGGAAATCAAGAGAGACATTAAATAACGGACTCCACCTTCGTGAAAGTGCGGTTGATGGACACACCTCGCACGCCACCAGGGCTGAAGGGTTAAGAAAAGGAGACGGGAGAGACAAAGTAGCGGGCCCGATCCTGGTCCCCGAGAGGTCAATAAGAAAAGGAGTACTTGTGGCACCTTAGAGACTAACCAATTTATTTGAGCATAAGCTTTCGTGAGCTACAGTCCCCGAGAGGTCAATGGCAGTTTGGGCCTCTCCCCACCCCGGTCCCCCAAACACGCCCATAGGTAGGGGAAATGGAAAGTTAAATCTCGGAGTCCCTGAACTCCACGTGGTTTCAGATTCGGGCCCCGCATCCGTAACGTTTGAGGGATCGCGGCCAACCCTGGTGTGGTTTGTTTCTAACATGTGGCTCTACGGGTCTGCTTCCCGGCAGGCGTGTGCGGTCCCAGAAAGAGGGGGAAGAAAGAACCCACGGAAAGGCATTCACGGGCGGAGCCGGCTGGGAAGCTCCCGTTCTCCCCCCTTTCCCCCCAAACCAAACGGTGCTGCCAGCAAGCCCAATATGGCCCCGCTGGGGGAATTCCTGGTACAAGCTCAGAGATCAGCCGCAAAAGCTCTGTGTAAATAACAAAAATAAAGGGGGGGGGGGATCAGACAAAATAGAGACACTAGACCAGATGTGCGTGTAGGAGGCCAGCCTAGATGGTCCCTTCTGGCCTGTGAACATAGTACACGGGAAAGACCAGGTCTGTCTGCAACGCACACGCACAGGGCAGAGTCCCTTGTCCTTTGATCATAGAGGAAACCAGCGGGACGCTCCTTGTCTCAAGGGCTAGACAAAGGACCGGCTCAGCCCTAGCGAGCCCGCGAGGCTCTAGGCTCCGATGGGGGGACCCCCACGGCGAGCTAGAACGGGAACAGCCGCGGTCCAGGCCGGGGGGAAGGTGACCGGCTGCGCTCAGACGCAGGGAGAGGGCACGGAGCGAAAGGGGCTCTGGGAGGCTGTCTTCACCCGGGGCTGCCTTTGATGGGAACTGTTACAGGCCCACCCCTGCCTCGCTTATCGCAGGGTGATGTCACAGCCCCGCAGACGCGTTCCTAAACAAATGTCACAGCTGTTTACATGTGGACAACGGTCTGAACATAACTTCCCCCCTCCAACTACAAACACTAACTCGCCGGGCTAGGCTCAGATTTCTTTCGCTGGGCCCTTCCCTAAGGGTTGGGGCTGGAAACCCCAAAGCAAAGTCTTGGATGGTCTCACTACTCTCACCCAATCCAAACTCACATCTTAATCCGTGTCAGGGCCAATCCATGGATTCCATCAGGCACCAAGAATCCAGTGTAGCTCAGTGTCCTAGACACCTAATTTTGAAGTCATTGCTCATTGCTGACATAGGGTAGGTGGGTCACAAGATACCTTTTAGCTTCATTTATCACTGCCCGGCAGCCCCCTCAAGCCCCCATATCTTGGTCCTGTCCTGAAAACAAGCACTGGACGGCAGGGAACAGAAGCATAGCAACCCTGGGCAGTGTGGACTGTCTTAGCAAACACTAATGCCACCGGCCCACCAGCATGGTATAAAGTTTTTCTTATGTGGTACATTTTTATATAACAAAAAACCTTGATAGATAGATAGATAGATAGATAGATAGATAGATAGATAGATAGATAGATAGATAGATAGATGTGTGTATCTATCTACATGTTTATGTGGAGATCTGTGTATCTGTCTATAGTTATATAAATATATTTATATAACTAAAGACAGATACACAGACGTCCGTATGGAAGTCTGTATAGCTATGTCTATGTACATGCATATATATGTGTAGCTAGATAGAGATACATACGCAAATATATTTGATTTTGCCCTAAAGAAAATCTTTATAGACTGATGCCTAGATATAGCTATATAATGTATATATCGATGTAGCTGCTTCAACTACTTCCACATTCTGTACGTGCCTATATTTAATGATCTTCTAAGGGGAAAATTAGTAATTGCTGAGTGGAGAAGAAAAGTACCTGGAATTGTGTAACTGGGCTTTTTCACTCCGATCTTTGGGCTTCGTGTTCTAAAGCAGGATTACACTAACTGCCGTTTCATATTTGCCCAGCTGCTACACCCAACAACCTGCCTCGCATCTGTGGAGTATTTCCCACGATTAATTATATTGGGTGGTCTGATACGATTTTATGCAGAGATCGTTAAACCAGACGCCACCGAACATCGCCCCAGAAATATTTAAGAAAGTCAACGGTGACCTTGGTGTTTGACTCCGCGATGGTTTTCCGTATAAAGCAAAACGTGCACTTCACACGATGGAGGGAAAAAGAAGAGGCTTCCAGCTTCATGAGGCTTCACTGTGGCTATTAAACCAGAGGCGTGAATAAACGAACCGCCAAAAGGGGGTTTGGATCCTTTCCCACTGTCCCTCATGGAGGAGAGAGGTCCCTTGTTTCACACACGCTCAGGAAATACGGATGCGCGGAGCCCAGACTGGGTTACGGCGGCTAAGGAATTCCCTTCCCCGCTGCCAGAGCTTCTTTTGCGATTTATTTGCGTGTGAGTGTTTCTGAATGTGCAGTTTTGCGTGCCTCACATTTTAGCCTTGAAAGATGGAGCGTGTTTGGATAATAGCTCCACAGAGCTGCCATGAGTTTGCCTGGGGTTATGTGGCTGTGTACTCTCCCTGGCTTTGGCTTTGTCTCTCTCACACACACAAGCTTAGAAAGCAATTTATCACACGTAAACTACCAGGTGGCTTAGCAAATATTTTTGTGTGTGTTTGTTTAACAAATGGAAATCGAAAAACTCGATTTTGTAATGACTCCAACGATTTTGCAACCGGGAAGGCATTGAATAACCCAAGGAGATTTTCCAAAGGTTCCGTAGATTTTGTAATAACTGCAAATATTGTTTGATACTTAATTATACTAGCAAAGGAAGTGCTGGTGGTATTTCTAGGAAAGCCATTAATTACAACTGGAACACATTCACACAATGTGTGGGTGTGGGAGGAAAGACGTTCATAAATTTAAATAATTCACACAGACTCTACTTAGCCTTCCTCTGACAGCCCCAGTGAAATATCAGGAAGCACACACCGACCACTCACACCACACACGTCTATGTGAGCGATTACACGTGTGGAACACACCTCCATCATGGTATCCCTGGAATAATAAACAGCACCTTTATTCTAATAATAGTATTTATGCAAATTCAACGATCTATTAGCATAAAATGCTATTTGTAATTCTAGGGATGCCATTCGTTAAGTCCGGAAAACGTGTGTGTGATCGCTCATATATATATAGATATATAGATATAGATATATAACGTGTGTGTGAGCGAGATCGCTCATATATTGTGTGTGTGTGTGTGTGAGAGAGAGAGATCGCTCATACACTGTGTGTGTGTGTGTGCGTGAAATACGTGACTAAATCCACAGCTTTAAAAATATTTCACACACACACACTGTATGTGTAATATACATGTGTGTGCGCGTATGGAACACATTCGTGTATGTGTATATATAGAAAGAGGGAGAGAGAACACATTCGTGTGTATATATGTGTCTGTGTATGTGAGAGATTTTTAAAGATGTGGATTTAGTCACGTATTTCACGCACACACACACACTATATACATACAGTGTGTATGTGAGATATTTTTAAAGCTGTGGATTTAGGCACGTATTACACACACACACTGTATGAGCGATCTCTCTCTCTCTCTCTCTCTCTCTCTGTGACTCACACACACACACACAAACACACACACAGAGTATATGAGCGATCTCTCTCTCTCTGTGACTCACTCACACACACACAAAGAGTATATGAGCGATCTCTCTCTCTCACACACACACACACACACTGTATGAGCGATCTCTCTCTCTCTCTGTGACTCACACACACACACACAAACACACACACACAGAGTATATGAGCGATCTCTCTCTCTCTGTGACTCACTCACACACACACAAACACACACACAGAGTATATGAGCGATCTCTCTCTCTCTCTCTCTCACACACACACACACACACGTTCCGGGCTTACATAATGGCATCCCTGCAACTAGCGTTTGACGCTAAGAGATCCCTGGATGCTCGCAAGTACTATTATTCGCACACCAGCGCTGTTTCTAACCCCCGGGGTGCCAGGACCGAGCTGGGGAACACACGTG
The DNA here is from genome assembly GCF_965152275.1 of Natator depressus. NCBI lineage: Eukaryota > Metazoa > Chordata > Testudines > Cheloniidae > Natator > Natator depressus. Next base: position 12,434,917 of record NC_134236.1, on the reverse strand, counting down.
CGCTCGCTCACATCTGCGTGTGTGGGGTGGAAGCGGTCGAGCACATTCATCCCGACATTTCCCTGGGGCTGGGAGAGGAAAGCGAGGCAGCCCCTGTGTGAGCTGCCATCGCTACCCAGGGCCCGAGGTCACAACGCCCCCTTGTGCTGCCTGCCCCCCTGGCCACAACTGCCGCGTGGCTACACCCCAACACGGGCAGCTGTTACCCCCGCACCCCCCTGCGCCCAGCATGGGACACCCGGGCCCAGGGACCGAGGCAGCGGGGCCCCTGCTTTCCAAAGCCCCTGCTCCGAGCCCCGGCCGGGGGGACGCGGGGGGCGCGGCCCGGTCCCGGTCCCGAGGCCCCCCCGCCGGCTGATGGATGGCTCCGGGCCCCGATGCCTGCCAGCCCCATATTAATGAGGTGTGCGCTGACAGCCGCGAGTCAACAGAGGCCGAGGGGCCAGGGCTGCAGGCGCAGGGGCCGCCGGCTCGTCTCCGCTCGCTGCCCGGGCTCAGACTCCCAGGCGCTGGGGTCAGAGCCTCGGCAGACCCGCTCCCTTCCTATACCCCCGCGCTCGCCAGGAGCCGGGGCTGGCGCTGGAGCTCCAGCCCGGCTCTGCGCACCGCAGGACGCAGCCTCCGCCTGGCTCCTGGCTCAGTGCCCGGCGCCCCCCAGCTCAGGCACAACTCCCCCTGGCTCCTCCGCCCCCTGCCGGGAAGGGGGAAACCTGCCCTCTGCCCCGCCAGCCTGGGCTTGCACGCCTGCGGGGGAGAGGGACCCTCCTGCTAGCCACAGTCTGAGGGCTTGGTGCCGCGGGGCCAGGCGCTGTTCGGAGGAGCTGGTTAGGGTGCACCCACTAGGCTTCCCCCAGAGTCAGTTCCGTGGGGATCCCTGGCACAGCTGGCCTGGCCCCATCGGCATCACAGCTGCACCACTTCTGCTGCCCTGGGCTCCTCCTGGGACATAGGTACTGTGGGGGTGGGTGCTAAACCCTAAGAGAGAGGGCAGGGTTTTGCCCTGAGGATTCATAGCTTTTTAAGATTGATAGATGCCTAGGATGGAAGGTCCTATCATCTGAACTGCTGTGTCTCCCAGACCCTAGGATTTCACCCAGTTCCCCCTGCCTTGAGCCAACAACTCAGGAGAGCTCCCTCTCTGCACAATGCCCAGTCCTTGCTTTCTAGATTAGGCCTGATCCTCAACTTGTCCTATCTCCAAGGAGCTCTGATCATCATTTACATCAGCTGGGGCATTCCCCCTTTGATGAAGCAAATACAAATACAATAAATAATAGTAATTAATAAAATAATCCATGGATTAAGAGTTGGGCTCAGTTTAGAAACCCAGAACCAAATCTCCCCGCCACTGCGACTTTGAGGAATATTTGGTTCCAGATCCATACTTTGTGGCTGGGCCCATCAAGAATGAGCAAGAACCAGGAGCCAGACAAAGCATTTTCAGCAACATCCACCCAGCAGGGATGGTGCCAGTGTTCATATGTTGTGAAATTAGTCCATCTTATCAGAACCGCTGGGGACGTGTCAGGTTTATTCAGTCCATGGGGCTGATCCCGCAAACACTAAATGCAGGGGAGTGACTTTACTCACATAAGCAGAGCCATTGATTTTAATGGGATTACTAGAATGAATCAAGTGACTTGGGTGTCAGAGTAGCAGCCATGTTAGTCTATATCCGCAAAAAGAACAGGAGGACTTGTGGCAACATAGAGACGAACAAGTTTATTTGAGCATAAGCTTTCGTGAGCTACAGCTCACTTCATCGGATGCATTCAGTGGAAAATCCATCTGCCATCTTTGAAAGGAAAGGGACCATTTTCACTCTTAAGTGGGTCATACAGGGTGCGTGGCGCTTGTATTGGCCCGCTGCCTAGGGGCAAATCTGACCCCCTGCCCTGGAGAGCTTACAGTCTCAAAGGCAGGCCCAGGGAAGCCATGACGTGGGTAGGAAGGAGGGTTTAGTACATAAGGCATTAGGCTGGGACTCAGCAGACATGGGGTCAGCTCCTGGCTCAGACACAAGCTTCCTGTGTGACCCTGGGCAAGTCACTTTAGCTACACTGTGCCTCAGTTCCCCATCTAAAAAAAGGGGATGATACTAATTCATGAGTGTGATGTACTGAGGTAATATGAACTTAAAAATGGCCAGACTGGGTCAAACCAAAGGCCCATCTAGCCCAGTATCCTCTCTTCCAACAGTGGCCAATGCCAGGTGCCCCAGAGGGAATGAACAGAACAGGTCATCCTCAAGTGATCCATTCCCTGTTGCCCATTCCACAGGGATGAGGGTCATATAAAGTCATAGGTAGGGCCCTGAACAATACTGAGAAAGGAATAAGGAAGCTACTAATTAACATTTTATTCTTTCTCTTCAAGAGTGGGCTGACCCTCTGTGATCCTTTGGGCTCTGTCTGCTTTGCATAGTATCTGCTTGATGATTTCCAGATCATAGACTTCAAGGTCAGAAAGGATCACCAGATCCCCTAGTATGACCACCTAGGCTTGGCATGAACGTGTTCACCCTGGATTCACAATTAGGCAGATGATTCCACATGGCAAGGTAACTTTGCCAACAGAAAGGCCCTGCAAACAAATAAATAAAGCAGCCCCAAGCACCACTGCTGGGAGTGCAGGGATGAGCTCATCTCATCAGGAATTCAGAATATGCTAAGGAGATTCCAATAGGTCTGCAAATAAAGACACAAACCTCCATCTAAGATCTGGAAAGTCACTGTTCCAATTCTCCTGGTTTGGGTTTACGCGCTTGTTCAATGTAAACTCATGCATCACTGTCATTATTATTACAAATGCATTAACATTACCCAACAGCCGCAGAAGAGCTTGCTCCTTCTTATTGTATGTCAGTCCCCCTGCAGAGCTCTCTTACTGCACAGATCTGAATATACCAATCTCAGATGCAAATGAACCCATGGAGTGCGACACAGATTGTAAACTCTGGGAAGTAGGCAGCATGTCTTCCTTTTTAAGGAATGGTGGTATTGTAGCAGGAGGGAGGTGGCAGGAGGGAAGGAAGGCAAGGAAAGGGTGAAATCCTCGACTCATTGAAGTCAATGGGAGTTTTGCTTTGACTTCAGTGGAGCCAGGATTTCACCCCCAAGGAATTCTGATCCAAAATGCCTGCTCGCTGTTTTGTACAGCACCATGCACACCCTTGACACTTACAGGATAAATCATCATAATGAAGAGTGCCTTTATTTTACTGTTTCTCACATCTAGATGGGACTGCACATTCAAAGAGCATTTAGATGCCACTTCATGTCCAGCATGTGATGCTCCAGACGTACACATGCTTACATCTCACTTATGGTGTTCACAAGTTAGTAGATTGATATTGATTTTTAAACAGAACTCCCCAAAGAAATCATCATGAAAGGAAAGAAAAAAAAATATATATAGGCCTGATTTTGCCTGATTCCCTTCTATTTATAATTATGTCAATCCAGAGTAACCCCTTGTGTCAACAGATTTACCAGTGCAGGGCCTTCCTAAGATGAGGCTCATATATTTTAAAGTCTGTAGAGGGTTTGTTGTTTGTTTTTGCTTTGTTTTTGTTTTAAGAAAAAAAATTCCAGCCTTTGCTTTGAACTTCCTGCATTTGTGTGTGTGTGTGGCAGGGTGAAAGGGGGAGGAGAACTTGAATATTATTTGTGTTTCAAATGTTAATTTGAGTGTATAATTAATATATCTAACAGACAATGAACACGGGAGATAAAAACTGTCATATTAAATCAGAACACAGGATACTGGACTAGATAGGCCAATCTGACACAGATCTGTATGTGATGTGTCAGAGGGAAGTCAAATACCCCTGTCCTGTAATATACCAGGGTAGTGCTTTACATGGGGATAATTCCATTTTGATGCACAGAAGGGATGGACGAATAACCTAGGTCATGAGTTTTGGGACCTCCCCTGTCTCTGGGGGCTCGGTCCTGCATGGAGGTGCCTGAGTAGGAGATTCCCCAGGTGGGTGAAGGGATGCTGGAGTCAGTATGGATATCCAGAAGTGTAGCAGTGACTATTCTCCACCTCCCGGCAACAGTGCCAGTTCCCCGAGGAGCTCCTCATTCCCTCAGTATGGATGAGGGTGCAGTACTTTCACCACAGGCATGGCCCATCTCCATCCATCTCACCTGCCCCTTTTGCGTGCTGTGCAGCCCAGCAGGAGACCATGCAGGCACGGGTGCTATTCACCATGCTGAGTGCACAGTGCCTTTGTCATTGTGTCAGGAAGTTGCTACCAGCTCATTGATGAGCATGTGGGCCTCTCATCCAAATCCCACTTAAGTCAAGGGGTATTTTTGCACTCATGTCAATGGGGCCCAGGCTCTAGATAAATTTCTCCCCCCTGTACCCATCTCCACGTCTCATAAGGCTTGCAAATTTAATCCTCAGTCCAACTTTCAGAGAGAAGAGGATTTTTTTTTTTTAATTAAAACATAGTTCTGGGAAGCAGGAGATGGCAGTTTTAGCCCTGGCTCTCATAGACTTTCCATGTATTCTTGGCCAAGTCACTTCACTGCTCTGTGATTCATCCCCATCTGTTAAAGGAATGAGGCCAGCAATACATACCTACTTCACAGGGCTGCTGTGAGAATTGATTGATGTTTGCCAAGCACTTTGCTAGAAGAGAGGGAAGCATTATTAATTATTGTTATCGAGACACAATAACAATAACCAGCACTTCTCACCTTTGAAGCATTTACTACTTCATCCACCATGAGGCAGAGAAGTTTTCTAAACCCTGCATTTATAGTGAGGGAGACTTGGGCTGAAAGGTTAAGTGATTAGCCCACGGTCACAGAAGAACTCGGTGTCAGACTTGGGATTAGAACGGTAAATTCCTGGCTCGCAGTCCCATGCTCATCCTATAATTCCATCAAGGTATCCTTGTGACATCCTAAACTATGACCTTGAAGCCCAGTTTGAAATTTCCAAGGCTTCACATTCTTTCACATATGTTGATTTGAGAATTCTAAAAACAAAGGTTAGATTGTATTTATGTGTGGTATCTATTTTCAGTTCACAACAAACCCAATAGCCTGTTATGTTCATATTCAAATATACAACGTTGTTTAAAACAGTCATGACAAAGAAAATAAGAATTGGTAGTGCTTTGCATGACTGTCCCCATTCACTTTATGATCAAAATCTATAGCCCTTTCCCCACACACTCCCCCTAAAGCCCAATGACCACCACTTCTTAAATAAGACATTTAAACAGACTATACACATGGGGTTAGAATAAGGCCAACATATTTTGTTTTGAAATATTGCATATTTACATTCCATAGTCCAATAACTTCCTATTGGTACTGAGAGTACATGATAGTAACATCAGTGGAGCTGCTCCTGGTCGCACTTCTGCAGGCGTAACTCCGGATCACTTCACTGGAGTCACATAGGGGTAAGTGAGAGGAGAATTGGGGTCAGTGGTATTTACTCTGCACTTCTCCAGCTCCTTCCACCTGAGGATCTCAATACTCTTTTTAAATATAACTGAGTTTCAACCTCAGCACCCCACTGTGAGATAGGTAGGTATTATTATCTGGGGAAACTGAGGCACAGCATTGTTCAATGACTTGCAGAAGGTCTATAGCAGAACTGGGAAGGGAATCCCACCTCACAGTACCCATTCCATTCCTTAGCCACAAGACTGTCTTTTTTCTGTGTAACATCTGTAAAATATCATACTGACCCTAAGATCAGCGTATGGGACGTCGGAGCAATTCCAATATATCCAAAGTATTAACACCTACGGCTTCAAAAAGTACTCTGCACCCTTAAATCCGCCATACATACAAGAAGGACTCATACTAAAAGCATGTCCTTCTTTTGAAATAAACTTTTGTTTTGGAGTAAAGAGCACAATTTTTAACGTCTCCTTGTGTAAATGACCAAGTAGCCTTAACTCCAATAAGGATGCATGTGTCGAAAGGACACATGGGGTAGGGACTTTTATTATCATATGTCTCCTTGTGGTGTGTGTGTCAGAGTTAATAAAACCCTAGCTGTTAGTAATTTGCTGTAGAAGGAATATGGTAAGATGTAAGAATTGATACATTTTACTTTGGTGTGGACAGAGAAACAGAAGTGCATGGCTGAACTTAGCTTTGCAGTCTTTATTGAAGAACAGAGCAAAAAAAAAATTAACGTTTTTTCTACATGAGCATCCTCAGTTTTATTATTTTGGTTTGCACCAGTAACTAAATCCCTTTTCTATCCTCCCTCCCCTTCCAGGGACTTCTAAAATCCCACCTGCTCTTTGAAGCCTCCAGCAAATACATTCCCACAACATGGTCTGGATCAGGGTAAATTGCCTTAGCTCCACTGCAGTTGATTTACACCATATGAGGACCTGGCTCCAAGCCTTAGTTGAGACAGTAAACTCTTTGGGTATGTCTACACTGAAATGTAAGCCCATGCTTGAGGCTGGGGCTCAAGCCTAACCCCTTTGTGTTTACACTGTAATTGTGCTAATCCAGGGCTTGGACACAGGGGCCCAGGACCCTGCAGGGCTGGAGGGTCTGAGCTTGAGTTAAGCCAAGACCCAGGGTCTGAGCCCTATTGTTCTGCAGTGTAGACACAGCCCACCTTGACTTGGGTCCCAGGAGTCAGCCGGAAGTATCCCACAATTCCATGGGACAACTTCCTTAGTCTTCTTTATCTCACCAATCTGCAATCCACTCTATGGAAGTCACCCCCGTTTGCGAAGGGCAGCAGCTCAGGTCAGGGATAACCCATTCTCTTCTGATCCCCAATCTGCGAGCACACTGTCGACGAGCCTGCCGGGTTTGCAATGGAGAGTGAAACTGACCAAGTTTTTTGCAAAGTGAGCTGCTTTAAACTTCCTGTAACATGTAAGACAGACAGTAAAGTAGCCCACAGTGCGGAGGTCCTAGGTCATGGAGGATAGGTCCATCAGTGGCTATTAGCCAGGATTGGCCAGGATGGCGTCCCTAGCTTCTGTTTGCCAGAATCCAAGGCCAAGCCCACTTACAGTATGCGGATTTTGGTTTCTTTTTTTGTTTCATCACTGTGAATATGTTTATAATAGCGTGTTGCGGATTTATTTTTATTTTTTTTAATTTCCCACTGTGGAGCATGATTGGCTCTCCGTTGCACAATCCTCTGCTGTGCGCATGCGTACAGAGCTAAAGAGCTTTAAAAGACTGCTTTTGGTTTTGATTTGCCTTTTGCTTTTGCATCAGCTGTGATGAATCACTTGATGATTACCCGTTCTGTTCATTCCCTCTGGGGCACCTGGCACTGGCCACTGTCGGAAGACAGGACACTGGGCTAGATGGACCTTTGGTCTGACCTAGTATGGCCGTTCTTATGTTCTCAGGTTCTTAGGGTTAGAGCGGCCACGTTTCAGGGGGAGGGAGCCACAGGCGCTGGCTTCCTCCTTGCCTGGGGGGTGCTCAACCCCCCACGCCACCCCAGGCCCTGTCCCACTCCAACCCTTCCCCCAGACCCCCACCCCCACCCCACCTCTTCTTGCCCCCACTTTGCCCCAGGTCCCGGCCCCACTCCACCCCTTCCCCCAAGCCTCACTCCACCCTCCTCTTCCTGTCCCTGCTCTGCCCCCCACCTCTTCCGGCCCAGTTTCGCCCCCTCCCCCAAGCATGCTCTGCCTCTGCTCCTCCCCCTCCCCCCAGCGCCACAGCTGATCTCAGTGGGTGGGAGGCGCTGGGAGGCAGTGGGAGAGCTGTCTGTTGGTGGCTGCTAAGCACCCACTAATTTTTTTCCATGGGTGCTCCAGCCCTGGAGTCGTGCCTATGGAGGGAGCATTAGGGACTCTGGGATATGGTTACTTTGACTCAGGTCTGCACCCTGCAGTGTGGCCATCAGAGCCCTAGGTTCCAGCACAGGTTAGAAAAGTCTTAACGGAGGGTTAAAATACAACGTAGATGCTCAAGCCCAGGGTTCCCTAACATGGGTCATCTGACTCGAGTCCCACGAACCCTGGGCTGACGATTGCCATGTAGACCTATCCTTTGGGGCGAGAGCTTTGGTTTTCCTCTTGTATGTTCTGCACATTGTAAGGTACTGTGTGCAATCATTGCTTAATATAGTGGCATAATAACTCACAGTGTTATCCAGCAGCAGAAATGTGTCACCGTGCAGCTGTAGCATTCCAAGAAAGGATCCTTTAAGCCTTGACACTAGAGTCTGCCAATGAGAGGAAAGAAGGTGCTTTATTGTCCAATTTGTCTGATCACTGAGGGCCAGAGTATGATCTCACTTACACTGGTGAAGATCAGTGGTGTGCCTCCAGATTTACGTTGGCAGAAGTCAGATCAGTATTTGGCCTACCTGTACTTTAAGGTATTGATGGAGGGCAAGATTCTTAGCTGATGTAAATCAGCAGAGCTCCATCGACTTTCCCTGTGGTTAGTTCTTTGAAAGTTCTTTGAAAACACCTGTTGGCAGGAACTCCGCTGGCTCTGGGTGCGGATGGATAGGAACCCAATGAGCTCAGCATGGCTCAGTAAACTCCCATTAAGTGACTGTTCCCTGGCTGGACAGAAGGGCCAACAGATCTCTATTTAAGCCTGGCAGCAGCAGCAGCTCAGTGGCTGCTCAGTGCACTTCATGCCAGCAGCTGCTCCAGACCTGCTTCCTGTACTGGTCCTGGCTCCGACCCTTGACGGCCTGCTCCAGCCCTAATCCCTGACTTCCTCAGAACTCCTGGTTCCAAATCACTGGTTTATCTCCAGACCACGACTCCGGTTCTGTGTCTTTGGTTCTGTTCTGGCTCCTAACTCCTGGCTCCAACCATTGGCTTGTCTCCTGACCATGACTCGGGTTCTGCCTCTTTGGTTCTGTTCTGACCACTGGGCCACACTGCTGTTCTGACTACTAGGGTTCCCAGCCTACACCCTGGTGTGTTACAAAAGTGGAGCAGCAGTCAAAAAAGCTAACAGAATGGCAGGAACCATTAGGAAAGGGATAGATAATCAGACACAAAATATCAAAATGCCACTGTATAAATTCACAGTATGCACGGACCTCGAATACTGCAGGCAGTGCTGGTTACCCCCTCAAAAAAGATATATTAGAATTGGAAAAAGTACAGAGTAGGGCAACAAAAATGTTCAGGGGTATGGAGAAAGTGAGTAAGGAAGTGTTGTTTACCCCTTCACATAACACAAGACCCTGGGATCACCCAAAGAAATTAATAGGTAGATGGTTTCAAACAAACTTAAGGAAATACTTCACGCAACACACAGTCAACCTGTGGAACTCATTGCCAGAGGATGTTGTGAAGGCCAAAAGTATAAATGGGTTAAAAAAAGAATTAGATAAGTTCATGGAGGATAGGTCCATCACTGACTATTAGCAAAGATGGCCTGGGATGAAACTCTAATCTTCTCTGATTCTATGAAACCCCATGCTCTGGATGTCCCTAAACCTCTGACTGCCAGAAGCTGAGGATGGATTACTCAATATTTGCCCTGTTTCTTTCATTCCCCCTGGAGCATCTGGCTCCAGCCACGGTGGGAAGACAGGATACTGGGCGAGATGGACCTTTGGTCTGACCCAGTATGGCCGTTCTTCTGACTTCAGTGCTATGGGACTTCAAGGGAGCTATGCCCAATTACAGTAGCTGAGGATCAGGACCGCAATCCTTTCTCTGGGCTTGTCTACATGGCACCCATCATCACAGCGAGCCAGGGTGAAACCCTACAGTACTGTAACCTGCCAAACATTAAGTGGCCATGTGGACCCTGCTGCTGAGCACTAGAAGTTTTGTAGCGTGCTTTGATCTATTGCTGAGAAAGGATTGAATTCAAACAGCAGGGTGTTAGAGTGGACTATAAAACGTACAGCGCATGGTAGACGGGTCCACACGGCCACTTAGGGCATGTCTACACTGCAATTAAAAACCCACGGCTGGCCCATGCCAGCTGACTTGGGACAAAGGGCTAGGGATAAGAGACTGTTTAATTGAGGTGTTCATGCTTGGGCTGGAGCCAGGGGGTTAGGATCTGGAGGATCTCAGACCTTGGGCTGCAGCCCAAGCCTGAATGTCTACACTGTAATTAGACAGCCCCGTAGGCTGAGCTCTGCAAGCCCACGTCAGCTGTTGGGTGTCTAATTGCAGAGTAGACATAGTGTGTGGCACGCTGGAGCACTATAGATTCACACCCTAGCTAGGCAAGCACTAAGTCACCGTATAGACAAGCCCTTAGTAGTTGCCCACTTCTGCTATCATTTCACCCCAGGCACTGGGAAAGGAGGGGAAATGCTGCAGGAACTCAAACCATTATCATTAGCCGATGAAGTGAGCTGTAGCTCACGAAAGCTTATGCTCAGATAAATTGGTTAGTCTCTAAGGTGCCACAAGTCCTCCTTTTCTTTTTGCGGATACAGACTAACATGGCTGCTACTCTGAAACCTGTCATTATCATTTTGTTTCTGAAACATTCAAGGCTACGAGCGAAATTCTGAGGCTATTTATAGCATCGTAAAACTGATTCCCCTCCTTCCCCTTTAATCTGTTGTGCAAATACCTTCCAGGAATTGAGAAAACAAGAGCCTGATTCTGCTTTCAGTTAAATAGGGGTAAATCGCAACAAGCTCTGCTTGAGTCAATGGTCTTAGACTGAAATAAGCCAGACCAGATTCAGGCCCCAGATAATGGTCCTGATTTCTCCTCTCCCTTGCTCCAGCTTTACATTGATGTAACTCCATTGAAGCTAATGGAGTCACTCTGGATTTACACCAGTCTGAGATCAGACTGTAGGTTTGATTTTTCCATCAGCAGCTCTACTTCCGATACTGCTCTGTAGACTTTCACCACCACATTTCCTTACCATTACCAGGAGGAAGGGAGGTGGGGCAGGAAAAATCATATTCCTTTCAATAAAAGAGCTAATAATAGTAAGAAGGGTGGTCTTGTTGTTAAGGGACTTGCTTGGGACCTAGGACATCTGGGGTTAATTCCCAGCTTTGCCATATACTCACTGTGAGACCTTGGGCAAATCCCTTAATCAACTCTGTGCCTCAGTTTCCCCATCTATAATTTAGAGATAACAATTCTCCCTCTGTCTAAATCTGGTAGATAATTTCCAAGCAATTTTGCTGCTGAAAAATGGACATTTTCCAAAATATTTTTTTCACAACAGATTTTCCATTTTTCATTTTTTTTCATTAACATTGGAAATGAAAAAAAAAAAATCTCCCTCCCCTCCAAAATTATTCCATTTTGAAGCCTGCAAAATAAAAACAATTTCACAAATTTTTGCAACATTTTCTTTTCCTTTCTGAACCACCTCTATTTAGCTCCTGATCCTACAACGATTTATGCGTGAGACATTCTAACTTCTGTGGAACTACTCCGTGAAGCAAAGTTAAGCATGGGTGTAAGTCTTTAAAAGACAGGGGCCTTAGCCTGACACCTCTTTGGGGCAGGGACTCTCTTGCTATGTATATGTACAGCACCTAGCGCACAATGGGGTCCTGATACCAATTAACTCCCACTGCCAGAAATGAAGCATGGTCAAGGGCACATGTCTAGGATTCGAGAAACATGGGTTTAATTCCCGGCTATGCCGTGGACTTTCTGTGTGAGATTGGGCAATTCTCTGAGCCTCATCTCTCCTTCTGTAAGCTCTGCCATTCCTCACAAGGGTGCTGTGATGATAAATATGTTAAGGAGTGTCAGGTACTACAGTAATAGGGGCCATCTATGTACCTAAGAGTATGTCTACATTGCACACTAAGCCTGGGCTCTGACTCAGGTTTGAGCTCAAGCCCTTCTTCCGTCCATACACAGATCAGTCTGACTTGAGTCAGCAAGCACTTAGGACCTGGGTCCTAGGAACCTGCTAAAAGGGTGGGTCTGAGCTGTGTAATTCTGCAGTGTGGACACAGCTCCAGCTGCAGACCCAAATCAGAAGGTCCGTTAGTGGAGTATAGACGCGTTAGCACGGGTGTAAGAGCTGAGTCCAGCATCAGTGGATATGTCTACAGGGCGACAGAATCCCCATGGTGCTGAGTCTCAGAGCCCAGGTCAATTGACTCAGGGTCCTGGGGCTCAGGCCGTGGGGCTAAACATAGCAGTGTAGATGTTGGGACTTTGGCTGCAGCCCGGCCTCTGACAGCTGGTGAGAGGGGAGGGTCTGAAGCCTGGGCTCTAGCCCCAGCCCAAATGTCTACACTGCTATTTTGAGCCTCGCGGCCTGAGTGCCGCGCGCCCGAGTCAGTTGACCCAGGTTCTGAGACTCAGCACCTCAAGCGGGTGCACTCAGCGTTTCCAAGCCCATGCGTGAGCATCCACACTGTATTGTAAACCTGGGCTTGGAAACCCCGTGTGCATAAGGTGGAGTCCCACAGCCCTGGGTTTCCAGGGCCATGTAGACATACCCTTAGCTAGCTAGACTGTAATATAAATGATCACTTGCATTGCACTTCTCACCCAGGGATCTCAAAGTGCTTTACAAACATTACCACTGAATTGCGCCTCGCAACACACATCTTAGCTGGGTAAGAATTGTTATCCCTCTTTTACAAATGGGGAAACTGAGGCACGGAGATTAGCTCATGAGCTAAGAACATAGGCCTGGAGGGGACTTCCTGGGTCATCAAGTCCAACCCCTGCTATTGCAGGCCACCACCCAGCATCTGACCAGGATAAGGGTGTGAGTCAGTGGGTATGTTTACACTGCCAACCTCTGCCATGGAAGCGAGCCTTGGATTCCAAGTTAACAGACAGGAGTTCCTGCTATGGAACTAAAAGTAGCAGTGTAGACATTCCTGCGTGAACTGGAGGCAGGCCTTCCAGACCCACCCGTTTGCTGGGTTTCAGAGCCCAAGCAGGAACATCTACACTGCTATTTTTAGCCCCATAGCACCAGCCCCCTACGCTGGGGCTCTCAGACTCACTGCTCTGTTTTTCTGTTTTTGTTTTGCAGTGTAGACGTACCCAGCAGCAAAGCTGAGCCCAGAGCCCAGGGGAAAAATTCTGGCCCCACTGAAGTCAATGGGAACCTTGCCATGGAGTTCAGCAGGGCCAGGATCTCACTCCAGGAATCCTGACTCCTTTTAGTCAACCTCTTCTACGTGGCTCGAAATCATTGACAATATAATAATCGAGTGTTGCAAAACTCTTCTGAAAGCCCAGCTGCATTTGTCGGCCCTGAACGGGGGTGAGGGAGGTTTGCATTTCAGACAGTGCAAACAAAGATTAAACAATTGATTAAAAGAAGCCCCACCCACAATAAATAGGGTTTATAGACATGTCTATCAGTGGTTAGCGATCGGTGCCCTCCCTGCAAAATGCTGAGGTCTAATGGATTGTTGGTGCTGTTGCACAGATTAGATAATAAAATTGACTCGGGTATTTATCAGGGTTAGGGACAAGCGCAGGACACAAGTGAACTCAGCTTTGTGAGGGACCAGGAATGCTCTAATCGCAAGGACAATGCAAGACAGACACCAGGAGCTGATTTCTCCTCCCAAGGTGACTCTGCCCACGAGGAGTTTGGACAAGGCCTGCTCCTGTCACAGGGGAAGAAGGAAAGTCTTAGGAGCCCTCTTTGCTGCAGTGCTAATTCATGGACTTTCCCCTCCAACTACTGCAGAGTGTAAATCATGCATTTCCTTCCTGGTATCCATGGAGGAGCACTGCTGTAAAGGAAAGGAGAATGATCTGCTCCTTGTGCTGTTGGCAAAGCTTATAAACTAGACACCATCAAATCATCGACGCTCAGCCCAGTTTGGAGGGAGACGTTCATCTGACATTGATATCTAAATAATACATTTTGATTATGGAGTATTGACGTGTCACAGGTTTATTAGATGTTTTCGCTAGCAGAGGAATAGAAATAAACCCAAACTGAATCAGCCTCAAAGTGTTCAAAATGCCCATCGTGATCTTGCTATCTTCATTCTGATTTCTGTCACACTGCCAATGGAGATCAGGGCCCCACTGTGCTAGGCACTATATACAGTAAGAGTGGATCATTGCCACAAACAGCTTGCAGTCTAAATGTGGGGGCTGAGCAAAGGGACATGGTGAAAGCCACGCAGCGGGTCATTCCTAGAAGCTGCGAACAGAACTTGCCTCTTCTGACTCCTAATCTTGTGCCTCGTCCACTCGACCGCATGGACCTTTCTGAGAAGCAACCCCAAAAGCCAAGATTGAACCCCTTGAACTTTGGGCTGTTCAACATCTCCATGCAGATCCAGACTTTTTAATCTTGGGCCCTGTGGGGAACTGTACCTTTGAGAGGCACATTTGGAACTGAGACAAAGAATGAAGAAGAGTCTCTCAAGCACCTAGTCTGAGTGATTATTGAACACCTGAGTCCTGGTACTATGTGGCATTCGGTAATTACTCAGAGACACCACAATCACATTTCTAATTAATTGCTAACCCCTAAAAAGAATACTTTGAAGTTAACAATCATAGCCTTATCTGAGTTACACCTATGTAAATCTGAAGAAAAAATCGATCAAAGTCAATGGAGTAAATTTCTTCCACAACTTTCTTCACATTTTCATACTTTTTTTCTGCAGTCACAAGGGCTAGAAATAATTTTTTTTTTTAAAGGACAGCTGAGATTCTCAAGAAATGACCTGACTCCAGGAGCTAGGGCTTTAAGTAAAACAATAAATATCACGGGACTTGTGATAAAATGGCAAGAGTTGGAAAAATTGCATTGACACCATAGATTATTAATAGACATAAATGTAAGAAATGAATTTACTTTGCACTGTTGATGTTTGTTTACTTTGTTTGCTTTTTGATCTTTGTTTTGTTCTTTTGATCTTAACTTTTTTCACTATTGGTTAGAGCTGGTCAGAAATTTTCCAGTAAAATGTTTCTTTCTTGGAGAATGCTGATTGTTTGAAAGTGGTTTCACAGAAAGCTGTTGATTTTGTTTTGTAAAAAAGAAATGGCGCATTCAATGGAATGTTTTGCTTTCTGTTTCAAAATGACTTTTAATGTACATTTACAATTTTCTATTGTACAACAGAAAATGTGAAAAAGTCAAATCAGAACAAAATGTTTCCGTTTTATCAAAATGAAATGTTCGGATGGACCTGAAACAATTTTTTTTGCTTCTTGGTGGTGGGGGTGGGGGCAGGGAGGATTTCATTTTGTAGGAAACGTTAAAAAATTGTTTTCACTGTGAAATTTTTTTTAGAAATTGTGGATTTCCCCATGAAACGGAAAATCCGGGCCCCACCCAGCTCTACTGCTGATGCTGTTTGCTTACAGTCTTTTCTGAACGTCTATCGGTTTAGACACTATAAACAGAGTCTAAAGAAAAGGAGTACTTGTGGCACCTTAGAGACTAACCAAATAAATTGGTTAGTCTCTAAGGTGCCACAAGTCCTCCTTTTCTTTTTGCGAATACAGACTAACACGGCTGCTACTCTGAAACCTATAAACAGAGTCTGTTTCACTTATGCTTATAGCCTGGTCTGGTCATGTTTAGTTGCAGATCCCTGCTGCATTAGCACAAAGCCAGAATGTTTGATTTGCAATACTGCAGGGCAATATAGCCCTATTTATTTCCATATTGATATCTATCCAACGCTGTTTCCATTGGAAAAAATACATTATGGGAACATTTCTGATGGTTTTAGGTTTTGTAATTTCTTCTTCTTCTTCTTCTTCTTCTTCTTCTTCTTCTTCTTCTTCTTCTTCTTCACAAGCTCCAAATTCCAGTCAGAGTTGACTTGTGTGAACTGGTGGGATTACTCAGCAGGAAGAAGACAACCTGGTTGCAATCAGCAGGGTCTTTCCCCTGAGAGCCAGTGCTGCTCATAAAGTAAGTGACCCCCAATCCAAAACTCCCCAGGTTGTGGTTCAGCCCAGTTTTATGATCCCTGCTTGGGTGGGGTCCAACCTTCCCCAAAGCATCAAGCTAGCCCTCAGCATTCCACCCCCATCTCCAATCTCCCAAACTACCACTCTGAGCACCTATCTGCGCATAGGGGACAGGGAAGCTGAGAGGTAGTTAGCGCCTTATTTGCCGGAGAGCAGGGAGCACTCCTCCACCCTGTTACAACCCAGCTTTGTCATTCCCTCCCACAGAAAAGGCTGTAAAAGGGGGCGGGGGCAGGGCAGAGAAGAGTGGTACAAACAAGTTAAGATACAAATGGGACATTCTTAATCCAGAATAGGTGCCCACATGCAGACTCATGTCGAAAGACCGAAAGTTGTATGAATGAAAACCCATGTTATTATTGCAGTGACAGGTTGTCTGTAAAAAGAAAAGGAGTACTTGTGTACAAGAGAGTGGGTTTGGGGGGGGGAGGAGAAAACCTGGATTTGTGCTGGAAATGGCCCAACTTGATTATCATACACATTGTAAGGAGAGTGATCACTTTAGATAAGCTATTACCAGCAGGAGAGTGGGGTGGGGGGAGAGAAAACCTTTTGTAGTGGTAAACACCCATTTTTTCATGCTTTGTGTATATAAAAAGATCTTGTGTATTTTCCACAGTATGCATCCGATGAAGTGAGCTGTGGCTCAGGAAAGCTTATGCTCAAATAAATTGGTTAGTCTCTAAGGTGCCACAAGTCCTCCTTTTCTTTTTGCGAATACAGACTAACACGGCTGTTACTCTGAAGTTTGTCTGTAGACAAGCTCTTTTTCTCCTCTCGCCCTGCTTTTACATCAGCTAGCTCCCCTGACTTGCTCCTGATTTACGCTGGTGTAATTCAGGGCTTGTCTACACTTGAAACGTTGCAGTGGTGCAGCTGCTCCGCTGTACAACTTCAGAGTGTAGACACCACCTACACCTGTCAGTGTAGGTAACCCACCGCTCTGAGAGGTGGAAGTTAGGTTGATGGGCAAATTCTCCTGTCAACCTTGGGCGGTCTACACTGAGCATTTTCCATACCCCTGAGTGATGCAGTCATATCGACCTAATTTCCTACTGTAGATCAGGCTTTAGATCCGAATTAAGTCCATAGACTGAGGTCCACTCACTGTTAAATTCAAAGCTCTTTAAAGAGCCACTGCATTTATATCATTAGCCTGCAACATTCACACGTTTAAATGTTCACATCAAGGTGTTATAAAAACACCCCCTTCCCCAGCCCAAACTTCACTGTGATTGCATTGCGGAAAGCAATCCATCCTGATTAGATCAGAAACCTCAGGTATGGGGTATCAAATAAAAAGAAATAATCAATCGGGGGGGGGATCAGCAGCTACCTATCTGTAATTTATTAATTTCTTGTTAAAGCGTTAGAGTTCACAAACCATAGGATTAAAATCTAAAGTGTAACTCTCGTGAAACCAGGATTATTGCTAAGGACAGGTAAAGGTTTAATGGGCATGATCCAACTCCCACCGAAGACATTGGAAAGACCCTCCCTGATTTTAATGGGGCTACTTATGTGCTTAAAGTAACTTGCTGAATCAAGCAGTGAAGGACAGTTTAAATATGTATTGACTATTCGGAGATACCAGGTGGGCAAGTTTCAGAGTAGCAGCCGTGTTAGTCTGTATTTGCAAAAAGAAAAGGAGTACTGGTGGCACCTTAGAGACTAACCATTTTATTTGAGCATAAGCTTTCGTGAGCTACAGCTCACTTCATCGGATGTATTCATCAGGTGGGCAAGGTAATCTTTTATTGGGCCAACTTCTGTTAGTGTAAGAGACAAGCTTCTGAGATACACCGGGCTCCTTTTCAGGCAGGAAATGGAATCTGTGACTAGGAGCATTTGGGAAGCACCATGTTTCCCCTAAAGTTCATTGGCAGACAAGCAATTGCTGGTATTTTAATAACCTATTCATTGATTGCATGGTCCCACTTTGGGCTAGGAAAAATAGGCCCTGAACCATTGCAGTCAAAAGGAGTTTTACCCTTGGCTTCAACAGGAACAAGTTTTGACCCAAAATATGCTTAGACGGATCACCAAATACCGTTTTTACAGGGACTGTGCATCTTCAGACTGATTTCAGTGCTCTCCGAAAGAAAGGGTCAGCAAAGGGGAGTTTTGTCTGCTATTAGAGCTGGGCAGAAAAGTTCAACAAAGAACCAGAATGAAATTTCACCAAAATGTTCATGAGTCTGTTTTCATTTTCCAACCAGTCTGAATGTCTGTTGCTTCTGTTTAATAAGAAGGAAGAAAGGAAGGAAGGAAGAGATTTTAAGCCTGAACAGAATTCAGCATGGCTAGCTCTTGTGATTTTTACTGTGAATCTCTTGGTAGAGTTTTCTTGAAGCCCCTGCTCCTGGATTCATGTGTTGATGTGAGAATCTCAGCTTTCATTTTAAAAGAACTAACTTTCTAGCTCATGGTTGCAAAGAAATGTGAGCCCTAAAGGCTCCAGGACCAAAGGCAAATAAAGAACCCCAAGTTTATTATTTCTGTAAAAAGTCATGATTTTTATTTCACTCTCATTATCTGTATTTATTTGGAGGAGGGGGAAGGGCACTGACGGAAAACGTTTGAATGCCTAAGGTTGAATGGCCCCACTGGCTTATGCGCATGATAATTGTGTGTCTGGGGGGTGTCTTGGTTTCTTTGCTTTATTGTTCTGAGGTTGCTGTTTGTAAGGATGCATGGCTAGGAAGAAAGCCAATGGCTTCTGCTGTGTAGTGGATTTTACAAGCAAATACCGAATGCCCAAAGGTCTGTTGCTGCTAAGTTCTAATTGTGGTATTATTTTCCTTAATGGTCATTGATTTAAATGTTCCCCTTAGTACAGCAGGCATTGAGGTTTTATGGGAGATGTTACTTCATGGGAAAGCTGGGCAGTGACAATGTAAAATCAACTTGTCTGCCTTATATGTTCACAGACAAGGCGGGTGAGGTAATATCTGTTATCGGACCAACTCCTGTTGGTGAGGGAGACGAGCTTTTGAGCTTACACAGAGCAGGTCCTCGGGTCATAGCGTTATACAAAAAAACACATTCACTAAAATTCAGTAGGGCTTTGTGCTGAACTGGATTTGGGGCTGATCCAGGACACCTGTCGCTGTCATCTCTTGTCTACACTGCAATTAAACACTCCCTCTGGCCCGTCCGTGTCAGCTAACTTGGGCTCGTGGGGCTTCGGCTGCAGGGCGATAAAACTGCAGTGTGGATGTCCGCGACTGGGCTGGAGCCTGGGCTCTGGGACCAAATGTCTACACTGCGAAGGTATAGCCCCACAGCCTGGGCCCCATGAGCCCCTGGGCCAGCTATGAGTGTTTAATCGCAGGGTAGACATACCCTACTGGGACAGCCCGAGAGCGTAAAGGTTTGCAACAATGGACTCTTTGCTTAATACAGGCAGGTATCACCACGTGGCGCCGCTCTGCATAATCGTCCAAGTTCTTTTTCTTAGTGTGCAGGCAAATGTTCAATCGGGGGAAGACATATGCTCTTGTTAGTTTGTTATGCAAGGATGTGTGCACAGGCCAGGGTGCTGGAGCTATGTGTATAGTGGTGGTGCTGAGAGCCATTGAACCAAACTGTAAACCATGTATATGACGGAAACAACTTCAAGCCAGGGGGTGCGGCAGCACCCCCAGCACCCCTAGTTCCAGCACTTAGGGTTCAGGCAGCTCTGCAAGCAGCAGGAGAGTTTGCTGTCCATCATGGTCTGTGATTAGAGTTGATTCTCGAAGCAGAGTATCTCTCTGGGAACTGGGTATTGGTGTTGGGCTGAGATTCTTGGGAGAAGGGATTGCCCTGTGTGCTATTAGACCACATCTGTTCCAGGACTGGTGTGTGTGTGTGCGTGTGCGTGTGTAAATAAGACATATTGCATGTAGAACACATCCAGACTCTATATCCCTGATTTCTCCACCCCCCCGAGAAACCAATTTGCAAGGCCCTGGCCTGGACACCTGTGACCAATCACAGAGGAGTGATGATACCTTCCCATCAGATTCTACCACCTTTCTTCAAATTGAGTAATCTAAGAGTGGCTCTGTTTGCCTTGATTTCAATGGGATTACTCTGGGAGCAAGGTGCTACTTGGCACAAGTCAGGGTGGCAGAATTTGGCCCTTAGTAAAATAGCTTCTTTTTTTTATTGTCAATTTAGGACGCTGACCTTGTGAACACACGTCTTTTCGCCCAGGAGTTCTCTCTCTATCTATGGTACCTCCCTGACCTCCATTACTGTAGTATCTGAGCACTTCATAATCTTTAATATGTTTTATTCTCAACCCCTCTCCCCCGCAGGGCAGTGAGCAATGCTATTATCCCTATTTTACAGGGATTGAGGCACAGAGAATTAGAATCATAGAATATCAGGGTTGGAAGGGACCTCAGGAGGTCATCTAGTCCAACCCCCTGCTCAAAGCAGGACCAATCCCCAACTAAATCATCCCAGCCAGGGCTTTTTCAAGCCTGCCCTTAAAAACCTCTAAGGAGGGAGATTCCACCACCTCCCTAGGTAACGCATTCCAGTGCTTCACCACCCTCTTAGTGAAAAAGTTTTTCCTAATATCCAATCTAAACCTCCCCCACTGCAACTTGAGACCACTGCTCCTTGTTCTGTCAGAACACACAGGAAGTTTATAGTAGAGCAGGGAAGTGAACCCAGGTGTCCCAAATCCACCGCTAGTGCCCTAACCACTACTAGAGTCCATGGTCCTGCTACCCACATGAGTAAAGTTAGTAGTGAATGTAAGTATTTGCAGGGCTGGGCCCTACATTTTGGTTACAGCAGATAAGAAAAAACCACCTGGGTGTGATCAGACGGCAGTAACACACTGCGCTGTCATTTTCCTGGAGGATGGAGGTTTGTTCTTAAGACGGCAGCCCGGGTGCCTGGGGCTCCTGAAGAGGGCATTTTTTGTCTTTGGGCATCGAAAGAATGAAAACCAAATAAATAACCCACAAGTGTGGAGAGCATCTCAGTAGTTCTACAAACTTCCCACCCTGAGAAAAATCAAGTCAAGCTGATTTTGTTTTAAATTAGGGCACGAAAAGAGCCATTTCCACCAGCAGATTAATTCACTTCATCAAAAATAAATTACGTTCCAGCTAGGCTGAGTAATAAAAGAGATGTGATAAAACAGGTCGGCTTCCAACTTCAGAGCTGTATTGTCTTTTAAAATCAGCTCAAAATATTAAAGAAATCTATATTGAAATTATTTTTGAAATTGAAAAGTAACATTGGGCTTGGTCCTCTGGTGGTGTAAATGGGCATTATTCATTAAAGCCACTAAAAGTGCACTGATTTACACCAGTCTGGCTATTGAACATTCTCAAGGACTTTGTTTGTTCCTTGACCATTGTTTACCTTAGGCCTAGTCTACATTAGAAAGTTATACAGGTGTAATTATGTCAGCTCGGGGTGTGATTCTTCTCCTGATATAGTTAGGCTTGGCAGAATTTGATTTTCATGTTTTTATCATTTCAATGGATAATATTATTTATTTTTAAGCATTTTTTTTTCTATTTTTGTCAATTTAAATTGTCACAGTTGTGGAAAGTTACGGGGTGTCAGATAATGAAGAGGGTCAGACAACAACTAGTTAATGTCAGATGTTGAGATTCATAAAGATAAAGCTTTGTAACCACTAGAACACATATTGTCAGCATCACATCAATATATACAAAGTACATATCCTAAAATCAAACTCTAATAAGTTTTCAAGCAGCATTTGCTAATTTTTATTATTATCACCAGGAATGGTTTTTCGTCAGTTTATGTGTGTACGGTGAAAATTGACGTTTACCAACTTTTCTCAATAAAAATCTAATCCTTCCAAGCGCAGATATAGTTACACTAATGTAACCCCTAGTGTGGATGCAGTTATACTGGTATAAAAGTGCCTTACAATAACATAACTTATTTCTCTTCTTGAATCAGAATAAGCTATACCAGTCAAAGCACCTTTGTACTGCTATTAATGTACATGCACGGTGGGGGTTTTGCTGCTTTATCTATATCTGTCTAGTTAAAGCAGTAAAACTTTTGAATGAAGACGCGCCTTGAGTGCTTTTTTTCAGCCATTAAAAAGATCCCATAATTTATTAGAGGATATAACACAAGAAAGAAAGGTGCATAAGGAAAAAATGTACATCCCAGGTTCAGTGCGGTATATTTCTTTAAGAAATACATTCTTTAGTTTGGGGAAGTAACAGGTAATACCATAATAATGACAGATCATACCAATACCAAACAAAGAAACTCCATTAAAGTGTGAAATCCCACCAACCCAGTGCTTTAACACAGCAACGTACCACGGAATGTAGAAGTAATAACCAGCAGCCTGTGTGCTGTAAAAAAGGACTGACAAAATGAGTTAGCTAATGACATGTATAAAATCTGACTAAAGAAACATCAGGAACTATAGGTCAGCTTGTTATACGAATAACATAAAAACCAGCAGGATCTTATTAAAGGGAATAAGACAAAATGTCACATTTATTGTGACTACGAAAAGAATCATAGTAGGCCGTCAGTTATAGCTGTAACATTTCATACATTCACACGTTCGTTCATACACACACACAGGTTCTGCAGCTGCTGTAGAGTTACCAGTCCTGAATGTAGCTTGAGTTCGTGGCCTGGGTTCGTAGCTTGTGGCGGCTAACTGGCCAGGAAAGCCGGGCACAAGGAAAAGCTGGGTCTCTGTTGGGCATGCACCGATGCCCTTCCATGTTGGCAACACAATGTCACCCTCCAA
Source organism: Natator depressus (assembly GCF_965152275.1). Taxonomy (NCBI): domain Eukaryota; kingdom Metazoa; phylum Chordata; order Testudines; family Cheloniidae; genus Natator; species Natator depressus. The sequence goes on along the minus strand of NC_134236.1, from coordinate 12,412,283 downwards.
AGTCTTCCATCTCCCCCATCCTTTTTGTAGGGTTGAGTTTGAATCCAGAGTCTATCGGTCTTGCTGTGTCACGCTGCCTCTGGGTTCGGTCTGACTGATCACCCGTCAATTGCAGACATGACTTTCAGCCTGGGACCTGGCTTTGATGTTTCTTCAATTGTACTTTTGTTCTTTTCTTTTGAGGGTGGACTCCTCTTGCTTTGTCAGGGCTGTTGTCTGCATCTTCAGCTGTTGGTGTTTACACTTTATTTCATCAGGACAGGCTGGGGCTGGAGGTTGATTCCATCATCCTTACATACCTCATTCACACATCTAAACTAAACTAATAAGATTACAGCAGGGTTTTGCAAAAATGAAGGTTGCAGCAAGCTTTCACAAAATGGAGGGAGCATTTTAAAATGGAGTTTGGGACAAGTTAAAATGGAGTTTGATTTACAATATGGACAAGTGTAAGGAATGGCAAACAGTGAACAGAAGTTACAATGTTGAAACAGTGTAAGGTTTCAGAGTAACAGCCGTGTTAGTCTGTATTCGTAAAAAGAAAAAAGAAAAGGAGTACTTGTGGCACCTTAGAGACTAACCAGTTTATTTGAGCATGAGCTTTCGTGAGCTACAGTTCACTTCATCGGATGCATAGCATATTGTGGAAACTGCAGAAGACATTATATACACACAGAGACCATGAAACAAAACTTCCTCCCACCCCACTTCATTGGATGAAGTGAGCTGTAGCTCACGAAAGCTTATGTTCAAATAAATTGGTTAGTCTCTATGGTGCCACAAGTACTCCTTTTCTTTTTACTAAATTAGCTGTTATCCCTCAAGAAAGAGATCTTGGAGTCTTCATAAACAGCTCTCTGAAAACCTCTGTTCAGTATGCAGTGACAGTCAAAAAAAGCTAACAGAATGTTAGGAACCATTAGGAAAGGGATAGATAATAAGATAGAAAATATCATAATGCCACTATATAAATTCACGGTACACCCACACCTCGAATACTGTGCGCAGTTCTGGTCGCCCCATCTCAAAAAAATTGTATTAGAATTGGAAAATGTACAGAGAAGGGCAACTAAAATGATTAGGGGGATACAACAGCTTCCATTCCAGGAGAGATGACAAAGACTGGGATTGTTTAGTTTAGAAAAGAGATGACTAAGGGGGAATGTGCTATAAAATCATGAATGGGGTGGAGAAAGGTCTATAAAATCATGAATGGGGTGGAGAAAGTTAATGAGGACGTGTTATTTATTCCTTCACATAACATAAGAACCAGGGGTCACCTAATGAAATGAATAGGCAGCAGGTTTATAACAAGCATAAGGAAGTATTCTTCACACAATGCACAGTCGGCCTATAGAACTCATTGCCAGAGGATGTTGTGAAGGCCAGAAAGTATAACTGGGTTCAAAAAAGAATTAGATAAGTTCTTGGAGGATTGGTCCATCAATGGCTAGTAGTCAAGATGGTCAGGGGCACATCCCATGCTCTGGGTATCTCTAAACCTTTAACTGCCAGAAGCTGGGACTGGAAAACAGGGGACAGATCACTGGACCCTGCCTTCACCACTCGCAGTAACCGGACTTTGGGTGTCCGCTCAGTAGAGCTGACTGGACGCTGTCTTGTCCCCTTTTTTACTGGACTTTCCAGTCGAAAACCAGGCACCTGGCCACCCTAGCACCCACTAAAGCCACCAGGACATGAGGATGCACAAGGAGTGTAGGAGTGCACCCTGACATAGCCCTGGAAAGCAACAAATGGCCCTTGCCTTGTCATTTTCCCTTTGCTGGTCTCCCTGGATGCTCAGAGGGAAAGCAACACACTCCTTTACAACAAATCTGCCTGACTCTTGGATCCTGAAGCGACGGCTGGTGGGAAGGAGAGCTCTAAAGTGGTGCGCCCTGGCTCACTCCCAGCTCCCAGCCTTTCCCTTGGAATGAGATAACAGGGAAAAGAGATAAGAGGAAAGTGGTTCATTAATTCAGCCAGGATTTCACTTTGTGTGGAAGAAACTATCTTACAAGAGCATTAGACTAAGCCAGAAAAGATCCTCTTAAACCTCAGCCCTCATGTAGTTAATATATACAGCTCCAGGACCAAAGTATATATAGACCATCACAAAATCCCTGCCTTTGAACAGTGTGTCAGCCAAGGGAATGTTTTAAGCCCACAAAACCAAGCAAATGCAGGGCTGCTTTTTCCACCCCGAGGCCTCGGTAATGCAGCTCATGTGGGGCCTGTCCCAGGGGACGATATTCGTACCTGTCCAGGAGACATCTGACCTTCGAGGCTGGTAGAGCAATCCAGGAGACATGTGGATGGTTAAGATGCACGGGATGGTCCCTACTACAGCTAGACATGGCAATAAAGGATGCGCCCAGATACCGTGTGGACGGGCTCCATATGAGTCTCGAGAGCGATCAGTTCTTTTTGATATAGGCTCTGATTCAGCGAAGTTCAACAAGACTTAAGCACATGCTTAAGCACATGGGTGGCCTGTCAACCTCCCGTTGTGGAAGGTAGCCCCAGCCCCGCCCCTTCTGCCCAAGGTCCCACCCCTCCCCTGCCCCTCCTGCCCCCCTTCCCCAGCACTCCCTCCCCTGTTGGAGCCCCGAGCCCTGCACTCTGGCTGCTGGCCTCCCCGCTCCAGCCCTAGGCCACCCAAGTGCCCCCAGCCCCGGAGCGCCGGGTGGCGCATCCCCAGCACCCCCAGCCCCAGAGCACCGGGCAGGTGGCCCCAGCACTGGGCGGCCCGAGCACCCGTCTCAGCCGCCCTGAGTCCCCCCAAGTCCTGGGCTGCAGGCTGGCCCGCCCTAGCTCCAGTCCCACCCCCAGCTCGGGCCACAGGGGAAGAGCGGGAAGCAGGAGGGAGCTTGGGATGGAGTGTGGAGGGGCCATGCCTGGCTGTTTGGGGAGGCTCAGCCTCCCCCGGCCTGAGATACCCACCGCCCATGCTTAAGCCACAGATACAAGCACTTGCAGAACGGATACAGACTCAAGCACATGCTTAAAGGTAACCGTGTGCTTGTAAGTGCTTTGCTGAGCTGACGCCCCAGGGAAGGAGTGGGGGAGACAGGAGCTACCCTGGGAGCCACTGTGGCAGGAGACTTCTCGTGGGTACAGAGGAGGAGAGGATATCGAAAACCTGTCTCCCCCAGACTTGTCTGACACTTAGGGTATGTCTACACTGCAAAGAAAAACCCACGGCACTGAGTCTGAGGGCTGGGGTCAGTTGACGTGGGCTCACGGGACTACAAATAGCCGTGTAGATGTGTGGGCTCAGACTGGAGCTGGGGCTCTGAAACCCAGCGAGGGGGGACGGACTCAGACTCCAGCTGAAGTGGCAATGTCTCGACTGCTATTTTTAGCTCTCAGCTCAAGCTCTGCAAGCCCAAGTCAATTGATCTGGGCTCTGAGACTTAATGTCACGGGTTTCTCTTTGCAGTGTAGACGTACCCTTACTCTTCAGCTCTGTAAGATTCACCACCGGTGCTGGCTGCTTGGCTGACCGGGCTCTCCCAGGGAAGGTCTGGGTGGAGGAGTAGCTCAGGAGAAGAGGGAACTCTCTGGCTCCTGTGTGTGTGTGTGTGTCTCTAAGCTTCTCCTAATAACTGTTGCTCAGATGGAGGAGCAGAGTCTGGACTTCTAAAACTATCAGTGAGGTTTCTGGCTGTGAGTAACCAGTTGTGTTGATGGGACCCCTGATTGTTAGTACCTGGATGCAGTTCAGTGCCATTGTTCTTCAAGGACTGCAGGAGGATACATTTGCAATCCCATGGATAGATGATCATTGCTTATAGAAAAGACTCATAAAAGAGCTTACAATCCAGACAGACAAAGGGTGGGAGGGGAATCAGGTTCAATGAGTGGTCTAAGGTAACGCAGCAGAGCCAGGGACAGAATCCAGGTACAGAGAGTCCCAGTTCAGTGCCCTGGCTGCGGGGCTAGGCTGTTTCTAGCCTGTGTTACCTTTTGGTTCTCAGGCCATGTCTACATGTACAGCCGTGCCTCTGCAGCGTGTCTGGTGAAGACACAGGCGAGAGTTCTCTCATCAGCATTAAAAAAATGGCCCTGTGAGCAGCATAAGCAGGAGACCAGCTGTGCCCACTACTGCTTATGTGGGTGTAACTTATGTCGCTCAGGGGGGTGGAATATTCACACCCCTGAGTGACATAAGTTTTGCCGACAGAGGCGGTAGTGTAGACATAGGCTTAGCCGGTCTCCGCTCAGTTCCCGTCTCTCTGAAACTTGATGGCTGTTTGGGAGAGTGTTCTGAAAGCCCGAGAGGATGAGTGGGCCATTAATATCTGATCTGGATGCTGAGCACCTTGGAGCAGGGAGCATGCCTGAAAAGAAAATTTATGAGGAAAACAGAAAGGATCTCGTGGCTACAAGTGACCAGAAGTCACCTGTCCTTATGCACTGTTCCTGAGCCCCTCCTTTCACGCACCTGGGCACAGCTGCGTTGTCAATAACATACAGAGGGAAAGAATGTGCTGGTTGAGATCTTCATTTGTCTTACATAAGAAAGTCACTTTAGTCAGCAATTTACAGCCCTGTCCTGCAATCCTCGGGCATGCAAAGCTCCCAGGATCGGGTGTTAATTTTCTAGTATTTTTTCCATTTTGTTTCCAGCGACATTCTTTTTTGACTTCTTGGCGTCCAATGTTCATCTGCGATTAAGTGGAATATAATGAATGACGCTTGTGGTGCTAGCTATGTACGAAAGGCAGCATGGTCCGGTTGACGGAGCATGGAGCTGGGAGAATGTGGATTGGATTGCTAACTTTTTGTCACTACCCTGCTTGGTTTCTGCATCTGTCTGTGGATCCTGGCTGGAATGATTTAATTGGGGATCGGTCCTGCTTTGAGCAGGGGGTGGGACTAGACGACCGCCTGAGGTCCCTTCCAACCCTGAGATTCTATGATTCTATGATTCTATGATACTACTGCTGTGTCGATGTAGATTATAAACCCTTCGGAGCAGGCGCTGTCTCTTGCTATGTGTATGTACAACAGCTGTAAAGAGGCCCGGACCTTTTCTGAGGGTCTTCGGTGCTGCTGTAATAATAAACAACAGTAATAAGGATTAAGAACATAAGAACGGCCACATTGGGTCAGATCAACGGTCCATCTAGCCCAGAATCCTGTCTTCCAACAGTGGCCAATGCCCGGCGATTATACTACAAGCATTAAATTGATACATATTGTAAACTGTAACATATTTCGCATGGGTAATCCATAAGTAGTTTGGTCAGGGTTTGTTATGTTGATTGAAATAAATGAGGATTCTTACCAAACACAAGAGAAATTCTCTTCCTCCCTGCAGCTTTAAGAGAAAGATTTCTTCCACACTTCTATTTAGCTTGCTGCGATTCTTTTGGGCCAAAGCAGAACCAGGGGTCAATCTGCTTTCACCTAGTGAGGGAAGGTAAAGTTCAGCAGAGCCTGTGGAGTGATCCTGAGATAACAGTTCAGTATCTAAACAGGTAACACCCAATTACAACAGAACTGTGTTGACTTACACTTTCCCTTATCGGAGGAATCAGGTATTCATGTAAATCACAAAAGGATTCGATGGACACCCATTCATTTTAAGCTTCCAACCAAGGAGCAAAGAGAGTAGTTAAACAAAATGCATGTTCCCCTTATCTTCGAGCTGTGACTATTGCTATGAAATAAAAACTAAATAGGAAAGTCGCTTATCAGGAAACTATAATTCCTTAATGTTCATTAGGGGCTGAGTCTGGGCTGGAATCAGACTCTTGGGACCACTTTTTGAACCCAACTGAAGTAATTTTCTGCAGACAAACGATCTTCCCTTATCACACGTTGTCTTGGCAATAAAAAGGCTCTTTCTTAAGATGCGTGTTTAGGCTAGGCCTGCTGAAAAAAAGAGGGTCAGCAAAAGCGGTCTTAATTCTGATGCTTACCTAAAAATAAACTACAAGGGACAGGCTCAATCTTCACGATGTCCTCCTGGGGCTGGAAAAGCATGCTCGGGTGAGTGGGCTTTAGACGGCAGTGTCAGAGACGCTGCATCAGGACTTCATTGCATGGGCTAATAAGATTCTCTTATCACGTTTATTGGGAGATGGTGAGGCTAATAAACCAGAGTCAGGCTGAGAGCACTTAGTGGGGCAGAAAAGCTCAGTTTTCACAGAGTCTCGACGGTCAGAGCTAGAAAAAGCCCCTTGGATCCCTCCCGTCTATCTCCTGCATTCCGAGGTGATGTCTGTGCCTCGACTAAATAATTCCAGCAAAGGGAATTCCACTTCGGACAGGGCAATTTTTTCCCGGAGTTTGGAGGTTTGGTTCGGATAACCACCCACAACTGGAGCTTTCCTTTAAATCGGGTTTAGTAAAACTTTCTTTCTGACCTTGAAGTCCTTGAACACCATTGCCAGGCCGGGGGGGGGGGGGGGCGGGGGGGGGAATAGATAGCTCTTTAGTATGGCTTATTATGTATATTGTGAAAAGAAAGGGAGTACTAGTGGCACCTTAGAGCCTAACACATTTATTTATTTATTTATTTATTTATTTATTTATTTGAGCACAAGCTTTCGTGAGCTACAGCTGTTGCATCATGTTGCATCCGATGGAGTGAGCTGTAGCTCACGAAAGCTCATGCTCAAATAAATTGGTTAGTCTCTAAGGTGCCACAAGTCCTCCTGTTCTTTTTGCGAATACAGACTAACACGGCTGCTACTTGGAAACCTGTGTATATTGTGATAGCTCCTAGGGGCCCTAACGAGAGCAGGCCCTCCCTTGGCTTGGCACTGTATGAACATAGGAAGAGAGAGTGCTTGGCCCAAAGAGATTACAGTCTAAAAAAGTTAACATCTTTCTATGTTTCCAGATTTCTAGAAAGATATTTAAAAAAAGAAAGAAAATGACTGTGGTATTCCCCCCTCCCCCCAGGAAAAGTAGAAAAAATAGAGGAGGGGCAATGAAAATTTGTTTATGACCTGCAGTCATTTATAAATGTAATCTTGTCGGATGACACAGACTCATTATTGGGTACGTCTACACTGCAATATAACACGCGCGGCTGGCCCACATCCGCTGACTTGGGCTCGTGGGGCTTAGCCCTCCTCGCCGGGTCCCAGAGCTGGGCTCGCCCGAGCCCGAATGTCTACACTGCAATGTTATAGCCCCACAGCCCGAGCCCTGCCAGCCCAAGTCAGCTGCTGCAGGCCAGCTGTAGGTGTTTTATTGCAGTGTAGACATATCCATAGCCTCCAGATATGGAAAAGAACTCCTAGGTCACCCAGTCCATCTCCCTGCTAGTGCAGGATTGATTCATATCAGGGTCTGCAGTTGTGCAGGCCAATCCGGATGCCTGTGTGGAGTTCCACTGATCTCAATGGGGCTGCATAGGGGCACGGGGGCCACATATGCAGACCGATGGCACAATCGGAGTCTGATTTTATTCCGTTGCTTTGTATCAGGCTAAAAGCTTCCTGGGCCACTTGCTGGCAGTCTCAGCACAGAGGCTAATGATTGAATGAGCAGAGAGGCCAACATTTTCAAAAGCCACCGGTGATTTTGGGTGCTTCCGTTCTGGGGGTGCCCAGCTGTAGGCACATGAAAGGGGCCTGATTTTCAGAGGACAGGTGACCTTTCAGGTGTCCCAAGTTGCCCTCTAAATCATTATTGCTTCTGAAAATGTAGGCCTCTAGGGACTCTTTCACCCCTAGAAGTGGGTTCCACCAGGATATGGCTCTGGCAGTTGGAGGGGGACCCATACTGGGTGGGCCTTGTTCTGTGGCCAGTCACAAGTCTTTAGTTTCCAGGGCTGCCAATTCATGAGCAGCGTTGGTGGGGGGAAAAGAAAAAACAAAAGCAAGCATGAGATCACATTCTGATCTCTGGATGGGTGTTGCCTCTGGAATAATGGGTGCCCTGTTGTTCAAATATATGCTGTAGTGATTGCAGTACAAATAAACTTCCGGTTGTGGTTCTGCCAGAGGGAACATGTGAAAACAACTATATGTTCCAGCACAGCTCAATATTGCTTCAAAACACAAAGGGTTTGTCTACATGGGCAGGTTCAGGAAAATTAATCTGAATTAAGCGAAGGAGTGAATTTTAAGTGGATTAGTTAAACTGCACTAAACCCCTTTCTGAACACCCTAAATTCAGAATGAAAATGGCGTTAATTTGGATTAATTTTCCTGGACGTCCCCATCTAGACAAGCCTAAAATTATATTAGGAATGATAGTCTTATTTGAGGCCAAATTCTGACCTGGCTTTCAGATTCCCCTTGGTATGGGGGTTATTCTGATCTGGGCGTTTAATCCAGGTTCAGTTTGAGGGGCAGGGTATTCATCTTTGGGGTTTGGTTCAGGCCTATCTCTCATTTATTATTAATTAGATCCAATTTGCATAGCTTTCATCTACCCCTAATTGTTTTAATGTTTCGGCTCAGGACCATACTGCCTTGGCTGATATTTGAAATACTTTGGCCAGATTTATAGCTGGCCATAAAACGGAGAGAGGGAAATGTTACAACATTTCCTCCCACCTCGTCCCCACTTTTTTTTTTTTTTAATTCAAAATTCTGTGGAAAAATGTAGTCCAGATTTTAAAATCTGGAAAATTTCAAGCAAGCACATCCAATAGCAAAAGGGGCAAAACCTCAGGTCTTCCTGTAAATGTGAAGAAAATAGAAGCAAATGTGGCACTCGGGCAGAATGACTTCAACAAGAGCATAACACAGAGTCGCAGCAAATCAAAGCCCTAGCAGTGACGTCGATGGGAGACATGGGGGACCAGCACAAACGCGATTCAGGTCAGTTTCTTTAGCATAGACAATATTTTCTGTCACTGTAGTTCCTGCCTTGCTGTCAATCAGTCCAGTAATAGACATGAACTTAACACAGCACTGTGGTGTAGTTACCAGGAAGCTGCTAGTGTCAGTGTTTTCACAAGGAGGACATTGCTATGGTTTTCTACTCGGACCAAAATATGAAGTGTACATGGAAATGCACACTAATAACAACAATATGTTCCAGGGGCTGGTGATGGAAGTGCAGAGAACTGGTAATCTTGACACACCTAGGTTGTTTTGTGCAAAAGGGGGATTCTGACGGGGCGGAGAGTCTTGTAAAAAAGCAAAGGGATGATCAAGTAACAGAAGAACCTGATGTGTGCATGTTGCTCTGTAGGTGTGTAAATACAGTATACGCTGTAATAATTGCAGAGAGAAAGATCAAGTAACTAATTGGCCTCTGTTAGGAACACGCTGAACAAGAATTGTCTCCAATTATTTCTTGACCTTTTGCTCTTCTGCGCTGCAAAGCCGGAGTAAACTGTTCCCTAGAGGTCTGTCATGTCCTTCCCTCTCCTAATATCACCAGTGGGGTCTGGGTGGGCAGGAAAATTGAGGAGGTAGCATGGGGCTGCAGTTTGTGAAGTACCTGAAGTTGTTTGGACTGATATTAAATTCAAGCTGATAGTACTGTTATGCTGGGAGTTGGGTGAAACCTCAGTGGAGCTGGGGGGTGTTACAGCTGCCCTTCATGCAGGATAAATATGAAAAGCAAATAAGCTCCTCTATGGAATAGATAGCTGAAAGAATAGAAGCCACCACCCAAAACACAGGGCACATGCAAGGGTGGAGTATGAGTTGAACTGTGTGTGCAGGCTGAGGGGCTTTCTCTGAGATCTGAATGCAAGCACAGGGGCCTGGGTGTTGTTTGATGGAAGGGCGTGTGAGAGAGAGAGAGAGAGAAAGAGAGAGGGCAGAAAGACCACAGGATCATACAGAGAAAGCCGCATAGACAGCCAGAGGAACATTTGTAGTGTGACCTTGAGAAAGACTTTGAACTGTAAGCAAATAAACTGTCTCCTACTATTTGATTCCTACTGTGTTCAGGGAGCCAGGACTTTGTGTACATTCTCTGTAAATAAACAGCATTGCACCAAAGAAATACCTGACTCTATCATTGATTTCTCTGTCTAACAGAAACAGCACTCAAAACCCCGAATATTGGATAACTACTAAGGTCAAAAGGGGAACCAGTACTTTACTCCTAAGGTCTCTTTCTCTTGTTTAGGGGGATTGAATGGCTCCTGAAAAATCAAAGTGGTATCCTAGGTGTTGACTAATATATGCTGGCTACCATACATATATTATGAATTATCTGCACCATACATACATTAGTATGCATTAAACACAAATAGGATTATGTACAAATATTGTAGCAGTTATATAACCTAAATTGGTCTATACCTTTATGATAATCCTTTTCACTTATGCGAAGTATCCCATAACACCTTGGTTTAGCTGCAGTAAACTTTGGCTTAAGTAGATAGGAAAACTGCCAGGATCAGGACATATGATTATTTTACTCTAGCAACAGGCAGGGAGTTATTCTCACAGGCTGGTAGGAAGAGGAAGAGGACAAGACATATGATTGTTCTACCTGGGTACAAACCTAGGAGGAGCCTTCATGCCCCTTGGTACCTGGAATGCATGTGGTCAGAACAAAGAGATACCGGGTACACCCATGGTACCAGGAAAACAAGGCAGAAACCTGATGAGTTAAATCTAGTTTCATATGACATATATACCTTTTGCTTCTACACAGGTGGGGTATAAAACGATGGCTTTAGGGGTGTAAGTTTGGGACCGCACCTTCTGTGCAAAGTGAATGTAACAACTCTGCATAAGACAGCTTCCCGGAGACTGGTATTGTACAGAACCTTTTCCCTGAACTATATATATTATTGGCTTACAGCAATAAACTTGACTGACATTGGTTATTTGGTTTCTTGAATATATTTCATAATGAACCAAAGCATAGTCAAGCAACTGACTATCAGATTTATCAACATAGGTGACAACATGTTCTTGGGCCATGTCTACACTACAAAATTACGTCCACCTAACTTACGTTGGCATCCAGCCACCGCAGTTATTAAATAACGTGTGTGTCTGCAGGAGAGTGGGTTTGTGTGTGTGTGTGAGGGTGGGGGGGGAGAAAACCTGGATTTGTGCTGGAAATGGCCCAACTTGATTATCATACACATTGTAAGGAGAGTGATCACTTTAGATAAGCTATTACCAGCAGGAGAGTGGGGTGGGGGGAGGTATTTTTTCATGCTTTGTGTGTATAAAAAGATCTTCTACACTTTCCACAGTATGCATCCGATGAAGTGAGCTGTAGCTCACGAAAGCTTATGCTCAGATAAATTGGTTAGTCTCTAAGGTGCCACAAGTCCTCCTTTTCTTTTTGCGAATACAGACTAACACGGCTGTTACTCTGAAACCTGTGTCTGCAGTGCGTGTCCTCACCAGGAGCACTTATATGGACTGCATTGCCAGTGTGGGGCATTGCGGAACGGCTCCTGAAAGCCAGTGACAGTGGTTGTCTGGCTCTGCGTCGACCGAATTACATCGACCGTGACTCTACACTGCTCAGGGAGGTGGTGTTACTAAATTGGCATAGAGAGGCACTTACATGGGCAGGAGCCAAATTTAAGGGAAGACACTTCCACAGTTAGGTCGACACAAGGCAGCGTACGTCGACCTAACTTTGTTGTGCAGACCTAGTCTTGATCCTGAAAGGAGTCAATGGGAATTGTGAATGCTGGGCGTGTCTCAGGTTCAAGCCCAAAGACAGGCATACAAATCTGCTAGAGACAAAGGGGAGGGGATGGGATGGGGCACCAGCACATCGCATAGCTGGGGTTTATAAATTAGACTCTCAAGAGCCATTGTAAATTTGTAACGGGAAATCACGACTCCACATGCAGAGTCGCCAGTGTGTACCAAGCTGGATGGTGTCTAACTCTTCACAGACCTGGCGTCCACGTGTTACACCCCTCCTCCAGTGAGTCATCAGAATTAACCATTCTCAATGGGTATTAATTATTACTATTCAGCTGTATTATGGTCTCAGCCTGTGGACCCTGTCAGCAACCAGGAGCCCAGTGTGCTAGGTGCTGTCCATATATACAGTGGCCCTGATCCTAGAGAACTAAGTATAACACAAGAGATGACAGGGGGAGACAGCCAGCCCAGGGAGATCACATAGTACCAGACACTAATAGGGCTGGTGTGGGAAGCTGCAGTCCCAGTGCACCAGCAGCCACTGAGTTGTGATCTCAGGCTGTCGCTCCCACCACCTAAGCCAACTTTACTGCAGGCCACAAACCTTTGTGCTCTGAATCTCCGTTAGCTGCAATACGGCGAGGAGCCACCAAAGTGTAACTCACGCCCTGTGAGTAGCGTTCCATCCCATGTTAGCCAGCATGAAGTAAAGTATCAATGACTGCTACGGCAGCCAATTCTGGCTCGTCTCTGCTGTATTCCTCAGCAGCCTTTTACGTGTCATTTAGCAGTAAAAAATAATCTCCCATGACCCTCTCTCTCTTTCCCTGCTGTTCGCACATGTGGCTTCTGTGTCTGACTAGTTTTCTTTTTTGGCAAAGGAGGTGAAAATAAGCTCCTGTGAAAATTATTTATTTAGTATTAATAGCACAGAGTCAAAGCCTCGGCAGACACTTGGAGTAAACAGGATCATGCTAACAACAGTTGTTTGAAGCCAGGGCTTTGCTGTGACCCCAGGGTTCCCAACTGACGCCAGAAAAATGATATTTAGAAAAGCCCTTAATTTTTTTCCTTTTAATCCAAAATGCACCAAAACCTGGATTGCAGCCGAGCTACATCCTGCTGGATGATTAAATCCATGTTTATGTAGGTGTGGTCAACCCGTGCAGTTGTATTGATGGACTGCAAGGGAGATAATATGCGTCCGAGGCTATAAACACAGCCTGCTAATAATAACACTTTGCACTTCGATCACTGCTTTCATTTAGGAAGCGGCTGCCTCTCTGCAGGCACTGAGGAATTAACAGAGCTGACTGACGTTTTTTCCTCGAAGCATTTTTTTTTTCAATTCCAGTTGAAACATTGGCTTTTTGACCAAAACAAAAATGGTCATTTTGGTGGAAATAGTTTGGGGGTTTTTGGCAAAAAATGAAGAATCCAAAACTTTTTGTTTTGCTTTGCTTTCTTCTTTCTCTCCTTTGTTTCCCTTTCCTCCACTTTCCAGGGGGAAGGAGGAGAAAGGGGAAAACAAACCCCTTCAAAAAACAAAACCTTTTTTTTCCAGTTTCTGAAAACTGTTTTTTTCCCCAGGCTTTGTTCTGTCCAATAACGGAAAAATCCCATGCAAAAGTTCAAATGAAACAAAAAATTGTCATTTAATTTGCAAACATTCACAGAAAATACCTAGCAGTTTTCAAGCCACTCTGTTAATTGAGGTAGGTAAGTGTTGTTTCCCTTATTTTGCTGAAGGATAAAGTAAGGCACAGAAAGGAAGGCTGGGCCAGCGGTTAGGGCATTTGTCTATGGACCTGAGAGACCTTGGGGTTGACTCTCTGCTCCGCCACAGACTTCCTGTGCAACCTTGGTCAAGTCACTTAGCCCCTCTGTACCCACTTAGCCCCTCTGTAGTTGCCCAACTGTGAAAGAGAGATAGTAGCACTGCCCTGCCACACAGGGCACTGCTGTGAGGTGCTCAGATACTACTGTAATGCAGGGCAGTGAAGTTCAGAAGGTAGGTGAAGTGACTTCAAGGTTACGCAGAGAGGCAGCAGCAGAGATGGGAGGAGAGCTGGTGAATGTAGGGCTGGTGCTGAGGAGTGGTAATAAATATGGGCATCTCATCCTTTACCTACCTAAAGACTGTTTATTCTGGCTTTAGGTGAGTGAGATGAAATTCCCCCTGGTTCTTTTAGAGGGAAAGGAGAGACTCTTTCCTTTGCAGCTGGGACCTCCCTGGTGATGTAACTTATGTTATAGCCCTTCTTTGCTGGAGCCATCACATGGGCATATAACCCCCTCTTCCCCTAGATGTCCCTACTGAGATGTTCTACTATGGAACCAGCTGCTCTGGGGAAGGCAGACAGATTTCTGAGAATTCCTCCTTGTTAAGGCTTTTGGAAGCCCCAAGCTGGCAGCTTTCATGTTCGAAACTGGTGTTATAATCACATATTGGTTTCGGTGGCTGCATAGTAGCGTACAGTACATGGAAATATCAAACGTGGGAGTTCTGCAGCCCTAGGTTACAGTGAAGCTCCCAAACATACTTGGAGCTTTGCCAGAACTTCACAAGCCCTTTGCAAGCTCAGATAATGGGTAACCTTGCAGCACAAAGGCTCAACAAGGAGTTTACAAACCCTGAGCTTTCTGGGTGTCATGAGTATCCTGCTCCACGTTGGAAGCCATCAGGTGGGAAACCAGTGTGTAATCACACGGGCTGCTGGTGCTGGTCCTCTTTACATACTGTAGCAGGATGTTATGTTTTCAAGGTGGAACAAATATCAGGCATCCAGACTGAAAAAGCAAAGGACTCCTTCCTTTCAGAAAATATCATATTGCCCTATATAAATCCATGGTACGCCCACATCTTGAATACTGCATGCGGTTGTGGTCGCCCCAGCTCAAAAAAGATATATTGGAATTGGAAAACGTTCAGAAAAAGGCAACAAAAACTATTAGGGGTATGGAACAGCTTCCATATGAAGAGAGATTAATAAGACTGGGACTTTTCAGCTTGGAAAAGAGATAACTAAGGGGGGGATATGATAGAGGTCTATAAAATCATGAGTGGTGTGGAGAAGGTAAATAAGGAAGGAAATATTTACTCCTTCTCATAACACAAGAGCTAGAGGTCACCCAATGAAATTAATAGGCAGCAGGTTTAAAACAAACAAAAGGAAGTATTTCTTCACACAATGCACAGTCAACCTGTAAAACTCTTTGCCAGAAGAAGTTGTGAAGGCCAAGACTATAACAGGGTTCAAAAAAGAACTAGATAAATTCATGAAGGAGATGGGCCAGGATGGGCAGGGATGGTGTCCCTATCCTCTGTTCGCCAGAAGCTAGGAATGGGTGACAGGGGATGGATCACTTGGTGATTACCTGTTCTGTTCATTCCCTCTGGGGCATCTTGCATTGACCACTGTCGGAAAACAAGATACGGGGCTAGATGGACCTTTGGTCTGACCCAGTATGGCAACTCTTATGTTCTTATGTACATGGAAATATACAAATGATAATTGATGTCACATCTTGTCTGGACCTGTAATGTACTGGTGAATATCCAGAGTTTGGGATGTGGTTAAACTTTACAGATATTTACCTAAATCACTTGGTTTTGTGGTAAAGACAAGCCTGAAATAGAGTTGTCCAAAGGATGGCAATTCCAGTTCTTGAATGATTTAGAGATTTTGAAATTTGGCTTTGTTTCAAACTGGAACAAAACGCTTACATTTTGAAATTCACCTCCAAGGAAAATTCAGAACACATTTTCACTTTGGATTGATCAAAAGGTTTCATTCTGAAAAAACAGAAATGTCTTCATTTTGATTTTGACTTTATTTCACATTATTATAGAAAACAACATTTTTAAAAATTTCGAGATGAAAAGCTGTTCCAAAATGAAAAATTTAAATGTTTTGTTCCAAACATGTCAAAATGGGACATTTTGATAATCATCAGAACTATTTTTCCCCTCCCAACTGAAATTTCAGCAAAATCAACATGATCTCACAAACTGTTTTGATTTTGACAGAAGTGCATTTTCCAAAGGAAAATGGTTCCATGAAATATTTTTACAACGAGATCTACCTGAAACAAAAGCCTAAACTTTAGGAGTGTTGGAAATGCAAACCCAGACCTAGAAGGATGGTCTTGTTAAAGCAATGGACAAAGGCTCATGACAGCTGAGTTCAACCTGTGTGACCTTCGGCAAGTTACTTAATTTCTCTCTGTTCCCACTCTATAACATAGCATTAACAATACATTCTGTCTATCGTCCTTTCTCTGTCTCATCTATTTGGACTGGACACTCTTCAGGGTATGGACTGTCTCTTCCTACTTTTATGTACATCTCCTAGCACAGTGGTGCTCTGATCTTGGCTGGGGTCTCTGTGCTACTGTAAGACATATATTCATAATTCAATGTTGCCTAATGACCTTTCGTCTTATAATGGTGAAAAAGTGAACAGAACTAACACAAATCTTTTTTATCTTATCTGAATTAATTTATCTGTCCCTACAGTGATGCCCCAATAACAATGAAAGCTTCCATTTTAAACAATACAGATACATTTCTTTGGGAGAACTGCGAGGAAGAGTTTTCTGTGCTTTGATAGTGGAAAGACCTACGTAGGCATATTGGTAGGCCAATGCAGGTCAGTTGTGTTGCTGCTTTACTTATTCTTATTTTGGGGGCATACTTAGGACTTCAGTCTGCAGGGCTGTTGATCCAGAATCTTTGATCATCATGAAATTCACAAGAACATAAAAAAAATCCCCTAATAAGCAGGCAAAAAACATAACCAACAAGATACAGAAAAAGATACTCCATATAGAAAATGGTATCCTTTTTCTGTAGCCCAAAGAACAAGCATGTTCAGCACTGAGCTGTTTCATCTGCCCATAATTTTCCAAGCATTAAGTGACTTATCCTCACAACACATCTGTACTGTGTTATTTTTAGTCCTGGTTGAACTTCATTACTACACACATATTTATTGTCTGTATTTGTCTAAAAGCTAGTGTGAAACATGTCAGTCTGTGAGTTGTTCATTAAATTCAGCTATTCGCTAGAAACTATTCATGATTCATGAAATGGTCTTACTTCAGTTCCCTGATTGGATGACTGAAACGGAATAACATGTAGACACTAATAGCTGACATGCTTTCAGTAGAAGTTTTCATATGAATACCTGTTGTTAAAAATTCATAGCAATTCCAGGATTTGTGGACACTTGGAATAATCTGGTGGTCATCCGACTGCTCGTAAACAATAAATAATCTGACTCCATGGATAACGGTGCAAACCCATTACTTTTATTTGTGAAAATATTTGCACATTTCTAATTGTATGCATCAACCAGCGGAAATTCTTATCCCCTCTCAGTGCGTAAGTTAATCAAGGCAATGTGATGAAGTATGTAGTGTACCGTGCTGGGACTTCGGAGGCTTACTCCTGGTTCTGCTACTGATCTTGGAGAAATCATTTTACTTCTCTATGTCTTTGTTTCTCCTCCTACTGTTCTCTAAGGATGGCTTTGTATCACCCCACTTTCTTATCCAAATGCACCTCTTTGACATGCACGCAGTAGTATGATCACATAGCATATCATATGTCAAAAAGCAAAAAAAAAAAAAACCCCTGTCCAACTACACTTCCCCTGGAAGGAGAAAGAAGGAAGGGATTGTATGTAACCAGTGCTAGTCATAGCACTTACGGTGCTATTAGAAGATTCTCCGATAGCACAGTGATAGGCATAGGATCATAGGTCTGGAAGGGACCTCAAGAGGTCATCTAGCCCACTCCCTGCACAAAGGCAGGACCAAATAAACCTGGACCATCCCTGGCAGGTGTTTGTCCAACATGTTCTTAAAAACCTCCATTGATGGGGATTCCACAACCTCCCTTGGAAGCCTATGCCAGTGCTTAGCTGTCCTTATATTTAGAAAGTTTTTCCTAATACCTCACCTAAATCTCCCTTGCTGCAGATGAAGCCCATTCCTTCCTGTCCTGCCTTCAGCAGACGTAGAGCACAATTGATCACAGTGCTCTTTATAGTAGCCCTTAACATAGTTGAAGACTTATTAAGTCCCCCCGAGTCTTCTTTTCTCAAGACTAAACATGCCCAGTTTTTCTAACCTTTCCTCACCCCAAGAATGATATTAGCCTTTGTTCACAATGGCATCACATTGTTGGCTCGTATCCCATGTGTGATCCACTCTAACCCCCAGAACCTTTTCAGCAGTTCTACCACTTAGCCAGCTATTCCCCATTGTGTAGTTGTGCATTTCATTTTTCCTTCCTAAGTGCAGAACTTTGCACTTGTCTTTATTAAATTTCATCTTGCTGATTTCAGACCCATTCTCCAAATTTGTGAAGGTCATTTTGCATTCTAATCCTGTCTTCCAAAGTGCTTGCAACCTCTCCCAACATCTACAGATTTTTATAACCATGCTGTCTACTTTGTTATCCAAGCCATTATGGAAAATATTAAATAGAACTGGACCTGGACTGACCCCATTAGATATGTCCTCCCAGTTTAAGTACTTTTTGAGTATGATCTTTGAACCAGCTGTGCACCAACCTTACAGAAATTTCATGGAGACTGCTTTCCCAAGTTTGCTTATGAGAATGCCATGTGGGACTGTGTCAAAATCCCTGGCATGTTTTAAGCATTTGAAGCAGCATTCTCAACCCATGCCTAGGGGGTTTGTAAACTTCCCTGCCCTTCCCATGTTGCTATGGGTGGGACTGTGCTCACTCACACCTAGCTAAATGGGAGGGGAATTCCTGGGATAGCAAAGGTTTAGAATCACTGCAGTAGAGAAAGGGACTTGTCCAAGATCACACAGAGAGTCGGCAGAGCCAAGAATAGAAGCGCAGACCCTGGGCTCTGCTTAGGTCATTGGACTGCTCTCTCTGAAGGTTTCTGGGTAATGCAGATGTTGCTAGTCTCCACCGTAGGCTAGAAAGAAAATGGCACCCACCCCAGAGAGAATCCCTTAACTGTGCCCTGACCAGACATGACAACACTATGAGTTATTTGTTAAGCTGAAATAAACCACAGACGCCTGCTCCTCCCCTCTGTACAAATTCGTCAATTTTTTTTCCTCACACCTTCCTTTCTTCCCAAAAGTGCCAGGTCTGTTCCATTCTCCCACGCCAGTGGTGAAGTGTTTAGCAGTTAATATCCTGCCGTCTCCGATTGCGCGTTGAGAGGTGTAACGTTTGATAAGCTCCATTTAACTTGGCTGTACTACATTGTTTAAATAATTCAAATACAGATTGGCCCTTTAGAAGTGTTTCTGCTCTATTGACCTTGCTGGCCCTGAGCTACCAGGAAATCAGGGCGGGACCCAGCCTGATGGCTTCTCAAGCTGCCAGTCTGAAAATCAATTCCAGCTCTGCACGGCACCAATCACACCCCATTATTTCTAGCTAGCTGCAGGCCCAGTATGTGGTTAACCCTTTGAGAACGATGCTGACTTTGACAAGGACTAAGCCCAAGGTGTTTTCTTCTCCTTCAGTGGTTCTTTGTGGGACTCTCCTGAATCGTACCGCTGCTGTTCTCTTTGGAGTGGGGATTCGCAGTTTTTCACAGTCCAAACTCGTTTGGCGTTTCTTCTTTTTAATATTGGTGTGCTGGGTGTCAGTTGAATGAATTCATTAGTAATGTATCTGCATGATTCCGCTCTCTGTGCGCTGACCTGTGCGGAATGAGGAACAGGACCCTCTGGATGAGGTAGTATCTTTAGGTGTGGGTCCACTTTTATTATTTCTTTTACAATAACCCTTACAGGCCTCTGGAGTCCATTGTCCTTGACACTGCACAGACACATAGTAAGTGATAATCCATGTTTACAAGAATTTAGGTAATCCTCTGGTGAGTGTGTCTTACAGGTCCCTCTCTGTGCTCATCCACATGAGTCTATGAGCAGCTGAGCTAGGGTGCTCTTTAGCTCAAGCTGCAGCTCTGGCTTTTAGCTCTCAAGGTCCCTAGTTTGATCCCCATGTATCCGCTAAGATGGTGGCCATCACATTTGCAATCCAGTTAGACAAGACAGACTAAAGCTGTGAGAAGATGAGTTTTGTTATTATTGCCATTTTACAGAGGGCAAACTGAGGTCATTGGTCCTGACTCAGGAAAGCGCTTTCTTGAAGCAGGGGCAGAGAGACTGAGGGTCTTTCTACACAGCATTTTGGAGTGAGCAAGCCTCTAGCCCGGCCCACAGACTTGGGCTAGCAGGGCTTGTGCCAGGGCTCTAGAAATAGTAGTCTAGACAGGGCTCTGAAGCTGCAGCTCGGGGTCTCAAGCCCACCCATTCTCTAGGCTTCAGAGCCCGAGCCATAACTTCAAAGGCCTGTCTATACAGCTGGTTTTGGAGCGCTAGGCCGAGTCTGTTGACCAGAGCTGGGAGACTCCTGCTTGCTCCAAAATGCTGTGTAGACGCGCCCTAAGTGACTTGCCCAGGGTCACACAAAAAGGCTATGTCAGGGCTGGGAATTGAAGCCAGGTTCGTGTGTCTTACTCACAAGAACACCCTGCCATTTGCATAAACAATCCAATTCTTTGGGAGTATTCCCAACCTAGAAACAAAAATGTCGACCTGGAGGGTCCTGGACAATGTGCTTGATCGATCCACTGCCCTCTTAGCAAGCCTGAAGAGTAATAAACTCACCCACACAAACATGACATCTGAAGAAATTTCCTTTCTTTTCAGTGTTTCAGACTTTGGTGAAAAACCACGGAAACAACAACAAAAAGGGGCCCAAAGGGCAAGCTGAACATGCCCAGCCGTGATCTGCCACAACATCTAGGCCAGGGGTTCTCACAACCACTTCTTTGGTGGCCTCAGAGTGCGGCCACCAACCCTTCCTAAAATACTTAATGAAAAACAAATACATATGCACAGATACATGCCCAAATCACCGTAATTTATCGAGGCCTTTTTTTTTTTTTTTTTGCAGACTCAACAACAAAAATAATGTCCAGTTGTCGCTATTCTTTACTGGGCCTAAACAGACTAGAAACAAAAATAAGGTGGCTTTGCACATTCTTGTTTTTCTTCTGCTTGTTTCTTTTGCTCTTTTTTCCCTCCTTAAGTCTTGCTAACTAGTCAATCTGCGGCTGGGAAAAGTAACATTGGTATGTTTGTTAAGATCACTTTTCACAGCAGCAGACTTACTAGCTAGCTGGGAGGCTGTGAAAAGTGATATTAGCAAATGTACAAATGTATCACTGTTCACAGCAGACTTACTCAGCCCTGGCAAGCCAGGGGACAAATTAAGCCCTGGATGGGGAGATGGATAGGGAGACAGTGGGGGCCAGGGGCAATGTGAAAGGGGGGTAAGCTGAGGGCTCGCCCCCACAGCTATGGTCCAGGGCCAGAGCCTGAAGCCCCACAACTGTAGTCTGCCGCCCACCACTCCAGGGCTGAGGCCCAAAGTCCGAGCCTCATCGTCCCCAGGAAGATGGGGAAATCCATGGCTGCCTGCTTCTCTAGCGTTTGTGGATCCACAGGGGGGCAGGGCTCACCCTCTGCTGGTGCCCCTCACTCCAGTCACTGCACTGGAAGCTCTGGCCACAAGAAAAGCCCCTGGTGGCCGAATGCGGCCACAGTGACCGCATTTAGAAATGTTGATCTAGGCTCTGCTGGAACCATGGAGCCACCAACCTCAACAGCATGCAGGAGATGGAGCTCCTAGGAATCAGGATACATATGAACATCAGAGCAAAGAATGCAAAAGCCATTTCTCTGACCTGGCCTTCCTTCTTCATTCAAATGCTTTCTTAGCACACACATCTCTGATGTTAGCTGAGACACAAAATCGTAGCCCGACATTTCTATGATTAAAATAGTCTCTGGCTATAATTTCAGCCGAAAACTATGTGATCCAAATGTAAATAAGATGTCAGCGACAATACACAGTGTCGTATTTAACCAGAAACTTACGCTTCTCTATCCCCCATAGGATCCAGCGATGTTTCATAATCTGCTACATAAACTGCACAAAGCATCACTTCACCCACCATTGGGATGGAATGTGACAGCTGCTTAATGCACAGTAAAACAGCCCAATATTTTATGTCAGGAGGTGGAGAATATCTTGTCTACCTGAACTTATAGAGTGTTGTTGTAGCCAGGTTGGTCCCAGGACATCAGAGGGACAAGGTGATATCTGTTATTGCACAAACTTCTGTTGGTGAAAAAGACGAACTTTCGAGCTCATTCAGAGCTCTTTTTCAGAGCAGAAGCTTGTCTCTTTCACCAACAGAGGTTGGTCCAATCAAAGATATTACCAATCTCCCCCACCTCATCTCTCTGAAATTATAGTGGGAATTTACATAGGCAAACTGTAATTATGTCAGGTGGAGTTTGGACAGAACATCACTTTTGATAAGGCTGAAATGCGATCTTCAAGGCTCATATATGGTCCCGGCTCCCATCTGACATCTTGTCTGAAAGCTGGCACTTTCAGCACTGCACGTATAACTCATAACTTGTTGTGGCATCAGCTCAGAACTAATTCAGAATGAAGAGGGCTTTCTCTTGAGTCACCAGTACTGATCCTGACAGCCGCTGGGTTTTTAACGGAGCTCTCCCACCCGACGTCCGGCAGAGACTCAAGCTTCATGCGGGCTCTAACAAGATTACAGCGCATGGCGACAGAGTTGCAAACTGTTTCATACCTAATATGAAGCAGTTCAGCGAAGTCTCATCACAAAGGGCTGAGGCTGGGCTTACTCCTTGTGAGGGATAAGTGGAAATGGAATGAGGAAACAGCTTCATTTCTGGCAGAGCTGGCTATGTGGACAGGGGTGGATGGCTGGACTTTTCTGGACCTTACTGTTCCTGGGAAAGTTGCAGTGGGGTAAGGGTATTTGGGAGGGATTCTTTGGACCATGGTACAAGGTGAAAACCTATCCTACACTGGCTAGGGAACAGAACAAAGTTACAGCAACCAGCTCCTTCTCAAGGCACATAAAATACCAAAGGCTAAATTTTCCCTTCAGATACCTTCATGTTATTTAAGGCCTAAAGGCATCTTTATGATCATCTTGTCTGACCTCCTGCATAACACAGGCCAGAGACCCTCACCCAGTGATTCCTGCATGAAGCCCATAACGTCTCGTGGAGCTAGTCTGTATCTATTAGAAAGACATCTAGTCTTGATTTAAAGACCGCGAGAACCCACTGCGCCCTCCTAGAGAGCTTGTTCCAATGGTTAATTACCCTTGCTGTTAAAAATACACACCTTATTTTAAGTCTGTATTCATCTAGCTTCAGCTTCCATTGATTGGTCCTTGTTATGCTTTTTCCTACAAGATTTTTAAGTGTATCTACTATCAGACATCTTCCCCCAGGTAGATTCTCCCATTGGAATCACACATACTTAGGTGGTAGCTCATAATACTGTGTCACTTCTTACCCCCTTTACTCCACCCTTGTTGCATGAATAACCTTCTGTCTTGTATCCTTCTTCTGCCGGCCTTCTTCCATGCAGCTTCTGGACTCTGCTCTTCGATGCCACCCACTGTGTCCAACACTTATTCCATGAAGACCTAATTCTCCCTTCAAGTCATGTGCTAAACTCCACAGCTCATTCTCTTTACTTTTTGCTGTATCCCCTTCTCCACACGCTTCTGTCCACCGTCTACTTGATCAGAAAGCTCTGTGGGGCAGGGACCTTATCTTGGTGCTTGTCTGTAAAGCATCTAGCGCAATGAGGGTGCAATGTACATCAGACAGAACAGTTACAGACTAGGCCAGGTTGTCTCCTAAAATGGGAAAATCTAAAAGCAACCTATTGGTGCCCCTCTGACTTTGTTCAACAAATTGTTCCAGCCTGTGAACAATGTTTCTGAATTGCAGGGTGTCTGGAGCATGAGTTGGTATCTGTGGGAGACACTCTCACATCTCTAGGCTCTGATGTATAGCTGAGCCAGAAGAACCCAGCAACCTTAAAACAATCACTGGTACATCCACTCTGCTCAGCAGCATGGATTGCTCCTGTACTATGAACAAGAGAAGGAGGTTGGTCTTGTAGTGGAGACACTGGACTGGCCTTCAGGAGCTGTAGGTTCAATTCCTGCTGTAGACTTCCTGTATTCAGGTCTGCAGATATACAATGTGGGTGGTAATAATATACTTCCTTTGTCTCATCTATTTAGTTGATAACTTCTTCAGAGAAGAGACAGCCTTACTATGTGTATGTATGGTGCCTAGCACAATGCACATAATTTTGAGTAGATCCTCTAGGCTTTACTGGGGAGGGCTTGAAAATAATAATCAAATGAATACAAACAGTATCTAGACAGCAATATCTGCATCAAATAAAGTAGAAGGTAGAAAGAACGCATCGCACCTGCCCATACAGCTCCCTATTGCCCACCACTGGGATTTCCAAGGGGCTGAAAGGGGTTAGGCGCCCAGCTCTCACTGAAATTCACTGGGATTTGGCTACCTAAATCCCTTAGACTCTTTTGAAAATCCCCATGTAGAGCTCAATTGCAAGCAGAGCAGGGA
Source organism: Natator depressus (assembly GCF_965152275.1). Lineage (NCBI taxonomy): Eukaryota > Metazoa > Chordata > Testudines > Cheloniidae > Natator > Natator depressus. Next base: position 12,388,200 of record NC_134236.1, on the reverse strand, counting down.
GGCCGAATATCTTAACTGACATCTGCAGGGAGCTCCCTAGACAACTGTGTCTCGCCTGAAGAGCCAGGACTACGGCGGGCTGGAATCCAGGCAAAGCTAGGCCACGTTCACCTCATTTTCCCTCTTTTAACTCGCAAAGGGTTAAGGGGTGGGGCAGCTGTTTGGTTAGTAGCTGTCGTGTGAACCTGCACATTTGCCTGTGACTGCATTCCTGGGGCTTTCAGCGTTGGCTCCTTGATAAGCTGGGACCAAAGTCCTCTTGCTCTGGGCAAGGAGAACAAACAGGGCCCCGATGGAGCAGTTATTAATTCCAGCCCTGTGTCTCTCAGCAACGGGCTCGCCGAGCGGCCTTTCACACGCTGATCAATACTGCTGAGAGCTGCCAGGCTCGCACTGGGGTGCCAGGGGAGAGGATTGCTCCCTGCTTACTCCCTTATTTTGCTTGTGATAGAGGTTCTCAAATGTTTCCATCCCAGGACCCCCTTTTCCCCTCCCCTTGTATAGCCAGGATTGAGTTGGGACCTCCTCCCATTTAGCACTATGAGTCGGGGAGGGTGGTCACAACTAGGGAGTCGGGGAGGGTGGTCACAACTAGGGAGGCCCTGGACTGCTGTTCATAATCTCCTTGGAGGGTCACTGGCCACAGGGTGCAGACCCCTGGCTTGTGAGACAGTAGGAAGGGGAGCAAATGGAGATGGAGCGAAGCAGGAATACCCCTATATAGGACAGCTGCCCTTTCGACCGACACACCAGGGATTGAACCAGGGGCCTCCAGAATTAATAACTCAAGCTTGTACAGCAGGTATACACTGCTTTTTATGTCGGGGCAGGAACAACTCATCTCCTCTGTGGATCAGCACAGATGGGGACTTGTAACAAGCCTTTCCCAGTTGGTTATGTACCCACAGTCTCTCCACTCTGCCATTTTCCAGGGGCCATGAGTAGAACTGGTCTGAAAACCAACTTTCTTCCCGGGACACATAGAATCATAGAGTCGTAGGACTGGAAGGGACCTTGAGAAGTCATCTAGTCCAGTCCCCTGCACTCATGGCATGAAGTGTTATCTAGACCAGGGGTGGTCAAACTTTCTGAGCCACATATAATAATCTTCAGAAGTTCGAGAGCCGCAAAACACAAACAACCTTTACACATGCATTTAAAAAAAATATTAACATCCTACTAACTGTATCACAGTTAATTACTGCTAGAGCTACAGGCTTTGTGGGTTTCCATCCTGGTCGTAAATCTTTGGAAATCTGGTTGATACGTTGTCAAGGCAGTACAAAGGAGCTGGGTCAGATGTTGATTTGTAAGGACTGCATGATGTTTCGGTTTTATGAACTTCATCATGGAGTACAACGATTCACGGCAGTATGTTGTTCCAAAAATTGAAATGAGTTGAACACTAGTCCTTTTGAGTTGAGGATACTTCATTCCTGGCATTTGCTTCCAGAACTCGATTGTAGTCTGTGATTTATGCATCATCTTTAGAGCCTGCTCTTCCTAGAGTTCCAATAGTTCCATTTCTACAGTAGATGTTTCTGTAACAGTGGTTTTGGGAATCGGACAGCCATCGTTGATCATATCAAACATGAATGGGTCTACAAGAAAGGTGAAGCAGGATCTCAGCTTCTGCAAGTCTTCAAACCTGTCTTGAAAGTCATCAAGCAGTCCTTGTAATTACCTCTGTATTCCTTGAGTTTGTGATCTTCTACTTCACGGAATGTGTTTACCCTGCTCTTGAGATGGGGAAAGTGGTTGAAGTCTCTTGATACTATGTCTCTTTGCAGAAGTTTTAACTTGTTCTGGAAGCTGAAGACTGAGTAAGGTCAGAAATAATCTTGTCCTTCCCTTGGAGTGCCAAATTGAGAGTTTGCAGATGCTGCATAATATCAGTGAAAAATATCAGATCCTGCATCCATTGCTCATCTTTCAGTTGTGGACAGGACTTTTCCTTTTCTTCAAGGAAAGCACTGATAGGCTCCAACAGTTCCACAAACCTATTTAAGACATTGCTGGTTGATAACCACCTCACAATACAGTAGAAAGAGATGTTGTTAGGTTTGTCTTCAAGATCCAGCTCTTCAACGAAATTTTGAACTACGAGTCTTCCCATTCAAGTGGGTGAAATTGACAATTTCCAGGACTGTTTTCAAAATATTTTCATACTTGAAGTATCTGCCTGTGAGGCGCTCACAATGGACGATGCAGTGAACAGGGAGAAACTCCGGAAATTTGGAATGGCTTTTCAAAAATCCTACTTTTCCCCCCACCATTGCAGGTGCTCCATCCATTGCAACACTGACAAGTTTATCCAGTGGTCCATCGGCATTTGTCAATGCTTTGTCAAGTGCGTTCTTTATGTCTCGTTGTTTCTTTTAGCCCCACAAAGTCCAACATTTCTTCTTTCACAATTACATCCCTGGAAACATAGTGAACAAATATCGCTAGTTGTGGTTTATCTTGAATATCTGTGGATTCATCGACAGCCAGGCTGAATACTAGAGAATTCTTTAGATCATTTTGCATCTTGCTTGCAACATCATCGCTGATCTGGGAAATCCGCCTCTCCGTACTGCGGCGCTAAATGGGAATTTGCTGCATTAGTCGTTGGAGTTTTGTGTTCCTTGGATCTAAAACTGCCACCACTCCTGCAATATTCTTTTAAACAAATTCTCCATCACAATACGGACATTTCACATGAGCGATAGTCCATACCGTGACAAAACTAGCTCTCCCCCACCCCACAGGCTGCACCCCCAGCCAGAGCCCTCACCCCCTCCCACACCCCAACCCCCTGCCCCAGCCTCAAGCCCCCTCCTGCACCCTGAACCCCTTGGCCCCACCCCACAGTCCAGGGCCTCCTCCTTCCCCCCGAGAATGTGCCCCTGCCCTGCCTCTTCTTCCTGAGTCTTCGCTCCCAGTTTGCTCTTCTTTTCCCTTCCCTCTGTCTCTCATTGCTTTCCCCCTCATTCCCTGTCCCTGTCAGAAGGGACTCGCCTGCAGAGCCAGGGCTGGGAGCTACAGTCACACGATGCAGCAGGAGGTGGCCCGGGCTGAATAAGGGCTGGCACGGGTGATGACTAGGCACCTCCCCGCCTCCCCCGCCCGCAGAAATTGGACTTTGGGTGTCCAGTCAGTAGATCTGACCAGACACTGTCAGGTACCCTGTTCGACCAGACTTTCCTGTGGAATATCAGGCACCTGGCCACCCTAGCAGGGAGGGGAGCTGTCTGGAGCATGGTCGCCACACTGACATTGGCACTGTTAAGGAACAAAATCCTGCCCTTTTTGCATGGGAGGACCCTTAGCAGAGGAACTGGCATGTTTTGTGGCACAAAGGGTAGAGGGGGGGGCATGTTGGGGGTGCATGGAGCTGGATGATCTGCAGCTAAACAGACGCACTCCTCCTGCCCTGTGCCTGGCTACTCAGACCAGATGCTGGTTTGACTTTCTCATTAAAGCGCCATTGTATTTTACAGCTACATTATTTTTATTTAAACATTTCCATCAGGCAGCACTGAGAGCCCACTGTAAGCTGCAGCCAGGCTGTCCAGCTCCCCTGCAGCCCAGACCCCACCCCCACCCTCCGAAATGGAAGCTGGCCTTTGACTGGTGGAACCATGCCCACAGCTTTGCAAGCAGCCCCAGTGGTTCCATGTGGGTGCTCGGCTCTGGGTTTGGCCTTTAAAAGGCAGCTCGAAGAACCCACATGTGAGCAGGGGGGAAAACAAGAGAAAAATCAAAATGCTTTTTGAGGGTTCAAGCGGACTTAGTCATTTCAGTGGAGAAATGGCTCGCAGGGAGACAGACGCTTTGGGCCAGGACTCACCAACGAACAGCCTTGACTCAAAGGTTGTGCAGAATCATTTGGGAAAGCGTGGCTGTTTCGGAGAGCACGGGTTGCCAGGAGGGGTGAAGTTTTAATGGTGCAGAACAATCTTTTCTCATGGAAAACTTTCTGTACAAACCCACCAACACCTGTGGTCGTTAAAGGGCCTGTCACACTTTTCTGCCAGAGCAGGGGTGTGAGTGGCATTCCAGCACAGGTAATTTACACACTCTGCCTTTTCCCTGTAGTTCGCTTAGATGCTGTTCTTCCTGTTGCTAATGCTGGTAAACTGTGTGCCATATCCCACACCAAAAACACTGACTATACCCTAAAGGGGGGTAGGTCAAGCCCTGGCCCCACTGAAATCAATGGAAGTTCTGCCATTGACTTCAATGGGGCGGGACTTTACCCTCTCTTTAAATCTATCTACCCAGAACAAACCCACATCTGCAGGCTGATACGACTGCTGCATGAATCATATACACCCCCGCTTGAGGAGTGACCCCTGGCCCCTTCACCTCCAAGAACTCACTTGGGTGAAAGGAGCTACCACGGTAATAGACTTCAATATCCTCTCCATGCATTAGCCAGTCGCGGACAGACAAGATGTACAACAAACTCAGGCCACCATCCATCTATCCAGCATTTTGAGATTTGTAAGCCAGATCTGAGTTCAGAGGGCTCCTGTACACTCACATGGGTTGGTATGGATTCCCGGGGGACCAGGGCTGGGAGAAGTTGACATCCTGGATGAGACCTCATGGCTTGCTCTGTAGGGGCCTATTGCCACAAACACAGTCCACCAGGCCGCAAACAAAATGTCCGTGGAGCCACAGGAGGTCACGGACATGGGTCAGACTCACTCCGGCGCCAATTCCAATGGCATTTCAGGCTTCAGTTGAATTTTTCACACATTTCTGCAGCCAGGTGACTAGCTAGTAGTGCAACACCTCCCGATATTTGCACGGCAGGGCGTTGAAATCGTGGGCGCTCAGTTGAAATTTTAAAAACAGGATTTTTTTTCCCCCCAGGGATTTTTTTTTTTTGTGGGAAAAAGATCTCTGTTGCAACTTTGGGGTGGAAAAATGTGAATTTCCCACAGGAAATTTCCAAATGAAAAATGTGTCATTTCAAAATGCCTTATGGAAAGTGAGGAAAAATTTTAGATTTCCAGGTGCGATTTCAGGCCAGTGTTTAAAATAGAAAGTTAATTTTTTAAACGTTTTGGGCCCCCAGACGTTTTCTTTTTCTCTCCCCCACCTCCGCCCCCGTAATTGGAAAAAGGGTGAGAAAATGGGGGGGAAATCCACTGTCACACCTTTTTACAATCTTCCTACTGGCAAAAGTTGGAAAATGGTCAGAGAGTGTGGGAACGTGGGGGGAAAAACCAGTTTTTTATTGTTTAATAAAAACAGTTAAAACATGTGAAAAAATGTCCCACCATTTCACACACTGCGTTACTGCATTCCGACTGGCAGAAGCTGGAAAACAGAAAATGGAGGTAAACCTATTTTCCCGCCACCTTCAGACCGTTTCCCAACTTTAGACAGTCGGAAACCAGTTCCAAAATTCATTTTAATTGAAAAAAATTGTGAAAAACAAGGTATTTCTGTGAAATTGTTCAGTTTTGTGCAACCCCAACTTTACAATGAACAAAAAGTGTGAAACATTTCAGGCAGGTCTAGTTCTCAAGTACTGGAAACTCAGTTTTTTCTCCCTTTATTAGACGAGCTGCTTTCCTTTTGCTCAGTGGTCCCCACCGCAACTTCCTTCCTGTCTTAATGATGAACTCAGTGGCCTGGTCCATGTGTAATGTCCCATCCCATTCAGTGGTGGATACTGTAACCACGGAGTATGGGTTACTCCAAAGCTCAGCCTTGTAGAAGCTGGAGTGCCACAGGATTCGAAGCAGCCCAAGTTCCACCAGAGGTAGTGCAAAGACAAATGGATGGCGAACTAGAGGAAGTAACACTGGGGCCCAGGACTATGGGGTAGATGAGTTCATCCCTGAGCTAGGCTGGGGAAGGAGAGCAGGGAGGTCTCTGGCTGGCACAGACAAGGTCTCTGGTGGGAAGCACTGGAATCATGTATGTAAATATTACTCATGGAAACAAATCTGCCGGGAAAGCAGATGTTGTGAACCAGACTAGTGTAAACATGCCCTTTCCTTGGGATTTGGGCAGGCACTAATATCCCCCACCACGCCCAGCCAAATGGAAGTAAAAATTACATTAAAAAACTATTTAAAGCCAAGCCAGTGCCTCTGACTCCTATGGAAAAATGACATCATCATTTCACGTAATCTCTAGTTCTCCTTATTTGCATTAGCCTTGTCAACGGGGCTGTGTGACAGCAGATCAAAGGCAGCTCAGGCCACAGAGCCCTTGTCTAGATGGACCTGGGAAAAACGAAACAGTAAACTGTTGGCGGCTAGAAATGCTTTCTACTCACGGGGAAATAATCAGAGCTCGATGTGGAGCTCAGTGGTTTCCATTCACAGGAGACTGTGTTAACATCCTCTTCAGTTCCCATCCACCTAGGTACATGCCCAGGGAGTTTCACTTGGAATGGATCCCCGTGTTGTCATCTGTATTAAAGTAGCATCTAGAGGCCTCAACAAAGACCAGCCTCCTGATGTGCTAGGCATTGTACAAATGCATAGTAGGAGATGGTCTTTACCTCAAAGAACTTACCGTCTCACTAAGCAAGGCAGAATTATCATCATCAACCTCATTTGATCAGCTGGGGAACTGAGCCACAGATAACTTAGATACCCAAGACCCCATGTGAAACGCAGAGCAAAAAGAGGGGTTGAATGCAGATCATCTGTGTCCCAAGGTAGTGCTTAAACCACACAACCTTCCTTCCCCTCCACATAAAGCCCCATACTTCGGTGAATTTGTCAAATTCTAATCATAAGAATTAATAAGTAGTGGGAAAATACCGAGAGGAATAGATTTGGAGACGGTGTGACTCAGAAAATATGTGAGCTTCTCCAAAGCTTTTAGATGCGTCACTTGGAGTTTGCTTGCCTCATGATAACTCAGCTGTAATGGATATTCAGCCCTTGCTGGCAGGATCAGAGGTGGGGGTGGTACAGAGGGCACCTCTAGGAAAAAAATAGATGTAAAGCTTTAAGCTGATGCCCTCCTTGCCCACTAAACTGAAGGCATTTAGAATTGGAGGCTAAAATGTTAGGGTCTGATCATGCATTCTTTGCATTCCATAGGAATGCAGCCCAATGGACACAGGATGGGGTTATTAATTTGTACAGCATTATTCATGCAAACTGTATCCCCAAACCCTTCACAGAGTTAAGCGACAGTGGCAGGATAGAGGGATTTAAAGGCACAAGCAAGGGAGGAAAGAGAAGTTTCCAGATGGGATTTGAAAAGAGATGTGGCAACACAAGCTGGAACTACTGTGGAGGAGAAAGTCCTTGCATGTAACACAAAAGCCAGGGGTCACCCAATGAAATGAATAGGCATCAGGTTTAAAACAAACAAAAGGAAGTATTTCTTCACACAACGCACAGTCAACCTGAGGAAGTCCTTGACAGAGGATGTTGTGAAGGTGAAAAGTATAACTGGATTCAAAAAAGAATTAGATAAGTTCATGGAGGATAATCAATGGCTATTAGCCAAGATGGCCAGGGATGCAACCCTATGCTCTGGGTTTCCCTAGACCTCTGACTGCCATATGCTGGGACTGGACGGCAAAGGATGGATCACTTGATGACTGCCCTGGTCTGTTCATTCCCTTTGAAGCATCTGGCATTGGCCTCTGTCAGAAGACAGGATACTGGGCTAAATGGACCTTTGGTCCGAACCAGCATGGTCATTCTTATGTTTTTACATTTTTATGCACCAATGTTCATTGTGGGAATGGGCAGAGAGGAGACTGGTGCTAGATGCCCAGAGACCAGGAGGAAAGAGAAAGAAGGAGACAATGTCCATGAGGACGGATGGAGTGATAGGCCCACAGAAGGCTTGCAAAGCAAGGAGATCAATTTTGAACTGGATCCCAAAATGAATGGAGAAGGGGAGTGGCGTGGGAGCACTTCTCTACAAACGTAAGAAGGGTCCCTAAATTCAGTACGTGCAGGGCTGCAGGGGAATCTCACAAGAGTATGGCATGGTACACGGAGGAACCCCCCAGGCACACAATAGGGTGGAGTCAGGGCGGGTGAGTGAAATCCTATGGCTTGTGCTATGCAGGAGATCAGACAAGATGACCATAAAGGTCCTTTCTGGCCTTCCAGAATTTGAATGCACAGAATTTTGGCCTTACAACACCTGTAGCAATGGAGAAGCCTGGCCTCCCACACCTGCATGCCCAGTTGTTCCCCTTCTCTATGGGGATCTCTCCACAGGGAGCAGTGTGGGCAAAAAACAAACAAACCGACAACTTGTTTTAAGACTGGGCTGGATCAGTTTATGGGGGGGATGGTATGAAGAGGTTGCCTATGATGGCATGTGGCCCATTGGTGACTGCTATTACCAAATATCTCCAATGACTAGAGATGGGACGCTAGATGGGGAGGACTCTGAGTTACTACGGAGAATTCTTTCCCAGATGTCTGAGTGATGGGTCTGACTCACATGCTCAGAGTCTAACTGATCTCCGTATTTGGGGTCGGGAAGGAATTTTTCCACAGGTCAGATTGGCAGGGACCATGGGTGTTTTTGCCTTCCTTTGCAGTGTGGGTCATGGGTCACTTGCTGGTTTGAACTAGTGTAAATGGTGGATTCTCTGTAACTTGAAGTCTTTAAATCAAGATCTGAGGACTTCAGTAACTCGGCCAGAGGTTAGGGGTCTATTTCAGGAGTGAGTGGGTGAGGTTCTGTGGCCTGCAATGTGCAAGAGGTCAGAGTAGATGATCATGATGGTCCCTTCTGGCCTTAAAGTCGATGAGTCCTTGCTTAGATTGCTCTACCCGCAGCCTGCGTTTTGACCCCCAAATTGCCTGTTGCTGCTGGAATTCCCTATCACTTGGTGACTCAGCTGACAGAACGAGAGACAATGGCATTTTACATCAGCCCAGGCTATCAGGAGCCTGCCTTATCCGAGTTGTGTTTTTCTATTAGTCTAACACTCCATTGTGCATCCCCTTATCAGCTGAAATGTTGATGTAATGCCTGGCTTGGAAGTGGTTTCTGCATCCTAGCATTAGGACAGCTCGCTTTTATTTGGTGGGGGAGGGGAAGGAGCAAGAGGAGGTTTTATCAGGATTCTCATGAGATAGGAACCCTGCTTGGGTACTGTTAATGCTGAAGGGATAATAGCAAAGCTGAGTGAACTATTTGCAGCTAGTAATTTATTGGACAAATTTCTGTTGGCAAATTATCTTTGAAGGGTCCTAGCTATTTTAAACCATAGAATCATCGAATATCAGGGTTGGAAGGGACCTCAGGAGGTCATCTAGACCCACCCCCTGCTCAAAGCAGGACAAATCCCCAACTAAATCATCCCAGCCAGGGCTTTGTCAAGCATGACCTTAAAAACTTCTAAGGAAGGAGATTCCACCACCTCCCTAGGTAACGCATTCCAGTGCTTCACCACCCTCCTAGTGAAAAAGTTTTTCCTAATATCCAACCTAAACATCTTCCACTGTAACTTGAGTCCATTACTCCTCGTTCTGTCATCTGCTACCACTGAGAACAGTCTAGATCCAGCCTCTTTGGAACCCCCTTTCAGGTAGTTGAAAGCAGCTATCAAATTCCCCCTCATTCTTCTCTTCCGCCTCTCCTCATAAGTCATGTGTTCCAGTCCCCTAATAATTTTTCAGAGTAACATCCGTGTTAGTCTGTATTCGCAAAAAGAAAAGGAGTACTTGTGGCACCTTAGAGACTAACCAATTTATTTGAGCATAAGCTTTCGTGAGCTACAGCTGAAGTAAGCTGTAGCTCACGAAAGCTTATGCTCAAATAAATTGGTTAGTCTCTAAGGTGCCACAAGTACTCCTTTTCTTTTTGCTAATCATTTTTGTTGCCCTCCGCTGGATGTTTTCCAATTTTTTCACATCCTTCTTGTAGTGTGGGGCCCAAAACTGGACACAGTACTCCAGATGAGGCCTCACCAATGTCGAATAGAGGGGAACGATCACCTCCCTCGATCTGCTGGCAATGCCCCTACTTATACATCCCAAAATGCCATTGGACTTCTTGGCAAGAAGGGCACACTGTTGACTCATATCCAGCTTCTCATCCTCCGTAACCTCTAGGTCCTTTTCTGCAGAACTGCTGCCTAGCCGTTCGGTCCCTAATCTGTAGCAGTGCATGGGATTCTTCTATCCTAAGTGCAGGACTCTGCATTGTCCTTGTTGAACCTCATCAGATTTCTTTTGGCCCAATCCTCTAATTTGTCTAGGTCCCTCTGTATTCTATCCCTACCCTCCAGTGTATCTACCTCTCCTCCCAGTTTAGTGTCATCTGCAAACTTGCTGAGGGTGCAATCCACAGCATCCCTCCAGATCATTAATGAAGATATTGAACAAAACCAGCCCCAGGAATGACCCTTGGGGCACTCCACTTGATACCAGCTGCCAACTAGATATGGAGCCATTGATCACTACCCGTTGAGCCTGACAATCTAGCCAGCTTTCTAGCCACTTATAGTCCATTCATCCAGCCCATTCGTCTTTAACTTGCTGGCAAGAATACTGTCGGAGACTGTGTCAAAAGCTTTGCTAAAGTCAAGGAACACCACGTCCACTGCTTTCCCTTCATCCACAGAACCAGTTATCTCGTCATAGAAGGCAATTAGATTAGTCAGGCATGATTTGCCCTTGGTGAATCCATGCTGACTGTTCCTGATCACTTTCCTCTCCTCTAAGTGCTTCAGAATTGATTCCTTGAGGACCTGCTCCATGATTTTTCCGGGGACTGAGGTGAGGCTGACTGGCCTGTAGTTCCCAGGATCCTCCTTCTTCCCTTTTTTAAAGATGGGCACTACATTAGCCTTTTTCCAGTTGTCCGGGACCTCCCCCAAACGCCATGAGTTTTCAAAGATAATGGCCAATGGCTCTACAATCCCATCTGCCAACCAGCTTGTTTGCTGTTCAATATAACTTTGGTTGGATCATCTAGGGAATTGAATCTGGGATCTTTGGGTCAAAAAGCATATGTCCCTAGCACTTCAGATAAGGGACCAACTCCATTACCGTGAGAGCTGTAGCAGACTTACAAATCACTTTATGTGGTTCAGCCACTAGAGGGGGACAAAGACACACCTAGCCAGTATTGGATGTGTCAGAAATGGTTTACGTGAATGTATTTCAGCCTGTGTGAGGCTCATGGACTGTTTGCCACAAATATTGCTTTGAGTATTCTCTGTTGATAATTTGCAAAGTGTAGTTGCTCATCTGAGTCACATGAGATAGTTTCTGCTCCATGATTGGTTGATGGCCATGCCCACAAACTGGTTTCAAGTTGCCCATGAAGCTGCTTCCAATCTGACTCCTCATGTGGACATGATCATAAGCGTACTGCATGCAGATACGTATTCATGCCAGTGCACAAATTGTACCCGTCTGGGCTTTCACACATCACAATGAACATTTTCAGGAGTCAGTTCACACTGTTCTACTGTGACTGGGTTTCACTTCACATTCAGGTTCACTCAAGCCCAGTATGTTGAAGATAAAACTGCAACCAGCACATGTTACTGTCTGTCTGTTTAGTAGACACTTGTGGGTGATATCAAACAATGGAAAAAATAACAATCACATCCACTGAGTGTAGTGCGCAATCCCCCCACTAATGGTGTCTGGGCCACATCTAGCTGTTGATGAGGCTACCACAGCATGGGCTAAGAAAAGTCTGTCTTTTAGCTCAAGCAGTAGACCTTCAAAGTTTTCAATCCAGCAGACCCAGGTTCAATCCCGGCTGTTGATGACCTCTCCAGGGGCACGGCGTTACACATAACAAGATATCTGTCTGTCCCACACCCATCACTACAGTAGCTTAGCAGCTACCGTGTCAGCTTTCAGTTTGTTCGATTCAGAAGACCTCATCATGTGGCCAGCTGGCTCCAATTTTGTTACAAATGAACACCTAAAATTCCACCCCCTGAAAAACTGGTTTAACACCCAGCCAGAACAAACACTTCATGCTGAGAGTGGATGAGAAGCTCGTGGGGCTCCAGAAAGCTGCAGCCCAGACTCGCTGGTTTCATTTCAAACTTTGAATCCAGGACTAGCAGAGTTCATACTGGCAGAGAAGCACTAACCCTGGTACTGGCTCTCTGCACAGTGGTGAATTTAACTCCTAGGGAGTGGACTTAGCTCATTGAATACCAAAGTCACTTCAGCACCCTCCCCTGGTCTTAGGAAGCACGAGAAGACTCACAAACAACCCCAAACCACCTCTCACCAGAGTCGGTTGGTGATCTCTGGGCAATTCATAGCTATCATAAAATCATCATAGAATATCAGGGTTGGAAGGGACCTCAGGAGGTCATCTAGTCCAACCCCCTGCTCAAAGCAGGACCAATCCCAAACTAAATCATCCTATGAGTGCATCGGACTTACAACAGGGAAGCCAAAACTTTTCCCAGACCTGGGAAGCCTGTGTTGTTTAGTATGATTTATTTGTATTATGGAAATGCCCAGAGTGCTCAGTCAGGGATCAGGGGTCTATTATGCCAGGCGTTGTACACACATATATTGAAAAAGACAGTCCCTGCCCCAAATAACTTAACATCTGAACCTATGATGAGAGACAAACAAGTGGAGATAAACAGACATTGGGGAGAGACCAAGTAACTGGTTTCTACCCAATCATAAGCCAGAATTTATGATTCATTATTTATAGCAGAGTAGTGCCTAGAAGCCCCAACTCAGCCAAGGGCTCCATTGTGCTAGGTGCTGTACAAACACAGAGCAAGGGAAAATCCTCCAAGAATTTATAATCCAAATGTGAAGTGAGTTGCCCAAGGGCAAAAAGCAGTGTGGAGAGAGGGTGAGAACCCCGGGGTCTAGTGGCCAGCATTTGGGGTAAGCATAAATATTTACCTGGCCCAAAGATCTGAGCACACAACAACTCCCTCAGTAAGGACTTCAATGAACTCAGTGCTTCCTTTCAAACTGCTAGCCAGCCGTTGGCTGGACCGGCCATTCTGTCTGCACTGCAAGTAGTTGGGCTTTTGTCTCAGTCATCATTTCCATTGTTATCTGCTTCTATCTGATCTTCTCCCCAGCCAAACCAGGAAACATGTTTCTGTCTCCGTCTTCGACGGCTTTCCATCCTCTTCCTCCGTCAGGAAGACAAAAGCAAACCAAGCCCTTAACAAATCAGACGTTTCCCTTTCCCCTTTGCCTCTCATTTCCCCCTCTCATTTTTTATTTGGACCAATTTTCTCATTTTCCTTCTTGTTTATTGAGAATGTGCCCGCAGAAGCCTGAACTGTTCTCCATAATTCAGCATTCAGTGGGCCCCATCCTGCTCTGTTGGAATCAGAGGGAGTTTTGTTACCTTGTACTAGAACCTCAGCTGGTAGAAATCGGCATAGTTCCGTGGAGCGTCACCATTTTCACCAGCTGAGGATCTGGCCCCCCGCAACATCAGTGGTGAACAGAATCAAGCTCCGAGGTCTTAGTTCTTGTATGTCAAGCAGAGCTGTGCTAAATGTTCTCTGGGAAACCTTTCACTTAAGAAAACTCACCTGTTTTGCGGCTGCATTAAAAGACTTGTCCAAAAACAGTGCGAGTAATGAACCATTGGAACAATTTGTTAAGGGTCACGGTGGATTCTCCATCACTGGCAACTTTAAAGTCAAGATTGGACATTTTTGTGTAGGAATTACTTTGGGGCAGGTCTCTGGCCTGTGTTATACAGAAGGACAGACTAGAGCAGGGGCGGGCAACCTCTGGCACACGTGCTAAAGGCGGCATGCCGGCTGGTTTTCAGTGGCACTCACTCTGCCCGGGTCCTGGCCACCGGTCCGGGGGGGGCTCTGCATTTTAATTTAATTTTAAATGAAGCTTCTTAAACATTTAAAAAATCTTATTTACTTTACATACAACAAAAGTTTAGTTATATATTATAGACTTACAGAAAGAGACCTTCTAAAAACGTTCAAATGTATGACTGGCACGTGAAACCTTAAATTAGAGTGAATAAGTGAAGACTCGGCCCACCACTTCTGAAAGGTTGCTGACCCCTGGACTAGAGAATCACAATATTCCTTTTTGGCCTTGGAATCTGGGAAAGTTTGCTGACTGATGTAGGGAAGTTTAGCGTGAACCTGTGGGCTCTGCATTGCTTTCAGCCAGTGGGATGCTGTCTAATGTGCCATGTAATTTGAGCAAAATGTCTCTCCGGTGCTGCCCTACACCTTGGTCTGAACGTTGCTCAGAATTTCCACCTTTCCACTGCAGCATGGACGCTAAAGCCAGCCACAGTAGTGGAAGGGTGAGAGGTCTTTTCTGATTCCTGATTACTCTGCTTGGGGAAGCAGGTGGACCTTAGTCTGCCTCAGACAGATGAAGATGGCGGAAGCTTGCATGACGTTTTGATGTGATAAGTTGATGTGATAAGGGGAAGCAGATGCTGCTGTGGATAGAGAATACCTGATCATACCACCAGTTATATCTTATTTGCTGGTAAAAGGAAACTTTTAAAGCTCATCACTGTATGTAAAATTCCATCTGAGAATTTTTTTAAAGCAAGGAAACACAGCTAAATTGCCCTCTGTTTTACTGAAGTGTTAGATTCCACCAGAGAACGACATGGTTGTGATCTTGTGAAATCCAGTTATCTGACTCACTAAAGGACAAATGGTTCATCTTGATGGGATGAAGAGGACAGAGAGAAACTGTTTCAGCAATAAACAAAACAAAATACAACCACTTGCATGGGGGTCGGTGTGACGAGAAATGCCGAAGAGTACACCGTGCTGTGTGATAGTTGCTGGGTTAAACCCGCAGGGTTCAGATCTGGATTGTGATAGACATTTTCCAAACACCAGATCTTTTTGGATCCAGGGTTTCAGAGCCCACTCTGGGGCCTGTTAATGCCCTGTCGGAGTTAGATCAGGTCTTGAGCTCAGTCCAGAACAGAGAGAGTTTTGAAATTCTGGGCGTAGGTACTGCTCTTGCTGGAGTGCGGTGTATGGATCAGGTCAGCGTTTTGCATTTGAAAATATTTTTGATGGAAAATGGCTTTTTATCTAAATGGAATTTTTTGTGGCAAATTTTCAATTTTTCTGAATTTTTCCACAATGAAATGAAAATTGAGAAATAAAAAAAGTTAAATGTTCAAAAACAACCAAAAATGGAAAAATGTGAGGGAGGGTGATTTTTCTTAAAAACAACATTTTTCCTACTTCTGTTTTTTTGAGGAAAAAAATCAGTGAAAAATTTAGGGGAAAAAATGGACAAAATTTCATTTTTTAAGACATTTTTCATGGAAAAATACTATTTTCCAACCAACTCTAACTATGCAAAATGGGAACTTGGGAGTTTTAGATCCACTAATTCCTCAGCCAGTGCACGAAGGGTCTGTAAAACACATTAACGAGCAAAGTTTTCTTAATCTTTAGTGATGAGTAGGATGGGCATAGTTTGAATAGGGAGACAATGTTACCTCTGTATTTGGCACTGGGGAACCCAGCACTAGACTATTAAATACGGTTCTGCTGTCCGCATTTTAAAAAGGATGTTGAAAAATTGGAGAAGGTGCAGAAAAGAGCCACAAACATGATTGTAGGCTTGACAAAAAGCCTTATGGTGGGAGACTTAAAGAACTCAGTCTATTTAGTTTATCAGAAAGATTGAGAGGTGACTTGATTACAGTGGCTGAGTATCGCCATCGGGAGAAAATACCAGGTACTAAAGGGCTCTTTTATACAGTGGAGAAAGGCAGAACAAGAATCATAGAATCATAGAAGATGAGGGTTGGAAGGGACCTCAGGAGGTCATCTAGTCCAACCCCCTGCTCAAAGCAGGACCAATCCCCAACTAAATCATCCCAGCCAGGGCTTTGTCAATCAATGGCTGGAAGCGGCAGTCAGTCAAATCTGAATTAGAAATCAGGCGCAAATTTTTAACAGGGAGAGTGATTAGCCATTGGAACAAACCACTGAGGGAAGTGCTGGATTCTCCATCTCTTGATAGCTTCAGATGAATGTGAACTCTCCATGTGATGCTGTGGCCAAAACAGCTAATGATCCTGGGATGCATAAACAGGGGGATCTTGACTAGGAGTTGAGAGTTTATTTTACCTCTGTCTATGGGACTGGTTTGACTCCTGCTGCAATATGCCCCAGTGCCGACAATTCAAGAAGGATGTTGATAGATTGGAGAGGGTTCAGAGAAGACCCGCGATAATGACTAAGGGATTAGAAAACCTGCCTTAGAGAGAGAGATTCAGAGAGTTCAATCTATTTAGTTTAACAGAGACAAGGTTAAGGAGAGACTTGATCACAGTCTATAAGGATCTACATGGGGAACAAATATTTATTAATGAGCTCTTCAGTGTAGCACGATCCAATGGCTGGAAGTTGCAGTTGAACAAATTCAGACTGAAAATAAGGCATACATTTTTAACACTGAGAGTAATTAACCATTGGAACAATTTACGAAAAATCATGGTGGAGTCTCCATCACTGACAATTTTTAAATCAAGATTGGATGTTTTTCAGAAAGATCTGCTCTAGGAATTATTGTGGGGAAATTCTCTGGCCTGTGTTACACAGGAGGTCAGACTAGATGATCACAGTGATTCCTTCTGGCCTTGCAATCTGTGAATCTATGAAATCAAGACTGGCTTTCTTTCCAGAAGATTTGCTTTAGCCAAACACAAGTTATACTTTAATCAAACACAAGTTATTGGGCTCGCTACAGGGGTAAATGGGTGACATTTAATTGCCTGTGATATATAGGAGATCAGCCTAAATGATCTAATGATCCTGTGTGGCCTTAAAATATATGGGTCTATGAAAAGTGGGTGTGGGGTGGCTTACAGGAGAGGTTATGGGCGGGGCCAAGAGTTTGTTTTGGTTTTGGTTTTTTGCCTACCAGGCTCATGGGGTTTCTAGATGGCTTCCCCTCAGCAAGAAAGGATGAGTGGAAGATATCCCTTAATAGCAGAACTAACAGAAACATTGGAGATAGTATTTAGAGCGGAATTCTAGCCTCCTGCCATTTCAGAACATTGATCATGCTCACTTGATTTGAAGAGGTGATTCCCTATTTGTTGCACTGGAAGAAGGTGCATAGGATTGTTTTATACTTAGAGAAACTTTAACAACTTAGAAAATCAGGGAGATGAAGGCACACGAGTGGGAATTTTTGCCAGAAGCAAATAAACTGATTCTGAGCCAGGAAATGTATTATTGCAATTTTATTACTGAAGCCAGAGTTACAATATCACTGAAGGGGATTGCGATTCAGTGTGGGCAGCTTGTCAGGGCTGATTCTGCTTTTGTTTTCTTGCTGGAACCTGGAAAGGATCATTATTTAAAAACCACGGGAAGACAAGATTCTGTCCTCTGTGCTTCAATAAGCAGTGCGGCAGGCAGAGTTGTGGGAAAGAGATGTTTATGGGTCTTTATGCATAGAGGGCAGTGTTACATGCCGAGAGGGGGTTTGTCTAGTGGCAGCCTGGCCATCAGCTTACATCCCTAAGCCCCCGGGTGCAACACTAAAGTAAATCTTTCCGGAAGCCTGACTCTCTTTTTTTAGCTCCACTTACCATATTACCCTCCCTTCAATCACGCAAAGAGTCCTGCTGCAAAAAACGAGATCGTGTCCCAAGACAGCTACCAAGAGAAAGCAGGGGGTGCTCCTTTCTCCTGCAGCAGGGTACAAAGGAGCTCCCAGTGGGGGTCTGTCCCAGCTGCCAGTGTGTGAATCAAGTCCTGGATTGACGCAGCCAGGTGTGATTCATTTAGACCACGCTCCCTGTGCTTCAGAAGGAGGTGCTGTGGTCCAGGCGCTGATCCTGCACCATTGACGTCTAGGGAAGCGAACTTCTATGAGTGTCGGGCCACGCCCCTCGGGGTTAAATTAGGGGGCTGAGAGTCAAAATTAGTGGCCCCTTTTCCCAGCTTATCTGTGCACTTGCAATGTAGCGGCGAGGAAGTCATTTTGCCCTTCTTGTGACTTTTGCTCTTTATAGTAGGATCCAAATAACAGTGTTTACTGAATCTACACAACAGGGAAGGCCTAGCTCCATCTTCAAACTGCTACTCTGGTTGGGGTCTGGTGACTTCGAAAACACAGAACATGGTGAGTGCCACTCAAGGCCTCACAAACTATTTAAAGGGATACAACTCAAGTTCTGCACACGACATGTCTGTAAATGGACCTCTGTTTCCAGGCTGTAAAATGGATATAATACTTTCCTCCCTCACAGGGACATGCTGAGGCTTGGTTACTATTTGAGATCCTTGGATGACAGGTTATAAGTGGAAGGGAGGTCTGGTGGCTAAGGCACTGCTACCGGCTTCCTTTATGAGCTTGGGCAAGTTGTGTCTGGTCCAGTGATCAGAAAGCTCCTATTGACATCCATGGAAGTTGTGGATCCTAGAAGCTTTGCACATCAGGTCATTACTTTCTTTGCCCCTCACTTCCCCATCAGTGAAATGGGGATGAACAACACTTCTTTTGTCTGTTGTGCCTATTTAGACTGTAGTTCTTAGCTTAAAAAGTGTCTCTTACTACATGTCCGTACAGCGCCTTGCACACAGAAGCCCCGATCTCAGCTGGGGCCTCTAGCCACGACTGTAAAGTAAGTAATATTAATAGTCCCTATAATAACTGCTTCATACGCTAAATAATTTAAAAAAGAAAGGCTCATCATTAAATCCTCCCGAATGCATTTTCCAGCCCCTCCTGCCTTGACCCCAATTGCTTATCAGCTAGGATATGTTTATCCCTCATCTTTCCTCCACCCCACCCCCCCGGCTTTCTTTTTTCTTTCTTCTTTCCTGCTTTCTCTCCCACTGTTTCTTTCGCCTGGGCCAGCCCACATACACTCCCTGTCTCCAAGGCCGGGCCTCAGCGTGCAGAGGAGTCACAGGAGTGGAATTTCAGACTAAACTTTCCTTTTGAACACCACATTTTCAAGGGCATGAGACTTTCTCGGCTGTTGTTATGCTGCACAATAGAACTGGAAGGTTCTGGTTTGCGCCACTGTCGAGTCCCGCAGAACCGGTGCTAAGAGAGGACTCTGTCCCTGCCCGCCCCCGGGGAATTTAATAACGAACGGGTTCCTTTGACCGCTTTAGTGGACCATCCTATCGAATGCTACAGCAGGCATGATATGCTGTAGAATTCTATAGGTGTTACATCGCTGTAACACCTTGATGGAGCTGCTCCTGGTTTATACTGGCCTGAGGGGAGAATCAGGCCCCATTGAGCAATGGCTAGAGTACCTTACTGGTTTCCAGAGGGCTTTCCCATAAAGGTATATTCACAGCTCTGCTTGAGGGGGATATACCCTGCTTTGGTCTGTATTCTTCACCAGGTAACCTCAATCTCAGAATCTACACAGAGACGCTACCACGGAGGACTGGATAGCTCAGGAGACTGGAGTAGGGAGCCTTTCACCTCCAGGTCACTCTTAAGATTCCAGTTGAAAACAGTAGGAGCTGAAAGTTGTTACCGTACTACTGCTCTTCAGTGGCTTCTGTGAAATAGTAATACCAATGCGTAGCTCTTTTCAAAGGAGAGCAGTATCCCTGTTTTACAGAGGGGGAAACTGAGGCATGGAGCAGTGACCGACTTGCTCAAGGTCGCCCAGCAGGCCAGTGAACACCCAGCGGGACCAAGGACTGAATCCTAGTTCAATGCTCTAGCCACTGGCCTGCATGATGCTTTTAGTCTGGGTCTTAGTGGACAAGTGTCTACACCATAAAAACCATCCCAGCAGTTGATGCCTGTGGTCCCCGCTCTAGGGGGGTGGAGAATGGAAAACTTTGGCAGATGGCCCCCTCCTGCTCAGGGATGAGGTGCAGAGGAGGGCGAAGTTTGCACTGTTGCTGCCCAAGAGAGACACCTCCTCTCTGGATAAATAGAAGCCCTAGGTCCCAAGCGCTGTTAATCTAGTGTCCTTCCCCAGAACTAAATTCAAAATCTTGTCACTCTTCCTTTCTCCAGGAAGGCAAATCAGGTCCAGTCCTCTTCTCAAATAAATAGGGAACAGAAAAAAGCAAAGCCAAACCCAAGCTGTAAGCCAAAATCACATGGAGCTGGACCGTGCATGGAGCTCCCAGGCACTACGATAATACAAATGGGAAATAGCAACAATTATGATAATAAGACACAGGCTGACTTCCCTGGGTAGTCACGGGCCAGATGTTGCATTCTGTCCACCCCCTTCCTTTGTCTACGTCAGAGGCTCTGGTTCCCAAAGCACTTGTTGTGGGTCAGCAGACAGCTGGCTGGTGATATGGGCCTGACTCCTCCTTGTTTCCCATTATTAAATGGCATTAAAGACAGTTCAGACACATGTCCTGCGTTCCCGTGGGTCTTTTCCATGGGGTTACCCTGTGAGTGTGAATGGGAGGAGAGGCATTCATGAGACTCTCTGCTAACTACGAAACTGTTCAAGGACCCCTTGATCTGTCTTCTGTGTAGACGCCAAGGCATTGCATTGCCAGGCACCCCAGACTGCAGGGCAGGGGTGGCCCCTCGCAGGTCTGGCATGCACCCCGGAATGTCACTGTTGGATTTGTCAAAAGTGCTTAAGCAGCAGAGGAACATAAGTTGCACTGAAAGTCCTTGGGCCTGGTGTTCTTACGTCACTGACGTGCTTTTGAAAATCCCATCCCAAGCTCTTTGGGATGGCGCACATGCGAGGCATATGTCTGTATAGTGCCTAGTGCACTAATGGGAGAGATAGAAATAAGAGAGGCAGTGTGTCCTAGTGGATAGAGCTCTGGTTTGGGACCCACGAAACCTGCCTTCTACCCCAGCTCTGCCACTGGCCTACTGGGTGACCTTGGGCACTTGGCTGTGCCACTCCATGCCTCAGTATCCCCAGGGGGACCAGGTAATGGATTGTGAAGTGCTTAGAGATCAGTGGATGACAACAGCTAGGTATTATTAATAACCATAGTAAGAGGCTGTCTCATACTGGGGGTGCTCGAGGTGGCCCATTGTGCCTGGGATCACTGGCACCACCCTTACAGAAAATCAGTCTGCCGCCTGCTTCCCCATTGACGCTGGAGGGCTCCCCTTTGGCAGGCAGGGGCCTGAGCCAGGTGCTAATCAACCTGGCTCTCAACTGGGGCGTTATGGATGCTTGTGCAAAGCGGATCTGGTGAAGACCCCCCTCGTCTGACTTGATGTCATTTGACACTCACTCTGAGTAGGTACAAATGGGTAGACCAGGGGCCAGAGTAGTGATGAGTCTGGCCTGATATTTCCAGATACAGTATATCGGCCTCTGTATTCCGCACAGGGCCAAAGAGTGGCAAACCCCCATTAGCTCAACTGATGCAAACCCCTGCTTAGCTTAATCTCTAGTTAATGGTCAGCAGCGGAGCAGCTGCACTGATGGCTAGCCACTGGCTGCTGCATCAGGGCTATTGCCAAGGGTGGGTGTGTGAAGCCTGAGGGCCACAGTCTCTGCTAGAGTAAATTCAAGTAGCTCAAGACCATGCCTTCCAACTTCAGATGGACCTGGTGACCTCAGGACTGCAGCCCTCTTCTCTGATTTCCTCTCCTGAAGCCCCAGAGCACAGGCGAGTGGGAAAACCAGCCAACTTGCAGGGCCACTGCGCCCATTCAACGCTGCACAGAGGCAGAACGGCAGAGAAACTAGCCACTGGCTACCTGCCGGCTACATTCTTCCGTCCTCCAGAGGGTATTTGGTACAGGGACGCTTTTAATTTTATTACAGGTTTCAGAGTAACAGCCGTGTTAGTCTGTACTCGCAAAAAGAAAAGGAGGACTTGTGGCACCTTAGAGACTAACCAATTTATTTGCGCATAAGCTTTCGTGAGCTACAGCTCACTCCATCGGATGCATGTACAGTACTTTCCACAGTATGCATCCGATGAAGTGAGCTGTAGCTCACGAAAGCTTATGCTCAAATGAATTTTATTACAGGCAGACACAAACTAACGACACACGACTCTTTATTAGAACAGTAGTGAAATGATGGGCAAGCTGTGGGGGAGGTAGGATAGTCTGAGTTCCCACAGACCTGCAGAGGAGAGTTTGTGTGTATTGTATACCCAGATGGAAAAGCTACAGTATCAATATAGGAGCGTGTACCGGGCTGCTGACCCTTTGTGGTAGTGTCAGAGGCCAGTTACCCCATTCCAAGGGTCTAGAATAAGCAAAACCATCACTGGGTGAGAGGAAGATGGTCCCAGAGAATAGTTAGTGTGAGGGAGGGCAATGGTATGAGGGGAAACCCAGGCTATTGCTCCTTTAAGGGCCTGGGACCAGGAGCCTTGCAGAGTGTGTGGCCCCAGGCTCCGCCCCTCTTTCCCAGGAGTTTGGGGTTATTAGACCCACCTGGGAAGGATCGAGGGTGACTGGGCAAATGACTCAAAAGGCCTGTTGGGAAAAGAAGCCCCCCAGTCTACTAGCTGTGCAACCCCTAAACTTGAGGAGTGAGTTGTGCACTAGGAAGCCACAGTCCCAGGAGGGAGGACTGTGAGAGGGTAAAGTTGAGGGATGAGCTAGAGGCTGGGCAGGCCAGGACTGGAAGCAGAAGATGCAGCCCCAGGAAAGAAGGCTGTGAAACTGCTGAACCTGCGGTGGGCTGAATCTACCAGCCACCCCAGACTGGGAGTGCACAGGCCCCACAAAGGAGGAATTGAATTTAAAGGGAGAACAGTTTGCAAGCCAGGGGGCTGTGAAACCCTGAACTGAAGGTGGTGTGTGCAAAAGGGGTTCTTTAGCAAGCTGGATGGTGTTTAGTAAGTTAGACCCTAGGAGAGGGGAATAGTATTTTAAAGACTCTGGGTCTGGGTTAGTTTTTGAATCTCAGGGAAAATGAGGCCTGGCGGGACAGCACCTGTCTACACAGAGGCAGTGTTGGTGGTGACCAGAGCTAGGCACCGGGATCCAGGCTTCTGGCGATGTGTTTCTAGCTTTTGCACTGTTTGCTTTATAAATGTAGGCAAGTCACTTCACTCCTCTGTGGTCAAAAGGTGCCATATAAATTCCAAGTATTAAAACCTGAACCAAAACCCCAGAACCCAAAATATTCTGGTGTCTCGAGGGTCATAATCTGCCTCAAAATTTTGCTGCTTGATCTCATCACTATTATGCTCACTGTTCCTCATGTCTAGAGAAACTCCTGTGAATGCTTCATCTTGTTTAGCTCAGGACAGTGCGGTATCTTTAATAACCCAGAGCGTACTGAAAATAGACCAGTTACCATAGACCCCTTTTCTTTCCATGCCCTGCCATGTGTTCAAACTCCTCTCAGCTGATCCGGGCGGTGATGGAGCTCCTGTTCGTAACACACAGGAAATGTAGCGAATGACAGATGTAAAACACAGACAGGAAAATACTTGAGTGACTTTTGCTGTGATTGTTTCATTCTGTAGTGTCTGAGGCTACACAGATCTCAGGGCTGGGTCTGGCTGGGTAGGGGGAGTTGTTTAGTCGTAAAACTATATTGCCTGGATTTTTTTATATAAAAGGTCTTCTCCCCTCCCCCCTCCATTTTGAATCTCTGGGGCTGTCGGAAGCGTAATGGGCGTGAGAGAGCCTCCATCCATCACAGACCTTGAAGAGTTCAGCGAGGTGCAGCAATCCAAGAGGAGAAACATTCCTCCGAGAACTGTCTCTCGGGTGGGGTGGGGGGGTGGGGAAGAGAAAGGAGGAAAAGATAAGACCGCCTTAATTTGTCTTTTTTAATTGGCTCAGAATACTTGAACGAAGGCTGGTTTGTTATCCTTGGCTCTGCTCTGGCAGGCGGCCAAGATCCAGGGCCGGGACGGAGGCTTCTGAAGAGTAAACCTCTTGTGAATATCCTATTAAGACTCACTCCAGTTCTTGAAAGGAAGATGTAAGTGGGAACAGAAGTGAGGGGTGTGTTTTTTTAAAGCTGGGCTTAAGGGAACAGCTGGGTGAAAAGGACACCAAGGGCCATGCTTTCGTTTTCTTAGCATCTGCCCCAGGGCTGGCTGAGTTTCTTAAATACTGAACCGTGCACTGATATTTCACTGATTCCTCAGTTTCCCTCTGTGGCCAAAGGGCCCTTTCTGCCAACCTTACTCCTGGTTGGTAATATCCTACTCCACAGGTAGTTGTTTTAACGGGCCAGATCTCAGCCTGACCTATGCAACCACACAGGGTGAGGAGGGGAAGTAAAACATGCGCCCCCCACATCAGTGGGCAGCTTCCCAGAATCTCTGCTGCAGGCACAGTAGGATATGGCCATGGGGGCACGTCTCGAACTCCACCCCTGTACAGGTGGACAGAGCCTTGGCTGGAATACTGTAAGCTCCTTTAGGCAGGGACCATCTCTTCAGACATGTCTGGAAAGCACCAAGCCCACTTTTGACATTAATAACATCAGGGGTGACTAGTTCCTGTAGCCTGTCCTTGTAATCGGAGCATGTACATTGGATGCAAAGGGCAATCCAGTGGCAAGGCACTAGCCTGGGACTCCAGAGACCTAGATTCAGTTCTCTGCTCTGCTACAAACCTCCTGTGGGATCTTTGGCAAATCACTTAGTGTCCTGGGCCTCTCTCTCCCATCTGTAAACTGGAGATAGTAACACTTCCCTACATCAAAGAGGGTTTGTAAGATGCTCAGATACTAGGGTAATGGGGAGCCAGATAAATATCCTGGACTGTGCCAATTACTGTCTGATCTGTCCATGCTTGCATCCAGAGGTTTCTTCCATCTTTGCCTCTACCTGTGAAGCTGTTTAAGGCAGTGACTATCTGTGTGCTCATCCCTCAGATCTATTGGCCAACCAAGGCCAAATCTAAGACATGAAGGGTAAAGGAGCATAAATATCTAGCCGATTATTTAGTCTCACCTGCTATTTCAACCTGGGAAAAAAACCTGTTTTCCTTTCTGAAGGATCTGGGTAGTGTAGGGAGGGGGAAGAAAAAACTTCACATGAAATTAAATAATGAAGGAAGCTGGGGCAGCTTGTACAGATAATGGGATATAGTCCCACTGTGTGGTGGGATAAACTAGGCCACTGCCTTCCAGGAACTATACAAGGACCAAGTGTGAAATGATTGGAGATCAGACTAGATGATCATACTGGTTCCTTGTGCTTTAAAACCAATGGAATGAGTTGAGTGGTCTTACTGGAGAACTGCCCACCTCACAAGCGTGATCCATTCTCCATCCAGCTGGCATCTTTGCTGGAGCCTGAACCCTGGCAGGGTGGTGTTGGGATTTTGCACTGCTGCTGTCCATGCCGTTTCGGAGATAAGCGGAAACCTTCATTCTCCAGGGTTACCACCTCTGAGGGGTTCCTGGTTTGCATGAGCAAATTAAAAATGATTTGAAGCTAGCCATCGTGAGGGTGTTATCACGGATCATAAAGGACCACACACCCTCCTGTGCCTTCCCAGTGCACCACTCAAGCGTGCTTGTGCTAAGTTTCTGGGTGGGGATCTCAGAGCTCGTTCAATGCTCGGTTTTGGGTTGTGCAGATCTCTGCCAGTCCAAGCAAAAACGAAAACCTTGAAACCTTCCGGTGTTCCAGAATGCCAACCTTAGGACATAGGCATTGCCGGGCTGGGCCAGCCCCAAGAGCCCTCTAGACAGGGGCCCACCTCTGACAGTGGGCAGCACCAGATGCTTCAGAGGAAGGTGTAAGAACCTCACAGCTAGCAGATGTGGGATGCCCCCATGTGTTAGGTCTCCTCCTGATCTCTGATGGTTAGAGACTGGCTTACGCCCTGAATCATGAGATTCAGGAGCCCTTCCAAATTGTTTATCATTGATGATGGTAACTCTGGACATCCTCGTTAGCCATATAAATGTCCCATTCCTTTTTTAATCTCATTTTTCTGTTGGCTCTCCCTGAGCACAGCATCTAGCTGTCGTTTCTCTTTCAGAAAAGGGCTGGTCTCAAACAGCTTGGGGCTTGGTGCAGAGGGCCCTAGAAGTTTGGGACCTTTTCTGAAATCCTGAGGCCTGCAAACTGCGAGTGACACCTATGGAGCTAGAAAGGGAAAAGTTCTCGGACAAACGCAGTGAACATGGGGATGTTACAGCACAACTCACCTGCTGTGGGCCCAGTCCAAAGTCCAAGAGACTCCCATTGACCAGGCTTTGGATGAGGCCTTGTACCCCTGCTCAGACTGTGTCATTGGACTGTTTTACATTTTTCTTTTAAAGATGTACGAGTGACGTCTTATGGCTAAGCACCAGCCTGGGAGTTGGGAGACCTGGGTACAATTCCTAGCTGTGCCACAGAGTTCCTGAGAAACATTGGGCAAATCCTTTAATCTCACCATACCTCAGTTTCCCCCTGTGCAAAATAGGGACAATGTGTTGTATCTGCCCCATGGGCAGATTTTGTAAGAAAGGGGTGAGATCCTCAGATGGAAGCTGCTAGGTACAAGCCAAGGCTTGCTGTACCAAAGCTGCCAGAATCCACCCACAGATGGCTTCAAAGCACTCCCTCTGGTTGAAATTTTCCAAGTTCCCTATGGGATTTGGATGCCCAGTTCCCCCCAGAAATTAATGGGACTGGAGTGTCCAAATCTCCTAGGCAGCTCCACAGGTTCCACCTCGCTGGCGCTCTTTTCAAATGTAGCCTTTCGGCTTCCCGACAGGCACAAGACTGAGGCCCTGAGCCTGCAAACTCCTACTCATGTGCTTCACTTTACTCGCATGATCAATGCCATTGAGGGCATAGGGCTAATACTGTGCGGCAGAATAGCTTTGCCCAGGTGCTCATACAGCTCCCGTTACTGGAGCTGCTGACCATCTCACAGCCTTCGGTGTATTTGCCCTCACAACACCCCTGGAAGGTCGGGAACTGTTGTTATTCCCATTGTATAGATGGAAAACTGAGGCACAGAGAGATCCTCAAAGGTATTTCAGCTCCTAACTTTCACTGATTTGACATAGCTTTGAGGATCCGAGCCTAAGTGACTTGCCTGAGGTCACACAGAGCAAGGAATGACACATCCCCTGACTGAGGCCATAGCCAGAGCTCTAACCACTAGACAGCCTTCCCCCATGGTCTAGGTGCATGTGTTTGTAGGACCAAGTCCTGCGCGAGCTGCCTTTTGTGAAGGCCAGAGGGCCGTGTGGACACCTCAGCTAAAAATACCTCCCGGCCCTCCCCCCCCCCATGAGCCCCTGACAGTAACCATGCCATGACATGCTGTCCGTCAAAGCAAACTTGGCCAATGTCAGCCACAGTTCACTGTAATCTCCCCGGGGGTACGGTGGTGCCAGAAGTGACAGCTACCTTTATCCACATCTCTGGGATGTAAACAATATTGAGAAATACTGACAGGCGGAGCATTAGCATCTAATATCCTGCAGCCACTTCACCCCAGACTAAGTTACTGCAAAGCCTCGTTTCTTAATACCCGGGGTTTCTGCACTTATTACCCTTATCTGTGGCAGCAAAGGACCTCAGTGAAAGACACATTTTGGTGCTGGTTTTGGAATGGTTTTGCAAATCCTCACATTTATAGGCAAAGACCAGGAGATCAAAGCCCCCTGGGGTTTATAAAGCACGTCAGGCTGAAAGTTTGACATCAATTAAAGTGATATACACATCGTCCAGATTTATGAGCACACTCATATCCTCCACCCCCCACCAAAAAAATTAATGAGAGTCTTTCAAACGAATTACATTTCAAGGTATGTTGGGGGGGGGGGCGGGAGAGATGGGGGCCGGAGAGCAGGAAAGGGATCTGGGGTCTGATTGTCCTTCTGTTTGAGTCCAAGTCGCAGCAGTGCATGAGCTGAGTTTGGTGGGCTCGTCGACACTCTCCCTGGGTGGCTGCTTCCACTGGGGCCATTCCGTATGTCTGTCAAAGCTGAAATTAGGACTGGCTGAAAACGTTTCTGTCAACCCTGGTTTTGGGCAGAAAACGGGGGTTCCCACGAAGCAGGTTTTTCACCAGAAGTGTCTGCTTTCTCCAGAACATTCTGATTTTTCATTGAAAACTGAAGGACTGGAGAAATGTCAGTGTTTGACTGAAAACCCAAAATTTAGGCTGAAAATGGCAAGACTTTGATTCTGAAATGGGAATAGCGCTAGTGACTATGGACCGAGCTCCTCAGCTGGAACTGCATCTCCCATTATGCACCATGGCCTATGACTCCTGTCATGTACCACCTCCTCTCATCAATAAGGACACTATGGTGCATCATGGGACATGTAGTCAGGCCTATAGGGGAGAATAAGGCGCTGTGGCAGGATTTCCAAATCTGCTTCAGTTCTCAGCTGAAATATTTTGTGGGGTTTTTAGTTTTGTTTTTGCTGTTTCCAAAAAGTCAAACGTTTCCATGGAAATTTTGATGAAATCATTTTGTCAAAAATTTCCACAAGGGTAAAATGTTTTCTAACCAGTTCTAGTTGAAACGCTAGGGAGCAGCCTGGAGGCATTTCATTTGCAGTCAGGGCCAACCAGTTTCTCTCAGGTTCTCTTCTGGCGAGATTTATGTAATAGATTTTTCAGTTCGCTGGCAACTCTGAAAAAGTGAAAAAGTTTCAGTTTGATTGAAACCGTTCAGCAAACGTGAAATGAATTTGTGAAAAGTTGGCTGAAACTTCATTTTTTGGCTAACAGTTCGTTTGCTGAAAATGTTTTCCCCTGCTCTACCTCTGACACGTCGTCATCATACATGGAATCAGAGTCTTTAATGGGTGGTCTTTGTTAAAGAAACTAACTACATAATGCAGACATAAACCAACAGGCTTCTACACCACTTGAGTTACAGCATTGTCTCTGCTGTTTACCGTGGACCACATGCTATCTTGAACAGTCTGTACAACACCCAGGGACATCTAATGGCTGAATAATATACTGCAAGTAAAGATACCACAATAGTATTAGCATTTAGGTAATGGTGTAGTAAGATTTTCACGCTCACAATCACTGTTTGAATTCTCTCTTAGAACAGAGCTGCTTTGACTGGATGCTGGAATTAGCGAACACCTAATGGGTAAAACAACTGATGCCAGAAGAGATCCCCATGGATGAGATTATATCATATGTTTATATGCACTAGGCATGTGGTATGACATATGGCAGCTGCATCAAATTAAAGAAAGACACCCACTGCTTCCTGATACGAGAAGGAGGTTCACACATCAGTTCACAGTTTGTTTTACTTGCTGTCATGCTATTATGACATCTGGAAAGTGACTGGAGGATTTGCTTTGATAGGATTGTGAAAAGAACAAGTTTGGCAGACAATGGCACCACAGTGATAGCGCAGTCTGTGACAAAGGGAGTGAGGTTTAACCAATAATTTTGGCAAGTACTGGCACAGAAATTAAATTCCTTTATCCCAAGAAAATTGAACTCAGTAAATTAAGTTTCTCCTACAAGCGAGACACATATAGAACACAAGAACATAAGAACGGCCATACTGAGTCAGATCAAAGGTCCATCTAGCTCAGTATCCTGCCTTCCGACAGTGGCCAGTGCCAGGTGCCCCAGAGGGAATGAACAGAACAGGTAATCATCAAGTGATCCATCCCCTGTTGCCCATTCCCAGCTTCTGGCAAACAGAGGCTAGGGACACCATCCCTGCCCAATCTAGCTAATAGCCATTGATGGACCTATGCTCTATGAATTTATCTAGTTCTTTTTTTAATCCTGTTGTAGTCTTGGCCTTCACAACATCCTCTGGCAAGGAGTTCCACAGGTTGACTGTGCGTTGTGTGAAAAAATGCTTCCTTTTGTTTGTTTTAAACCTGCTGCCTATTAATTTCATTTGTTGACTCCTAGTTCTTGTGTTATAATTGTGATTTAACTTCTGTGGGTGCATGGATACATCAGGTCACTCATTGCACAAAGGCCAGCCTGCAGTATAACTAGGGAATAGATTACTATATGTAGAAATTACAGAAATTTTCAGACAGGACGTTTTTCCAATGGAAAATTCCAACTCATTGAAACAAAAAACATTTCACATAAACATGCTGATTTTGATGAAAGTCCATGGGGGAGGGGGAAATGGAAAAAATCATTCTGATTTTCCATTTTGAAACAACTCTCTGTTACAACTTTTACCTTTTAGAATACATTATTTTTAAAAGTCAAAAAACAGAATGAAACGTTCCCATTTTATTGCAATGAAATGTTTCAAATGATTGGAAACAAAAGTGTTCGGTTTGAGGTTTGTTTGTGTTTCATTTAGTTTTGAGTGAAAGCTGGGGTTGGGTTTTGTTTTTTGTTTTTTTGTCAAATCATTCTGTTCTGGAAGACTGGGTTTTCCTCCCCAAACTTGCAGCATTTGCCAGCAGATGAAAAAACCCAGTTTCCATCCAGCTGTAGAAATGCCTCAGGGCGCATGAACAATGGTGACGACCGAGCACACTTTGATCACTAACAAGTACAAACACACCTGCTATCGTCACTGTCAGAGTAGTGCCAACTCTCACCGGTTTATTGACTCTTGCACTATTTGGTGTTTTTCTGCATGGCTTCTGGAGTCATGTGATCATCACACAAGCATCTCAAGAAGAAGGAAGTTTCCAGCCCTTGCAGAGAAGACCCTGAAAACGTGGACCCTGACGGCTCAAACACTGGACGGTAAATATAAAGATCCCAAAGTGTGTAAAATAAATCTCACGATTTTTACATGTCTCATGATTTTTTGGAGCCTCATTTAGGATTTTTGAAAACTCTGGCAGAACTGCTGCTGCCTTGTCCTGCTACCCACCCTACCCCTTAGTCTCTTTAATCACCTGTATCATAGTGTCAAAATAGATT
Source organism: Natator depressus (assembly GCF_965152275.1). Taxonomy (NCBI): domain Eukaryota; kingdom Metazoa; phylum Chordata; order Testudines; family Cheloniidae; genus Natator; species Natator depressus. The sequence continues at coordinate 12,357,511 of NC_134236.1, read as the reverse complement.
GTGAGCTCTCAGGGGCAGGGACGGTGTTGCTGTTCTTTCTTTGGTCACTGTCTAGCAGAGGGCCTGATTCCTGACTGGCACCTGAGCAATCATTGAACCGTGGTGCCTCTCAGTATAAATACAGGTTTCAGAGTCGCAGCCGTGTTAGTCTGCACCCGCAAAAAGAAAAGGAGGACTTGTTGCACCTTAGAGACTAACAAATTTATTTGAGCATAAGCTTTCGTGAGCTACAGCTCACTTCTAAGGTGCCACAAGTCCTCCTGTTCTTTCAGTATAAATACTATTTCATGAAAATAATTATGTTAAAAGAACATGAAGGTTGCAAAATCAAGCACCCCAAAAGTTAAGAAAGAGCCGTATTAAGATGGTCTATGCAACCTTAATCCAACCCCCTTGTGTGTATGCATTAACATACAGTCTTTAATTATATGAGCAAATCCTATTTATTCCACAGGAGCCCCACTTCATTCAATAATCCTCTTTATCACCAGCATTCTAGGTGTGGCCCATAAATCATATACTGCACACCATACAAACCCTGCACTGACTAATGATTCGTTTCCTCGTTGGCTTTTTGATTGTGCTTTTATTGCAGTATTGCAGGTCCTCACAGACATTAGTGACTTTATCTTCACAACAGCACTGTGAGGTGAGGTGGTTTTATTGTCTCCATTTTACATGCGGGGAACGGAGGCAGTGAGATTAAAGCCAAAATTGTCAAGTGCCCCCCAATCTGATCAGCCTGGGACCTGATTTTTCAAAGTGCCAAACATTATACATAGACTTGGAAGTCTAGATTTTTATCGGTAAATGTTACTGAATGTCAACTTCACAGTTCCCACACAATCCGACAAAACCCTATTTCCATTGGCGACAACTGAAATTCGCAGATAGAGGAGGTAAGAACAGTGCTGCTTGAGAACTTCTTAGAGTTTGATTGAAGGGTATTTAATTTGTATGGTTTGACATGTGATGTTGACATTTTGTGTTTGAAAGGCTTGTGATGTTTTGAATCTCAGCATCTCCGCGCATTAAATAATTATTGTCTGGGCCCTGATAATTCCCCGCAACTGTGAAAATTTAAATAAAAAATGCTTAAAAATAAACACAGATTAGCCATTGCAATTATATAAAAAAATCAAATTCTGCCAAGTCTAATTATACAGCACTTAATCACACTCCCACTGACGACAGGTAAAGCTGTGGGCGCCCAGCACTTCTGCAAATCAGACCTCAGGGGCTCAGCTTGGGTACCCAGAAACGGAGGGACACACAATTAGTGAACAACAGTGAAAAAATTAGTTGAAGCGACTTGCCCATCACCACAGAGGAGCTCTATGATACAGGCACGGAGAGAATCCAGTTCTCCAGGGCAGTATTCGATTGCCTTAATGAGACCAATCTTTCTGTTTCTGCCATCCCGTCTCATGCAGGGGTTCTGCTGACAACAGCCTCCTTCACTGTACAGCCCTGATTCATCCCCTAGAGCAGATCCATCCTGTGCACTGTACAAGACAGGGATCCTAGGGGGGGAAAATAACATGAGTTCAAAGTGTCCTGTGGAAAAATAATATGCACCCATGTCATTAAAAACTGTACCATAATGCATATGCACAAACAGACAAGCTTAACTGTGGCATTTCCTAACTTCTGAGTTCTTGATTTTGCAACCTTAACATTCCTTTAGTGTAGGGGCCTTTGTGCGTGAGTTTTGTTTTGCTACTGTTTGCTCTTAATGCCATTTCCTACATTTAAAAAACCCCATAAACCGAAAGAACAAAAAGTTCATGTGGTTCCATACTGATGCCCAACATGGGTCGTAAGCAGAGTTGGCATCTTTAGAACCACAGCACTGTCATCTACCGCTTGAGCTAACAGAGTGACTGGTAGCAGTAGAAGTCTGTTATCTTCTGTGTGGTTCTGCCACTAGCAGGGGCTGGAGACAAACGCTTTGCTAGTGGATTTCACTGCTGTTTTATAGACAGCAGAGGCATGCTGTCTTCGACTCCCTCAGGGAACAGATGGCCAGGATCCCCTGGGGGACTAACATGAAGGGGAAGGGAGTCCAGGAGAGCTGGCTGTATTTCAAGGAATCCCTGTTGAGGTTACAGGGACAAACCATCCCGATGAGTCGAAAGAATAGTAAATATGGCAGGCGACCAGCTTGGCTTAATGGTGAAATCCTAGCGGATCTTAAACATAAAAAAGAAGCTTACAAGAAGTGGAAGGTTGGACATATGACCAGGGGGGAAGAGTATAAAAATATTGCTCGGGCATGTAGGAAAGATATCAGGAGGGCCAAATCGCACCTGGAGCTGCAGCTAGCAAGAGATGTCAAGAGTAACAAGAAGGGTTTCTTCAGGTATGTTGGCAACAAGAAGAAAGCCAAGGAAAGTGTGGGCCCCTTACTGAATGAGGGAGGCAACCTAGTGACAGAGGATGTGGAAAAAGCTAATGTACTCAATGCTTTTTTTGCCTCTGTTTTCACTAACAAGGTCAGCTCCCAGACTGCTGCGCTGGGCATCACAGAATGGGGAAGAGATGGCCAGCCCTCTGTGGAGATAGAGGTGGTTAGGGACTATTTAGAAAAGCTGGACGTGCACAAGTCCATGGGGCCGGACGAGTTGCATCTGAGAGTGCTGAAGGAATTGGCGGCTGTGATTGCAGAGCCCTTGGCCATTATCTTTGAAAACTCGTGGCGAACGGGGGAAGTCCCGGATGACTGGAAAAAGGCTAATGTAGTGCCAATCTTTAAAAAAGGGAAGAAGGAGGATCCTGGGAACTACAGGCCAGTCAGCCTCACCTCAGTCCCTGGAAAAATCATGGAGCAGGTCCTCAAAGAATCAATCCTGAAGCACTTACATGAGAGGAAAGTGATCAGGAACAGTCAGCATGGATTCACCAAGGGAAGGTCATGCCTGACTAATCTAATCGCCTTTTATGATGAGATTACTGGTTCTGTGGATGAAGGGAAAGCAGTGGATGTATTGTTTCTTGACTTTAGCAAAGCTTTTGACACGGTCTCCCACAGTATTCTTGTCAGCAAGTTAAGGAAGTATGGGCTGGATGAATGCACTATAAGGTGGGTAGAAAGCTGGCTAGATTGTCGGGCTCAACGGGTAGTGATCAATGGCTCCATGTCTAGTTGGCAGCCGGTGTCAAGTGGAGTGCCCCAGGGGTCGGTCCTGGGGCCGGTTTTGTTCAATATCTTCATAAATGATCTGGAGGATGGTGTGGATTGCACTCTCAGCAAATTTGCAGATGATACTAAACTGGGAGGAGTGGTAGATACGCTGGAGGGGAGGGATAGGATACAGAAGGACCTAGACAAATTGGAGGATTGGGCCAAAAGAAATCTGATGAGGTTCAATAAGGATAAGTGCAGGGTCCTGCACTTAGGATGGAAGAATCCAATGCACCGCTACAGACTAGGGACCGAATGGCTAGGCAGCAGTTCTGCGGAAAAGGACCTAGGGGTGACAGTGGACGAGAAGCTGGATATGAGTCAACAGTGTGCCCTTGTTGCCAAGAAGGCCAATGGCATTTTGGGATGTATAAGTAGGGGCATAGCGAGCAGATCGAGGGACGTGATCGTTCCCCTCTATTCGACACTGGTGAGGCCTCATCTGGAGTACTGTGTCCAGTTTTGGGCCCCACACTACAAGAAGGATGTGGATAAATTGGAGAGAGTCCAGCGAAGGGCAACAAAAATGATTAGGGGTCTAGAGCACATGACTTATGAAGAGAGGCTGAGGGAGCTGGGATTGTTTAGTCTGCAGAAGAGAAGAATGAGGGGGGATTTGATAGCTGCTTTCAACTACCTGAAAGGGGGTTCCAAAGAGGATGGCTCTAGACTGTTCTCAATGGTAGCAGATGACAGAACGAGGAGTAATGGTCTCAAGTTGCAATGGGGGAGGTTTAGATTGGATATTAGGAAAAACTTTTTCACTAAGAGGGTGGTGAAACACTGGAATGCGTTACCTAGGGAGGTGGTAGAATCTCCTTCCTTAGAGGTTTTTAAGGTCAGGCTTGACAAAGCCCTGGCTGGGATGATTTAACTGGGAATTGGTCCTGCTTCAAGCAGGGGGTTGGACTAGATGACCTTCTGGGGTCCCTTCCAACCCTGATATTCTATGATTCTATGATTCTATGCTGAGATTCAGGACTAATGTACTAGAGAGGAGTGTCTCTAGTGTTCACAGAGTCTTCTTCCCGCAAACCCTAGTCTCTCTTTGTCCCCTTCTTCTTCTAGCCCCATCTTCCCAACTCCTGGCCCTCTCCCCTCCCCTGCTGGTATCCTCCGACCACCCGAATCCTGCCCTTGCCCTGTGTCCCAGCACCACAGGAGCCCTGGCAACTCAGGGAAAGTTCTGTTTAGACCTGGGATGGATGGAGCATGCTCAGTCGCTCTGTGCGGATGGTGCCCATACAGTCGGGTTAGTACAAAGCAGGGGTGGCCAACCTGAGCCTGAGAAGGAGCCAGAATTTACCAGTGAACATTGCCAAAGAGCCACAGTAACACATCAGCAGCCCCCTGTCAGCTCCCCCACCCCGCTCCCAGCGCCTCCCACCCACTGGCAGCCCCACGGATCAGCGCCTCTCCCTCCCTCTCCACACCTCCCGATCAGCTGTTTTGTGGCATGGAGGAGGCTCGGAGGGGGAGGAGGGAGGAGCGAGGGCATGGCAGGCTCAGGGGAGGGGGCAGGAAGGGGTGGAGTGGGGGCAGGGCCTGGGGCAGAGCCAGGGGTTGAGCTGTGAGCACCCCCCGGCCCATTGGAAAGTTGGCACCTGTAGCTCCAGCCCTGGAGTCGGGGCCTATACAAGGAGCCGCATAATAACTTCTGAAGAGCCGCTTCCGGAGCCACAGGTTGGCCACCCCTGGTACAAAGGATCGGGCAGGGGCTGTATTGTGCTCAGTGCATGTGGACTCCTCGGAGAATTTCACTGCCCCTCTGACGAGAGCTCTACTGAGCATGTGAGAACGGAAATATTTCAGAGGCTTCTACATTGGCCACAGCTGGGCAGATTTTCACAGGCACAGCAAAAGGCACATCCCTGGCCCCAACACGACCCCAGAGCTAAAATTCAAAGCCCGGCTCCAAAACACAGCGGGACTAGAGCTCCTCAGTGAAACAATGGCAAGATGATTTTTTTTTTTTAACATGTGCAGAGCAATGCGTTTTCCCTTAACCTGCTGGCCGCAAATGGCCGAGCCATTTTAATGGAAGTTTCCCCTAAAAATGGAGTCTGAGGCACACACCCGACATGGAAAATGTGAGCCCAAAATGTTCACGTCTGGCAAAGGAACTGACGCCAAGGTCTTACAATGGGAAGCGTCAGGCAACCTTAACTCTAGTCTACCCTTACTCCCTTTGCCACCGATAACCAATATTTCTAAACTCACCGTGCTGCTGGGAATACACATCCCCCCCGGTTAGGTGGCAGATAGGGGAGGCCACCAGAACGTGTAATTATGTTGCACTAAATGAGCTGCAGAGCCTTTAGGTAGGCAATGAGCCACAATCGATTAGTGCCACAGTGACAGTGAGCGAGGATTTACCAAAGGAAAAGGTCACTTTTTAATGACCTCCATCAACCTTGCCTGTATTCCCTCCCAACCTTCCCTTCCTCCTCTGTCCCAGATGGCCAGATTGCCAGGGGGACTTAAATGCCTAGTGGGATTTTCAAAAGCACCTAAATCCCACTGAGTTCACTGGACGTTGGGTGTCTAACCCGCTTAGCTATTTTCGAAAACCCATCCAAGCCCCGATCTGCATCTTTAAGCCCCTAAATCCCTTTGAGAAACTGGCCCGGTGTGATGATTTCAATGGCATCTGCGCTTGAGAAACCAGGCTCGAAATGCCAGGGGAACGAGTTGGATGTGGAGGCAATGAGACCCAGCGGTCTAAACACAGCACCGGGCGCCAGGAGCCAGACCTCTAAGCCCAGTGCTAGCCCCGGCTCTCCTTAGTCTTGGGCAAGTCCCAGTGGATTCATCTGTAAAATGGTGGGAGAGCGACTCAGCTACTGCACAGGGGTTTTGTGAGGCTCGTTTATTTGAAGCGCTACGTCCGTGCTCAATGCGGTTGTTATCATTTCATGTGCCTCCGGGTTGTGGCAGGGCTGTAAATTTCCTGCGATCGTTTTCCTTGTGGTGTTTGGAGTAAATATAAAACAACCCTCTAATAAAAGGTCCCAGATCTAAAAATGGACAGAGGATCACAGGGAATGCAAGAGTAAGGATACTGTATCCAAACTAGATGACCCATCCTTAGCATACAGCCTGCTTTCATCTGACTTCCCCTTCTGTGACTCACTCAGATACCCCCAGCCTGTTCCTTGGCAGCCCCTCTTCATTTTTGCCAGCATAATTTTGTTCAGTTACTCCAGCGTTCAGTGCTCTTCCTGTGACTGACTGTGGCCTGCAATGTAAATTAGTCTGCAAGGATATAACGGGAGCCAAGAGCGTCTTTAACCCTTGGGAGCCAAACACATTTGAAAACGAGGTCCAAAAAAGGTCCCCATCAGAGGTACCCAAGGTCAGCAGGGCCGGAGCTGCTGGTCACTGCGAGGTACAGTTGGGAAAGGACAGGGAACGGGTGAGTTAAATAGGTATCCTTACTCCAGAAATGGTTCCACTGGGGCCACTTGTAGAGTAAGATGCTACCCAGAGTCAGTATTTAAGAGGCTTGATGAGGTCAAATAGTCTGCTCTTTGAGATGAACAGGGGTATGGCAGAACAAGGAGCAGTGGTCTCAAGTTGCAGTGGGGGTGGTTTAGGTTGGATATTAGGAAACACTATTTCACTAGGAGGGTGGTGAAGCACTGGAATGGGTTACCTAGGGAGGTGGTGGAGTCTCCTTCCTTAGAGGTTTTTAAGGCCTGGTTTGACAAAGCCCTGGCTGGGATGATTTAGTTGGGGACTGGTCCTGCTTTGAGCAGGGGGTTGGAGTAGATGACCTCCTGAGGTCCCTTCCAACCCTCATCTTCTGTGATTCTATGAATCAGAACTTTCCTGGAGACATTGTCTTGTGACCCCACCTCTCCCTGCATTCACAAACAGATGGCACCCTCTCCCTCCTGGTGGTTGGCTGCCGACTCTCATGATTTTATCTCACAGTTTGGGGGTGCTGTTGTTGACACCCCAACTCCTGGAGTGACATGATTGCTCAAAAGTCTCAGATTTCATTACCAAATAAAAGTTTCTACTCCCCCATGATTGTGGAGAAGACATGAATTCTAAATGCTCAAATTGCAGAAGGAAAATAAACAGAACCCCAAATATTTCATTTTAAAATATTCTAATGTTTAAGACAATTGTAATTTTTGGTGGGGGGTGGAGGGAGCTTTCTGAAAGCTTGGGGTTGGCTATGCGGCGCATATAAGTGACCATACGGCCTGTCTTTACCTGGACAGAGTGTTGTTTTTTCCTGTGATGTCCCAGGAACTTCTCAGGACATCTGAAACATCCTGTTTTTTCATTGCATCAATCAAAAAATAATAATAATAAAAGCAATCTGTCTGTTCGGGACATATTGCCGCACCGAGCAGAAGTTGCATGTGTCCTGCAGAACTGCATTCAGAGCTAAAAGGAAAACCCATGTGGGGAGTCAGCTGTGCCAGGAAGTGTACAGACACCGCTCACAGCAGGCACGGTCAAAGCTGTTCTTTTGCTCAGAGTGAACGTCAGTGACATCTGATCGATGAGAAACTCATTCAGATGTTATGTTACTGGAAAAAATCCTCTGCCCTGAGAAATATGCCAGCGTGGCGGTCAACTCAAGAGCTGGCAGTCCTGAGACCAGCGGGCACAATAAAAAGTGTACGCTTGTCTTTTGTGGGCTATTTTGAATCCCTAAAAAATGTGGCCACAAAAGTCCCAGGTTTTTATTTTGAAAATATGATCACCCTTATTTATGTGGAGGAGTAACTTTGGGAAAGAACGGATGTATTTTTAGCTTCTTTTCAGCTGGAAGGAAAGGGGACGAGCCAGTATCATCTGATCAGCCAGCTCTCCACAGACAAGTCCCAAGCTCCTTTGTAGAGCACAACTGAGGAATTGCTGCTCTACATATTAGCACTTTTTCTTGTTATATCTGGCCCCGTTTATTTTTCAAAGACATAAGTTAAGTGTGGGGCTCCATGGTCCAATAGATGGGGTGGGGAGATGGATAGGGAGTCGGGAGTCATATTTTTTCCTTTGCTTTGAAGACAAAGTAGAAGAGAAGGATGGGCCAGTGGTTTGGGCACTAGCCCTGGAAGATGTGGAAGACCTGGTTTCAAGTCTCTGCTTTGCTCCTGGCTTTCCTACAGGCAAGTCACTTTGTCTTCCAGTAGCTCCATAAGGCAAAGCGCTCCAAGAGGACAATGCGCTGGATGACTCAAAATGAAATGTCTGGGATCCGTCCAACAAACCAAAGTATTTTCTTTCCATTTTGCTGTTGGAAAACAAATGAAAAAGAAATTCCCCAAATCAAAATTTCCATGTTGCAGAAACCATCTCCGCTCCTTTGCCTTGCTTCATTTTCACTGAAAGACCAGCAGTTACATCCTCCCCTTGCCTTTCCCTTGACTTCTTCCGATATCCCTCTTAGCCAAAATTATTGTTGTCCCTACAAGACACAAAGTGATGAAGTGACTTGCCCAAGATCAGTATAAATAAAAATAAAACCCTATTCACTAGACGAGGCTGCTTCCAAGCACTGTAAATCCATGAGGTTTATTTGGGACTCCTTTAATGACTTTCAGGACATGGGATCATCCATGTGCAAATGGGAGAATCCCCGAAAGATGGAGTGGGTGGGATGCAACAGCCACATGCAGGTGGGGCAGCTGATAACTGGCCAAACCCAGTGTTCGGTCACATGCTGGCAGACACAAGCTGTCTGGCTGCGACATTCTGTGTTGTGGCTTTTAGGACAACAAGCGTGAGGATCGTGGGAGCTGTGCAAAGTTGGGGAAAGCTCATGGCACCACATCTGCTCTGTCCTTTGTGGGTGGCCCTGCAGAGCTGGTGTTTTGGTGGAGAAACCAGAGCCATCGGGGCTGAGGATCTGCAAGGGAACCCTGGCTGCAAAGTGCTCTTCGGACACCACCACCTGCTTGGAGTTCAAGGGCTGAGAAAGCTCCCCCGCCGATTGCTGCATGGAGCATGCGCCTCGATAGAGGGAACTGCATGCCATCTGGCACATGTTACAGACCACTTCTTTACCCAGCAAACTCTGTCTTCAGGGGGGGAATGTGGTGGAGTCCCTTAAGAGTCATGGGATAAACATTCTTCCCTGCCTGCCCCTGCCCTTTCTTTTCAAGTGCTGACTTCAGTCCTTTATACATGGGACAGGTCCAACACACAGACCTACCAGAAATGTGAGCCAGAGGGGCCAGCCCTAGCAGGGAGAAGGTAGTTCTATTTCCATGCCTGGTCAGTCCTTCACCTCTCTGAGATTGCCAGGGATGGTGCTGTGGGAGGAAAGATGGGTGTTGTGGCTATCCTGGCTTGGGAGTCTGGAAATATAGATTTGCTCCTTTGCCTTTTCCACAGACTCTCTTTGTGACCTGGGGCAAGTCTCTTCATCGCTCTGTGCCTCAGTTTCCTATCCCTACAATGGGGTAGGAAGTACTTCCTTGCCTCCCAAGGATGTGATGGGAATAGATGCACTCACTTATGTGTGCTGCGGTGGTGGTCAAGAAGAAGAGAATGGATGCACTCAGGGCCAAAGGGCGGTGGCATCTAATTAGTGATGTGGACACCTCTCCTCATCTTCAGATTACGGCCACTTGGCTGCAGCTACACTAGCCTTTTTTCTGATGAATTTCCCACCACTGCTAATATAGCCTACCCTACTTGAGCCAGCAATAGGGGTTGAACCTGGAACTCTTTGCGGTGAAAGCGTGAATTTCTACGGCACTTGAGCCGGAAGACCTAAATCCCCTACTTGGCCGCTGTAGCAGAGTTAAGCTGTTCGGACCAGCCAGTAGAGGGAGCCAAAGACACACATTCTCCCAGCATGGTTCTGTGAAGCTCTGGTGCTGGAACTACCAGTGTAGACAAGCTTCAGGCACGGGGACGTTGAAAGGCATGAGCGATGACCATCCCGTGGATGGTGTGCACCGGTTAAAGTGTATTTCTGCTCCTTTGGGAAGCAACCCTGTGAGACCCTTGGCTGAAAGGGGCTATGTGGGTGCAATATATTGCTATATGTTTTAAACTGCAAGGACATCAACCAGATTATTCAGCATTTAGAATGATTCACTTTGCCCAGCACTTTGTTTTGCTTAATTTAGGGCACAGGGGAAGGAATCTTTGGGCTCCTCCTCTATTTCCCCCCATGCATTCATTCAAGGACAGCTGGGTTCAGCACCAGCTGGAGTATGTCATAGAATATCAGGGTTGGAAGGGACCTCAGGAGGTCATCTAGCCAACCTCCTGCTCAAAGCAGGACCAATCCCCAATTTTTGCACCAGATCCCTAAATGACCCTCTCAAGGACTGAGCTCACAACCCTGGGTTTAGCAGGCCAATGCTCAAACCACTGAGCTTTCCCTCCCCAATGTCAGTATTGCTTTAAGCACTGCATAGAACGGGGTCACCTGCAAGCTATTTGCCTAAGGCCCACTGGCCTGTCTTCCTACCAAGGGTCTAAGAGTGATGGGAGGAAGAAGCCAACAGGGGAGAAAATGGGGAGGCGGATGTCCCAAAAATGTATGTTTCAGCATTGGCCAATCTGTGGAGAGCAATCCTATTTCCATGGTGGGATTTTGTGCACTCCCTAATGGACTGGTCCCTGCAAGTGGGCCAGAGAGCCAGGAATGCCAGTGTTCCCATCCTGCTCCTAACACGAGTTCTCCTGGTCACCTAAGCCAAGTCACGCTGCAGCCGAATTTTCAGAATGGGCCCCTGTTTTGGAGTGCGCAACCTGGGACATCTTGGGCATGATTTTTCAGAAGCGTTGAGCACCCACAACTCCCAGAGACTGCAGTGGGGAGCATATGGTCCGGGCAGGCAGCCTCCTTCTCCCTGGGATTTTTGTGTGGGTGTGGCCCTTTAAGGCAGGGCCCCCACTGACTTTAATAGCAGTGGAGGACTCTGCATCTCAGAGACCTCTCAGCAGTTCAGAGGAATGAGCCTTCAGGATGAAATATTTGTGTTGTCTTTTCATTATCTTACAATGCAGGAGAAAACAACCCTGTGTTACGTTCCTGGATTGACAATGGAAAAGACAGGCCTGGTCCTACTCTCCTGTACTCTATTGTAAATCAGAACCAGTTCAGGCCAATGAATTTCCTGTGGGAGTAAGTAAAAGGAAATACAGTTTCACACCCTGCACTATTAGCCAATGGAACTCATTGCCACAAGATATCATGGGAGTCTGGATCTTAGAGGGTTTAAAAAAAAGACTGAATATTTATATGGATAATAAGAATATCCAGAGTTATAATGGTAAGGATTAAAAATAATAGGCCAGAGCTTTGGAAGGGATATAAACCCTCATGCTCCAAGGCATGCTCCAAGCTCTAACTAATGGTGGTCAGGAAGAAACACTCTCAGGGGCATTTATTCCAGGGAGTCTGGAACCTTTCTCTGAAGCAGCTGGTGCCAGTTACTGTTGGAGACAACATACCAAACCTGACCCAGAAGAGCAATTGCTAGGTTCCTATGAGTTACAGCAGCACGTAGCTGTCTTTAGCAAGAGGAGAATCAGGTCAGAGCGTTTTGTGACTGAGAGTTGTTGTTTGTGACTCATATATTAATTTTAACGCACAGCTCCTGCTTGTCCTTCTCACTCCCCTGCAGAAGTCAAGGCCCCTCAGCTGGTGCCGTCTGACGCAGGTTGTATCCCTCCTGGCATTACTGCCGGCTGGGTACAGAACATTCTCGCCGGAGGGGAGGGGAGGGCGGAGACGGGAACCCAGCACAGCTGCTCTCCGCTGTTACCTTGAGCTCTGGGGAACTTTAAAAAAAATATTTGGGATGGAGTCAGCTTGTTTTGTGTCAAAGATACACAGGAGTGTTCCAAGAGCAGGAGGGGGAGGGATCGGATGGGAGAATTCTTCAGTAGCGCCATGCACAGATGGCTGCATCCCATGACCTTCACCTTGCACATTTGCTAGGGGAAGATCCCTCGGATTTCTCCTACATTCATTTTCCGGTCTCTTCCCAGGTGAAAGCTAACCAGCTTTTGAACCAAAGCACCAGGAGAGTCGAACGCCCCGTCTAGGGCCTGATTCTGCACTCACGTTGGTGTAAACTGGGAGCGACTCCAGGAATGGGATCATACCAGCGTACAGGACAGGAGAGTCCTCAGACCATCAGCCTCCACCCAGGAGCCTTGCATGTTATTGAGAGTATTGCAGTAACACTTAAAGTCCCAAGCAAAATCAGCGTCCTATTGAGTTAGACACTGGTCAGATATAGTACCTGCTGTCTAAACGCAGGCAAAGTGACTTGTCATAAAGCAGAGTTTGGAAGAGGACCCAGATTACCGGAGTCCCACTCAAGCGCTTTATCCACTCACCACACTGCCTCTCTCGTGTCTAGTCACCACCAAGTGCAGCTAAGACTGTAGTGTTACTCGTTACAAGTCACCCGTTGCTCCTCAGTGAGCCAATGGGAAAGAAGGATGCTCAGCAGTAGTGAGAATCAGGCCCGGAGTTATTGCATCAAAGAGAGACTGTGCTGTGGGTGTAACCCACACACCTCCTGGGTGTGGTGTCCTGTCCTAGTTAGTGGCACCGAGACCACTATAAAAGGAGTCTGCTTAGCAGCCAGTTGGCTTTTAGCTCATGCGGAAGAGGCTCATGCACTAAGCTCCAGAGGCCCCAGGTTTGATCCCGCCCACCAACGACCAGGGTCTGTTGGCATTACATGGGCAGCACACAATAATGGTTCAGTGTCCCGAGCATTCAAATAGCAACCAGAGTGTGTTTTTTGTTTCCTTCACTCACTTCATAGAATCATCGAATATCAGGGTTGGAAGGGAGCTCAGGAGGCCATCTAGTCCAATCCCCTGCTCAAAGCAGGACCAATCCCCAACTAAATCATCCCAGCCAGGGCTTTGTCAAGCCTGACCTTAAAAACCTCAAAGGAAGGAGATTCCACCACGTCCCTAGCTAACCCACTGCAGTGCTTCACCACCCTCTTAGTGAAAAAGTTTTTCCTAATATCCAACCTAAACCTCCCCCACTGCAACTTGAGACCATTACTCCTTGTTCTGTCATCAGCTACCACTGAGAACAGTCTAGAGCCATCCTCTTTGGAACCCCCTTTCAGGTAGTTGAAAGCAGCTATCAAATCCCCCCTCATTCTTCTCTTCCGTAGACTAAACATCCCCAGTTCCCTCAGCCTCTCCTCATAAGTCATGTGTTCCAGTCCCCTAATCATTTTTGTTGCCCTCCGCTGGACTCTTTCCAATTTTTCCACATCCTTCCTGTAGTGTGGGGCCCAAAACTGGACACAGTACTCCAGATGAGGCCTCACCAGTGTCGAATAGAGGGGAACGATCACGTCCCTCAATCTGCTGGCAATGCCCCTACTTATACAGCCCAAAATGTTGTTAGCCTTCTTGGCAACAAGGGCACACTGTTGACTCATATCCAGCTTCTCGTCCACTGTAACCCCTACGTCCTTTTCTGCAGAACTGCTGCCTAGCCATTCGGTCCCTAGTCTGTAGCGGTGCATGGGATTCTTCCGTCCTAAGTGCAGGACTCTGCACTTGTCCTTGTTGAACCTCATCAGATTTCTTTTGGCCCAATCCTCCAATTTGTCTAGGTCCCTCTGCATCCTATCCCTACCCTCCAGCGTATCTACTTCTGGGGAACCGGGACTGAGAATAGTGGAGCTCACTGCACATTAGTCCAACAGCTTGTTATTTTCTCATTTGGTGTACTGCCGCTGGTTTGCACCTCACTCTGCAGGTGAGCATAACGTGTGAGATCTTTCTGTGAGGAGCTTGCAGACTTAGATCAAGGGCTGACAGGACAGGCTGAGGGACCAGTGAAAGGCAGCCCGCAGAGAGAGGCTGGGAGGACAAAGGTGAACAGAGCCCTGCCTTCTTCAGAGCTTATTCCAAAGCTCAGTGTAGTCCTGGGAATCATCCCATTGACTCAAATGGGCTTGGGACCAGGGCCCCGATGCGCCGGGCAGTGAAGGAAGCGGCATTCCACTCCCTGAACCACCAGGCAAACAAATATTGAACAGTTGCCTCATTCACTGAGCATCCTCTAGGGCAGGGGTCAGCTGAGGGAACATCTGTGATCGGGGTGATCATGCCACTGAAGACTGGGTTGTAGCGCTCTGCTTTGCAGCTGTCATGTTCTTTGTAAGGGAGTTATTTTTCATGTGTGTGTACAAAAATGTGCGATTTGAATCTCTTGTCCCATGCCTATGTGGGTGCATACATGAATGCACACAGGGTATTTTTAATTCTTTCACACTGTCCCGATTACCCCATTTTAACCTTCACACCTCCAAAGAGACAGATCAATGCCACAGATCAATAGGTAACTCTGGAAATCTTTGTCCGCGTCTCCACCTTGCGGGTTCTTCTTAGGAACTGATATCGTGGGGATGCTAAAGGGGGTCGTGAACTGTGCACTGAAGATGCTGTCACATCAAGCCCAGTGTTTACACGCTGCTGCCAGGTTATTGAAGATCAGAGAGTAACTAGCCCTAAACATAGCTACTCCTGGAGTGGAGCGTGTCTAGGCTGGTTGATACATGCTCAGCTGCTGACCTGAAGCTGACCTTTAAGACCCTTGAGTTATCAGGGGGAAGCGGCCATGCGGTGGGGCTGAGGACCACCTAGCGTGCAATGTGAAGGGCACAATGATTGAATGCAACTTGGTGAAGAAGCTATGGACCGGTCTAGGGACATATCTATAGACCCTGTGATGGTGGCAATCAACATAGTGCCATAGACTGCCACAGAGTTTTGTCCATATATACATGGCAGGCCACGGGGCTGTGCTGCTTGATAGCCTCTGACGTTCTAGCCTATGAAACCCTGCGGGCCAAATCCTGCTCTGGTGTAAGAAAGCACAAATGCCATTGACTTTAGGGAACGTTGTGCCCAAGCAAATCAGGGCAGAATTTGGTCTAATGCGCCCCCAAAGATTCATTTACAAAGCCAGCTGCACTTTCAGGGGGTCTTTCAGATTCACTGGGGTGCCTCAGGAAGCGTTAATGCCGCGGAGATCGTCAAAGACAAAGGTCACTAGGCAGGGGTGAGTCTAGCTGCAGGAGGACGGGGAATGGGTTCCCTGCCAGAGAAAACTCTCACTGCAGGTTGGAAGTCATAGACTCATGGTCGACAGGGAGCGTCATGACCAGGGATCCTAATTTTCCGTGATAAAAAACTCCAAAATTCTCTGATAAAAAACCATAAAATTTTTCTGCGACGAAAATGAAATGCTGATCTATAGTTTCCCTACCCACAATATATATAGGTATCAGTTGAACACTATGTTTTATTGATATATTTACAATTTTTAAGCTGACAGCCTGAGCCCTGCCACATGGGGCTGACAGGCCAAATGCCACCCATTCTCTTGATGAGCTGAATTTTTGACTGTCCGATCTGGCCCTGGTCCCAATTAGGTCCGCTAATCGGGGTTCCACTGCATAGGGTTTTATTTTTTCACAAAATGTAAAAACTAAAGATTCTCTGTAAAAACACAAAGGCCACATTTTTCTGCATTTTTTTCTGAGGCTGATGGATTTCTAGGCTCCCTGGTCATGACCATCTAGATGACCTCCAGCAGAAGACAGGCCAGAAAATCCACCCTGCAGCCCCTCACCACAGCTGCTGACTCATCCATCGGTTGTGTCAGAGTGGCAAGCAATCTAATGCCTGGCAGTTATCCCCATGCTGAGAGGGGATGGTGCATACAGCCACCCCAGCTCTCTCCTCTGATCGTGTGCCCATCCCAGCAGCTCGCTGGGGCTGTGGAGTGAGGAGCAGCTGCCCCCAATTCCATTGCGTTTGGAATCACTGGCAAAGGCACCTGGAGCCCAGGCCCTGCACTTCCTTGTATGTCTTTGTTATAAATCAAAACTGAGGCGCGCGGCCCTCAGCCAAGAGTGCTGGGGAGCGCTAGGTTGGGGTCTGGGCCCGCTCGTGGCGGGAGAGGCTCCCGCACCTTCTCCTCTGCCCTGTGATCCCACCCTGGGCTGAGCAGGCGTTCAGCCTTGCAGGGACGGATGAGACCTAATGACACCTCAGCGTGGCTGGCTGCAATGTTTGGGGTTTGTCTGGGCGGGCTCTCCAGTAGGTTCTGACCAGGCCTGTCCCTGCTGAGATTGGGGGATGACGATTATTCCTTGTATAGCACCGTACATTCACCCAGCACTGAGTCACATGCCTCTCTCCGTTACACTGCCCTACGTTCAGAGGAGCCCCTTCGCGTCTCACACGGCTATCCTGTGTCCACCGGTGTGCATACAAGCTGAGCCTGGACCTGAGAAATTCTGAGCGTCCTGGTGAAGGGAGAGTCCTTTGTGATCAACACTTCTTTCTCAGGAACGCCCCAATGAGCCACGCTCCCTGCTGCAGTGGGCTTACAGCCTGAGGGTGTATGCAGGGCTGGAGTTAGGGGTAGGCAACCTAGGTGACCTCCTGAGGTGCCGGGCTCAGGGTGTGCTGGGCTCGGGGTGCTGGTTTTGTTGTTAGCACGAATAAATACAGATTTACAGATCCTAGCGTGCAAATGTATCGTCTTCTATGGCAGGGATAAACCAGGCATGCAAATCGGGCATCAAAGTCGGGAAATGGGCTACAAATGCAATAAAAAATAAGGCATGGGCCAGCCACGGGTATACATACGCAGTGTAGACACTGTCTCAGAAGAAACCCTTTGTCTCAGATCACTATGGTCACCAGGGTGATTTTTGGGGATCTTCCCCAGTGTAAATACAGCTACAGAAGTCACCCCCTTGCCCGTACAACCGCAAACGTTAAAGATCAAATGCTCAACTGGTGTAAATCAGCATAATCCCACTGACTGTGCTGATTTACACCAGCCTAGGGGCTTGTCCGCACTTGGGAATTCACCGACATAGCTATGCTGGAATAATTACTCCAGAATAGTCATTTTGGTGTAAGCCCTTGTCTGGACACCCTTATTCTGTATTCATACAGGGAGCTGTTCTGGGATCACTATTTCGGTGAATTCCCAAGAGCTGACAAACCTGAAGTCTGTAGATTCTTATGGTGCAAAGTTTCCAGGACATTTCGTGGGCACCTTTTCCCAGCGTGAAAGTTTTCAATGCCATTCAATCTGTGGATGCCCCAGCATTGAACAGAGGGAATTTCTTTATGCACTGGGGCCAGCGATGGCATGGGGTGGAAGGACTTGAGTGTGAATTGTATGAAATAGAGCCAAATACTGAACTATCGTCCACAGGCCTCCATGTACATGCTCTGCTATTGCCAGTCTTAGTACGAGCAGGACCAGGCGATGGGTGTTCGCACCGTAGACAAGTTGCTGGTGTAGCTGCATCCATACTAGGAGTATGTATAGCATATCAGTATAGCTACACAGGTAAAGCGCTTCTAGGGTAGGCGTGGCCTGTGTCATAGAATCATAGAATATCAAGGTTGGAAGGGACCTCAGGAGGTCATCTAGTCCAACCCCCTGCTCAAGCAGGACCAATCCCCAATTTTTGCCCCAGATCCCTAAAATGGCCCCCTCAAGGATTGAACTCACAACCCTGGGTTTAGCAGGCCAATGCTCAAACCGCTGAGCTATCCCTCCCCCCAATGTCACATGACATTGTTCATGTTTCGTGGGTGGGTGACCCTCAATGCTCAAACCCACACAGAGATTTCAAGCTGATCCCACTGTCATTTCCAAAGTCCAATCCCACACCATTAGCCAATGGGAGCTTTTCCGACTTCAGCTAGCTTGGGCTCCCAGTGTGGAAACGGGTGTGCTATGCACTCAGATGAGTGCTTGTGACATGTTCCTTTTCCACGAACCCCTCGGGGAGAAACAATCAGTTCACACAAGTGTTTGTGTAAAGGAAATACAAAAGCTGCAAATACCAGTGTAGGGAATTGATGGTGTATATTCCGAAGGACACACACAACTCCTTTTTATGGCAATCACCCAGCTCTAGAAATGTTCTTATTGATCGTAAAATTACCCAGCTCCTTCCTACGCCTAGCTGCAACATCTGACTCCTGTTTGTTTCTGCACAAACGATTCACATTTTTCTGTTCAATAATATGCAAACTGTGTAGAATGAATGCATCATGATGAGCAGCAGTGCCACGGGTATATTTATGTGTAGTACATTATCCAGCCATTAGATGTCTCTGTGTGCTGTATAAAATCATAGAATCATAGGACTGGAAGGGACCTCGAGAGGTCATCTAATCCAGTCCTCTGCACTCATGGCAGGACTAAATATTATCTAGACCATCCCTGACAGGTGTTTGTCTAACCTGTTCTTAAAAATCTCCAGTGATGGAGATCCCACAATCTCCCTAGGCAATTATTTATTTAACCAACCGGGAAGTTAGGAAGTTTTTCCTAATGTCCAACCTAAACCTCCTTTGCTGCAATTTAAGCCCATTGCTTCTTGTCCTATCCTCAGAGGGTAAGAAGAACAATGTTTCTCCCTCCTCCTTGTAACAACCTTTTATGTACTTGAAAACAGTTATCATGTCCCCTCTCAGTCTTCTGTTCTCCAGATTAAACAAACCCAATTTGTTCAATCTTCCCTCATAGGTCATGTTTTCTAGACCCTTAATCATTTTTGTTGCTCTTCTCTGGACTTTCTCCAATTTGCCCACATCTTTCCTGAAATGTGGCGCCCAGAACTGGACACAGTACTCCAGTTGAGGCCTAATCAGTGCAGAGTAGAGAGGAAGAATTACTTCTCATGTCTTGCTTACAACACTCCTGCTAATACATCCCAGAATGACGTTTGCTTTTTTTGGGACAGCGTTACACTGTTGACTCATATTTAGCTTGTGTTCACGATAACTGAGGCACAGGGAGACTAAGACCCAGATCCCACTGAAACCAGTGAGAGTTTGGCACCTAACTACCTTTGAGGATCTGGTTCTAAATGACTCGCTCAAGGTCACACAGGAAACCTGTGGCAAAGCTGGGGCACATGCCCCAAGTCCTAGGCTAGTGTCCGAACCACCGGATCATCCTTCCTCTCTACTGCAGCTTACTTTGTCTGGGCCTGAGCTTTGAGGCTATAAAACAAAATGGGACAACTCTGAATATTAGATTCTGGCTTTTATTTTTACTGTGTCACTGGCCTGAGTTTGGCCTGTGAGAACTGCAGGGGGAGTAGCGGGGAGAGAAGGGCTTAACCGCTCAGAGGGGCAAGAATTTATTTTTAGTCTGTATTCAGTAACAGTAGAAACAGTAGATCAAGAAAACAGAAACAGTAGATCAAGCTCAGAGGCGTCCTGTATTGCATAGGTCATTTGGGCCATTGCCATGGCAGTAGCTCATGAAAGGCAAACCAGCGCCACCTAGGGGACTAAACGAATAGCAAAGAAGGTAACGATGGCCCACACTTGTTAGGTTGGACGCTGGTCATTCTTTGCAGCTATTTTCCTTGCACAACGATTACTTTGTCCGAATTAAAACAGAGAATCAGCTCCCAGATCTCGCGTCTTCTGACCATCCTCACATTGAACTTCTGAATCGGGACTTCACGTGCTAGCTTTTTAAAATTAATTATGATTTGTGTTGCCGGAATACCTAGGCGCTCCAGTCACGGACCAGAATCCCATTGTGCTAGGCACTGTACAAACACAGAACACAAAGTCAGTCGCTGCCCCAAAGAGTTTATAGTCTAATTTAAAGTGGATCTGACAAGCTAAGTAATTATTAAGTGGATTTTCCTTACTGGGTGGACAGCTCCAGAGGTTGAAGTGTATTCTCTATCTCCAATGCAAGTATAGTATCTATCCCCAGTGGCAATGCAAACTTCCCTCAAACAACCCGGAGCAGAAAGTTGGGTGCTATTATTGCCTATGGTTTCTCCAGCATCTCACAGGACACAAGGAAGAGCTCAGAAGTTCTGGGCTTGATGCAGGAATTACAGGGCGAAATTCTCTGGCCTGTGCGCTACAGGAGGTCAGACTAGAGGGTTGTAAGGGTCCTTTCTGACCTTAAACTCTATGAAGCTCTGAACACAGTTCCTGCCCTCAAGACTGTACAGACAAAGGATGTGGGAGTGGGACAGACATGTGGGGCTAGATCTTCAGCTCCATTGAGTTTAAAAAAGCGGCATGGATTTACACCAGATGTGAATCTGGCCCCAAAGCTGCCTCAGAAAATAGTAGGCACAGGGCCTTTCAGTTGCATATGAACCCACGTCCTCATCCTCTTCTGTGTCCTGGAGCCCCAGCTGTTCACTCACACTTAGCACTCCCTGGTTAAATACAGCAAGATCTCTTTCCTCCCTGCCCACCGCACCCCAGGGAATTGGGGCTGAGCATGGGGGACAAAAAGAGAAAAGCAGAAGAGACGGTCAGAAGGTGCCACTGGAGTTTAGAGATGGGGGTGAGGCCTGGCCCTGGGATATGGACTAGCTCTGCTGGTCTCTCTCCCTGCCCCCACAGAGAGAACAAGGCGGGAAGCTGCTCTGATGGATCTCCTGGGGCTGAGAGAGAACATGATTGCCCCACCCCTGCAGTGTAGGCCAGCTCTAGGCTCTCCTCCCCAGCTCCATCCTTCTGTCTCCATGGCCCATTCAGTCACTGGTGTCTCTGCTGAGACTCTTACCATCCTCCATCCACTGGGAACAGGACTGAGGCCACCAGCTGGTGAGGACAGCAGGGGTATCAGGCCTCACTGGAGACAGATTTGAATCAGTAACAAAACTCTGAAACCTAACAAAAAAGTGGAAGATTCGTGGGAGCTTTTCCTTATCATAATCTGTGAAGAAGGAACACATGGCATTTGCAATCACTGCCATCAACGCAGAGCAACATGTCACACGGTTGCAAGCCACTGGGGATGCTGGCCCATTTGGAACATGCGACCTGCATCACAACGTCCTTGGAATTACACACTAACATGACCATGGGGGGCATTTCTTCCTGACCGTGGACAATTAGTGAACGGCTTATGTCCTGAAACAGGAGGATTTAAACTGAATGTAAGCGCAGATGTTCTTGTTATATATGTATACATTATATACATTATATATATATATACACACATAGTCTAAACTTTCATTGAAACCGTCTGAGCTCTTTGCCTCAAGAATATATTGTGGTGGGGAGTTCTGCTGGTTAACACTGTGTGTATGTGTATGAAAGTATGTCCTTTTACTAGCTGCACATTGACGGCCGTACCTTTATATTCATTGAATGTTCCCTTGTTCTTGTCTGGAGAGACAACATCCACTGGGTCCTCCTATTCACTCTCTCTGTGCCACTGGTTGTTCTATCCACCTCAGTCTGTGACCTCTCATTTAACTGGCATCAGAATCTGGCCTATAAAGTGGTAAGGCAGCAGTCTGGCTTCCTACAGCCATGTCCCATGGGCCAAATAGCACATAAGGGGTGGCATTTATCGCTGGTGTAAGTCCAGTGAGGACAATGTAATAGCACCAGGGGTGAATCTGGCCCAGGGAGCATTTTCTTATCTTGTCCTTTTTCTGTCTGTGGTATTTATCAGGCTCCCATTACTTGAGTATCTGAGCACCTAACTCTCCTTCATGTATTTAGCCTCACAACCCCCCGCCCCCACCCCGGTGAGGTAGAGCAGTGCTATCACCCCATTGTACAGATGGAGAACTGAGGCACAGAGAGCCTAAAGTGACATCACCAGGAAATCGCTGGTGGGGCAAGGCCTTGAATCCAGATCTCCCAAGTCCTAACTCCTGCATGGCCCTTTTAAAAATACACTCAGTGCCTTCCATAGTCAAAGCACTCTGCTACAGCAGCATTAACAGACTAAGCTCTGCAAACGCCCTGTCAGACACACAAGTTGGCATTATAATCCACGCGGAAACTGAGGCATTGAACTGGAGCGACTTGCCCAGACCTACCCGAGGAATCACGCCCCCCCAGCACAGCAGTGATCACAGTCCACATGGCTCCCAGTGCTGGGCCCCAGACAGCCCCCCCTCGAATAGAACGCCTGCAATGTTTTTAACACGACGATTCTCCTTAAATGTGAACCCCTTCCGGTGGCTGGTTTCTTGCCCGGTGCATGCGCTTCCTCTGTGTTTGTGAGTCGCTGCTTAGGTTAACAGCAAAAGTACGTTTTTAACCCTCTCTGCCCTGCAGGGCTACAGCAGCTTGGGGAGCGCAACCTCACGCATCCCCCACAACGCTGCAGGACTGTTCTCCGGGCTGATGGCCAGGGGTGGCTCGACCGATTTCGCCGCCCCAAGCAGTCGCCGCCCGAAAGCTGCCGCAGTGGGAAGAGCAGCGGAGCTGCCGCGGGATGCGGACCGCAGCCCCGTTCTAAATGCCGCCCCAAGCACCTGCTTGGAAAGCTGGCGCCTGGAGCCGGCCCTGCTGATGGCGTACACTGAAGGCAGAAAGAAAATGGCCTGGTTTCCAGATGCCGGGTGGGGCTCACAGCAGTCGCAGCTGGGGAATCTCTTGCTGTGGAAACTCAGCAAACTGGAGCGGCAAGCGCTCAGAAAAAGTAAGGATGGAAGGCCCTTTGCACTCCGTATGCTGCCTCGAGGGCTGGCTTTGCTTCAAGAGGTGGCTACTCAGCCTGGGATTTGTGAGGAGGGAGAGACACCTGGCGGGAATACAGAGGAATAGCCTCTTTGGCACTGTATGTCTCTTCTTCCTATATGTTCCATTCTACGCATCCAATGCAGTGGGCTGTAGCCCACGAAAGCTTATGGTCAAATACATTTGTGAGTCTCTAAGGGCCACAAGTCCTCCTGTTCTTTTTGCAGATACAGACTAACACGGCTGCTACTCTGAAACCTGTGTTTGAATGTCTGTCTGCTTTAGAATACTCCTGGGCCAGCTTAATACCGGTCATTTACATCATCTCCACAGTCCGTGTGCTTCTTTCATGCCACAGCTCTTTACAAACCACGGTGTCTGCTCACAAGAATTGCGCCGCTTGCCAGCTACTGCTACAATGCAGCCACCTCTGGGGTGGAACATGACAGCCATTTAACAGCATACAACGCTCCCACACCACAATGTAGGGCCACAGTTTAGAAAAGCACTTAAGCATTTGCTTAAAGTTAAGCATGCACATATATGCTTTGCTGAATAGGGATGCTAGCTTGAATTAGGTGGTAGGAGAGAAAGTAAAGAAAATTGAAACTTCAGGGGAATATTTAAGATGGCAGAATGTACCAAACCATCTGAAATTTGGTGTGGACACAAAATAACAAAATATCATGGGACGTTCAGTTACAATAAGTGGTCAAGATCTTGGTTTATTAAACATTTGAATCAAGACAGAGGGAAGGCGCCCTCTACTGGATCATCAGCACAGATGACTGCATCACCCCCAGAGCGGGCCTGGGTGAAAGTTTTTGGATGAAACCTTTTTCTCCAAACCTCCAGGTTCATGTCGACCGAAACATTTTGAGAACGTGTGTCAAATTCCCAAACAAACAAAAAATTCCAAACAAGTCAAAAGGTTTTGTTTCGACGTTTTCAAAACAAAACATTTGGGCTGTTTGACTGGAAATGACTTTTTGTTTCAAAATGCACTGCAATTTTTTTAAAAGGCAAAAACACTTGAATACGAAACAAAACATTTCATTCGACACCCTCCCCCCCAAAACCATTTCCCCCCCGACTTTTTTGGTCTCCAAAAAATTCAAAATTTTTTGGTTTCGCATCAGACCAAAACTAGTAATAATAATGACAGTGTTGCATTAGTTTGCATTGAACAAGCGCATACACCCAAACCAGGAGAATTGGAACAGTGACTTGCCCTCAACCTTTCCAGCTCTTAGATGGAGGTTTTTGTGTCTTTAGTTGCAGAGCTATTGGAATCTCCTTAGCATATTCTGAATTCCTGATGAGATGAGCTCATCACTGCCCTCCCAACAGTGGTGCTTGGGGCTGCTTTATTTATCATAGAATCATAGAATATCAGGGTTGGAAGGGACCTCAGGAGGTCATTTATTTATTTGCAGGGCCTTTCTGTTTGCAAAATCACCTTGCCATGTGGAATCATCTACCTAATTGTGAATCCAGGGTGAACACGTCCATGCAAAGCCTAGGTGGCCATATTAGGGGATCTGGTGATCCTTTCTGACCTTAAAGTCTATGATCTGGAAATCATTAAGCAGATAATATGCAAAGCAGACAGAGCCCAAAGGATCACAGAGGGTCAGCCCA
This sequence comes from Natator depressus, assembly GCF_965152275.1. Taxonomy (NCBI): domain Eukaryota; kingdom Metazoa; phylum Chordata; order Testudines; family Cheloniidae; genus Natator; species Natator depressus. The sequence goes on along the minus strand of NC_134236.1, from coordinate 12,333,198 downwards.
CTCTTGAAGAGAAAGAATAAAATGTTAATTCTTAGCTTCATTATTCCTTTCTCAGTATTGTTCAGGGCCCTACCTAAGATCTTATCTGACCCTCATCACCATGGAATGGGCAACAGGGGATGGATCACTTGAGGATTACCTGTTCTGTTCATTCCCTCTGGGGCACCTGGCATTGGCCACTGTTGGAAGACTATGTGGGCCTTTGGTTTGACCCAGTATGGCCATTCATATGTTCTTATGTGCATATTATCCCAGCACATCACAGTCATTCATGAATTGGTATCATCCCCATTTTGTAGATGGGGAACTAAGGCACAGTGTAGCTAAAGTGACTTGCCCAGGGTCACACAGGAAGCTTGTGTCTGAGCCAGGAGCTGACCCCATGTCTGCTGAGTCCCAGTCTAATGCTTTATGCACTAAACCCTCCTTCCTACCCACGTCACGGCTTCCCTGGGCCTGCCTTTGAGATTGTAAGCTCTTCAGGGCAGGGAACGTCTCATGAGGGGTCAGATTTGACCCTAGGCACCAGCAGAAGTCCCATGCACCTCATATGAAAACGGGACCTTTCCTTTCAAAGATGGCAGAGCTGGTCAAAAAATGCTGCAAATAATTTACAACTTTTTAAAGTTTTTAATGAAAAAAAAGTCAAAGTTTTGAATGTTTGAAAAATGTCAACCCGTTCGACAACAGGGTGTGAGTGTAGGGCCTGGGCCAGCCGACACTTAGACACATGAGCTTTGATTTTTTTGGTTTGGCTTCAAAACCAAAAATCAGTGATTTGCACAGTCCTTATCTCCAGCACCCATCCTGCACACACTCCTCACAGCAACCCTGGGTGGGAGGAACGTAAATCAGTCCCATTCCTCTGACAGGTGCAGAAACTAAGGATAAGTGTGATAGTCAAATATGAAATTGCAGAACTACTGACTGTGGTATGTAACCCATTGCTTAAGTCAGCCTCTGCACCAGATGGTTGGAGGGTAGCTAATGTGACACCCATATTTTTTAAAAAGGTTCTAGAGGTGATCCTAGCAACGACAGGCAGACAAACTTAACTTCAGGACCAGGCAAACTGGTTGAAACTATACTAAAGAACAAATTAATCAGGCACATAGATGAATGCAATTTGTTGAGGAAGAGTCAACACGGCTTTTGTGAAGGGAAATCATGCCTCGCCGATCTACTAGAATTCTCTGAGGGGGGTCAACAAGCATGTGGACAAGGAAGATCCAGTCAATATAGTATTCTTGAACTTTCAGAAAGCCTTTGACTAGATCCCTCACCAAAGAGTCTTATGCAAAATAAGTCATGGGATAAGAGGGAAGGTCCTCTCATGGGTCAGTAAGTGGTTAAAAGACAGGAAACAACGGGTAGGAATACACAGTCAGTTTTCTCAATGGAGAGAGATAAACATTGGGGTCCCCCAAGGATATGTTCTGGAACCTGTACTATTCAAGGAGTACTTGTGGCACCTTAGAGACTAACCAATTTATTTGAGCATAAATTTTCGTGAGCTACAGCTCACTTCATCCGATGAAGCGAGCTGTAGCTCACGAAAGCTTATGCTCAAATAAATTGGTTAGTCTCTAAGGTGCCACTAGTACTCCTTTTCTTTTTGCGAATACAGACTAACACGGCTGCTACTCTGAAACCTGTACCATTCAAGATATTCATAAATGATCTGCAAAGGGTGCGACCAGAGAAGTGGAAAATGTCCTGATGATAAAATATTACTCAAGATAGGTAAGCCCAAAGCTGACTGTGAAGACTTACAAAGAGATCTCACAAAACTGGGTGACCAGACAACAAAATGGCAAATGAAATTCAATGTTGATAAGTACAAAGTAATGCACATTGGAAAACATAATCCCAACTATATACACAAAAGGATTGGGTGTAAATTAGCTGTTACCATTCAAGAAAGAAATCTTGGAGTCATCATGGATAGTTCTCTGAAAATATCATAGAATCATAAAGTATCAGGGTTGGAAGGGAGCTCAGGAGGTCATCTAGTCCAACCCCCTGCTCAAAGCAGGACCAATCCCCAACTAAATCATCCCAGCCAGGGCTTTGTCAAGCTTGACCTTAAAAACCTCTAAGGAAGGAGATTCTACCACCTCCCTAGGTAACCCATTCCAGTGCTTCACCACCCTCCTAGTGAAAAAGTTTTTCCTAATATCCAACCTAAACCTCCCCCACTGCAACTTGAGACCATTACTCCTCATTCTGTCATCTGCTACCACTGAGAACAATCTAGATTCATCCTCTTTGGAACCCCCTTTCAGGTAGTTGAAAGCAGCTACCAAATCCCAGCTCATTCTCCTCTTCTGCAGACTAAATAATCCCAGTTCCCTCAGCCTCTCCTCATAAGTCATGTGCTCCAGCCCCCTAATCATTTTGTTGCCCTCCGCTGGACTCTTTCCAATTTTTCCACATCCTTCTTGTAGTGTGGGGCCCAAAACTGGACACAGTACTCCAGATGAGGCCTCACCAGTGTCGAATAGAGGGGAACGATCACGTCCCTTGATCTGCTGGCTATGCCCCTACTTATACAGCCCAAAATGCCATTGGACTTCTTGGCAACAAGGGCACACTGTTGACTCATATCCAGCTTCTCATCCACTGTAACCCCTAGGTTCTTTTCTGCAGAACTGCTGCCTAGCTGTTCAGTCCCCAGTCTGTACCAGTGCATGGGATTCTTCCGTCCTAAGTGCAGGACTCTGCACTTGTCCTTGTTGACCCTCATCAGATTTCTTTTGGCTCAATCCTCTAATTTGTCTAGGTCCCTCTGTATCCTATCCCTACCCTCCAGCGTATCTACCTTTCCTCCCAGTTTAGTGTCATCTGCAAACTTGCTGAGGGTGCAATCCACACCATCCTCCAGATCATTTATGAAGATATTGAACATCCACTCAGTGTGCAGCAGCAGTCAAAAAAGCGAACAGACTGTTAGGAACCATTAGGAAAGGTATAGAAAATAGGACAGAAAATATAATGCCTCTATATAAATCCATAGTACGCCCACACCTTGAATACTGTGTGCAGTTCCGATTTCCCCTTCTCAAAAAAAGGTACAGTAGAATTGGAAAAAGTACAGAGAAGGAAAACAAAAATGATGAGGGGTATGGAACAGCTTCCAGATGAGGAGAGATTAAAAAGAATGGGACCGTTCATTTTAGGAAAGAAACAACTAAGGGGGGATACGATAGAGGTCTATAAAATCATGACGGGTGTGGAGAAAGTGAATAAGGAAGTGTTTTTTATCCCTCACATAACACAAGAACCAGGGCTCACCCAATGAAATTAATAGGCAGCAGGTTAAAAACAAACAGAAGGCAGTACTTCTTCACACAACACACAGTCAACCTGTAAAACTCATTGCTAGGGAATGCTGTGAAGGCCAAAAGTGTAAGTGGGTTTAAAAAAAAATTAGATAAGTTCCTGGAGGAGAGGTCCATCAATGGCTATTAGCCAAGATGATCAGGGATGCAACCCCATTCTCTGGGTGTCCATGAACCTCTGACTGCCAGAAGCTGGGAGTGGATGACAGGGGATGGATCACTCGATAATTACCCTGTTCTGTTCATTCCCTCGGCAGCACCTGGCACTGGCCACTGTTGATGACAGGATCCTGGGTTAGCTGGACCATTGGTCTGAGCCAGTATGGCCATTCTTACATTCTTGTGTCACATGATTATCATGATGCCAAATGAGAGTTTAATAATGAAGGCAGAAGAGTGCTCAGATAACAAAGTTCTTTATTTGTTGTCTGGCAATAGGCACTGCATGGACTGGCAGCCCTGGACATTAAAGGCCCTGGCCAAACCAGTGCAGCACTGACAGAGACAGGGCCAGCTTTCTCCTTGAGGCCCTGCCAACCCCCTGACAGGAAGAACCCAACTCCAGGGGCAGGGAGTACATCAGTCTCCAGGGCCCAGTCAACCTCTTATCCTACAAGGGAGTCCACTGGCCCCTACTATGACTCCAATCACTGCGATGCGGATACAGGCTCCCTGGGCTGGGACTCCCTTGCACGGGTTGAATGAGTTCTGCCAACTTCTGATTAAGCTTCTCTTTGCCTCCCCATAGGCTTGCAAAGTCCCACCCCCAGCCCCCCAGAAGCCTCCAAAATGAATCATTTCCTAGCACAATCCGGAGCTGATCCGCATACACCAAACAAGGGGGGGGGGAGTCCTGTATTAGATGTCCAAGGGGTACCCAAGCAAAGTGGCTGAAGAAAGCTCAGTGGAGGATCTCCCCCAGCTAGCACTCCATGCCGTCGCCTGTCTCTTCCAACGCTGTCCCACGGGCGTTGGCGAGGCTCTGGGCTACAGCAGAGGCTCTGGCTCATACTGCTTTTCCGTCGCCGTGTAAAAATCCTCAAGGATGGACTGCAGGTACTCAAAGGTGGGCCTGTCCTCTGGCTTGCTCCTCCAGCACCTCACTATGATGCTGTAGAGTTCTGTGGGGCAACCGTCCGGGCATGGCATGCGATAGCCCCGCTCCAGGTTCCGAATGACTTCGGGGTTGGTCATGCCTAGAACAAAACACACCCCCAAACCTGAGTGTGAGTTCACCACAGATGGGTGTCTAAGTGCCAGGAGAGGAAAGCACCGCTTTAAAGCTGCAGAGCGTCATGGCAGCTGCTGAGGCCAGGCCTCACGCCCCAGGCTAGAGCTCACCGGCTACTTGTTATTATTGACATGAGAGTAGCTCCTAGATCATTGCATTAGGCACAGGAGCTGCCTCAATAAACTCACAGGCCATGGCAGTGTGGGCTTAATGGTGGGCTGGCCACCTGAGTAATTACCCAGGGTTCCAGGTGGGTGTGTACAGCCCAGGCTGCTGCAACTTCACTGCGCCAGTATCTGAGCTAGCTGGATTAAATCTTGCTTGAGTCCAGCATCTCTGTCCAACGTCCTCCTCCGGGACTTACCCTAGCCTGTTTAAGCCCTGTGTGCCAGGCCGAGGCCCCAAAGGGAGGTCTGTCTATAAAACCTCCAATAAGGACCTCCCCTTAACAGAGGGATGGAGTCAAAAGAACCCTAGGATCTACAAAATAATCAAACCAGGAAGGGGAGGGTGGTTAAAGGGTCAAAATAAGGGCCCCAGAGGGGGATGCTGAGCAGAGAACCCTGGACAGAGCCCACTGCTCCAAGGAGGCAGAGGAAGCTACCCAGAGGAACTCTGCGTGGATGCATGAAAGAGCAAGGAATGGTCACAGAGAACCCCACCCAGCTTCCTGCTCTTGGAGCAATGCCAGACAGAGAGCCTGACAGAATGCCATCCTCTCCAGCTGCACATCAAACCCAGCATGGGCGGTAGCTCGGCAGCTTTCCCCCTCCATTCCCAGCACTTACCTTCCATCACCATCCCTTGGAGCCAGAGAGCCATCTGGGTTCCTGGACCAGTCCCAGCCCTTAGCTTTCCTACAGAGTTTTCCAGCAGGGACACACCTAGGCTAAGCTGGCTGGTTTTGTGCCATAGATTGCTGCCCAGTGGGAACTGGATTGCAACCACCAAACACGTTCCACCTAGGCCACCAAACAGCTTACACATTGCGATGACTTTGTGGTCCTGATTCAGCAAAGCACTCAAGTACTGAGCAGTTCCATCCACTTAAATTTAAGCACCTGCTTAAGTGCTTTGCTGACTCAGGGCCTTGGCAGGAGTCAAGCAAGTAACCTACTACAAAGGTAAAAGACTCCATATCCCATGGCTGATCCCCTGAGCAATAGTCCTCGTAGCTTTTGGAGCAGCAGTTTCAGCGGGAATCATGATGCACTCCAGAGTAAACAGGAGGGAAGTCTGTATTCCCAAGGGACCATACCTGGATAAGGGGTCCTGCCGTAGGTTATAATTTCTGTTAGAAGAATCCCAAATGACCAGACGTCAGATTTGATTGTGAAAATCCCAAAGTTAATTGCCTCTGGCGCTGTCCATTTAATAGGGAATTTGGCACCTGTCAGGAAGAAATAAATTTTAAAAAGGACATTAATGTGTAGCGTCTTCCTGGATTCATGCTTTGCACAGGCTGCTCAAGAGTGTTGGTCTCCTAAAGGTCTTATCTGGATGTTGAGTACTGCCAATTGCACGCTGGGGCTTATACAGTCTTTGTTTAAAGTACAACAGAATCAAGATGATGTATCATAGGATGGACCAGTTCCTGTCTTTTTCCTTCATTATAAGGCATCCTTGCCTGTGTAGTTTTATTTTGCTCTCTCTGGTTCTACTTTACAAAACAATGAATGATCTATAACCTTAAAAAGCAGGTGCAAGTTAAGATGAAAAGGTCATCAAATGCATCATAAATCACATGTAGCATGCAAACCACACATACATGATATGAACGTTACAGAGAATGAGCAATGGCCAAAAGAAGAAGAAAAGAACATCTTGTAATTACACTAATAAAGTGACAGGTTTCAGAGTAACAGCCATGTTAGTCTGTATTCGCAAAAAGAAAAGGAGTACTTGTGGCACCTTAGAGACTAACCAATTTATTTGAGCATAAGCTTTCGTGAGCTACAATTTATGCTCAGATAAATTGGTTAGTCTCTAAGGTGCCACAAGTACTCCTTTTCTTTTTACTAATAAAGTGAAAAGTTAAAAGGATCAAAGGCTTAGAAGACCATTTTTTTGTATTATCCATGGATTTAATAGATATTGGCTTTCAAAATACTTGCCATAAGTATCACTTCCTACAATAATATTTTAGAGATAGAACCCAGGATTTTCAGGACCAAAGCACAGGCTGCAACCACTTGTGCTAAAGGAATAATGTTATAAACTGACAGCATTTGTAGGTTTTTACCTTCTATATGGCCTAACCATTAGTGGAGGGCACGGTGCATTCAGACAGTGATTAATATCTTTGTAATGATCTCCCGACCATGAGTACTCAGTGGGGCAACAATCGATAGGCAGCACATAATGGAGGCTTAGCCTCCCCAAACCTCTTGCCGCCGGGGGCGTGGCGGAGGACAGTGACGGATTTGGACCCCCTGAAAAATCTCCCCCCACCACAGCCCTGGGGCTGGAGGAACTCTTGCTTGGGCTGCGGTGGGGGCACAAAGCTTTTCCGGTCTCAGGGCCACAGCAGAGGGGGGAGCAAGCGGGGGTCGCGGACTCAGGGGGAAGAGGCAGAGTGGGGTTGGAAGGAGGCTGTGGGCAGAATGGGGGGCGGGGCCATGAGGGAAGAGACAGAATGGGGGCGGTGCTCCAGGCCTGGAGCTCCAGTCAGGGCAGAGAACTCCGCTGCAGTCCCAACCGAGGCTGAGAGCTCGATCCTGGCTGGGCCTGAGCTCTCAGCCCCCTCTGCCCTGGCCAGCAGTGAGAGCAGTGAGTGGGTGTGTGGCCTCAGCCAGAAGAGGCAGGGCAGGGGACTAGCCTCCCCAAGGAGAAGCTTCACTCACCGCCCATGCTAGAATCCAAGACCTTTAGCACAAAAACACAAGCCTCTGCCACTTAAGGTAAAGCAGTAACTCCCTTAGAGGCCAGCGGTAGTAGGATTTTATCTTTTATGCAGATCAGCCACTAGAGAGGGACACAGTATTTAGCCAGTGTGCTACAGAGGGTGTGGAGAAATGTAAATATACACCTCTACCCAGATATAACACGACCCGATATAACACAAATTCGGATATAACGCGGTAAAGCAGCGCTCCAGGGGGGCGGGGCTGCACGCTCCAGTGGATCAAAGCAAGTTCGATATAACGCGGTTTCACCTATAACGTGGTAAGATTTTTTGGCTCCCGAGGACAGTGTTATATCGGGGTAGAGGTGTATGTAAATTTTAAAAATATATCTGAAAATCTGTCCCACCTTTATTTACCTGGAAAAACCTGAGTTCAGGGTTCTGTGTCTCTCCTAGCATCAGATCAGCATAAGCCCACAATTCAGGTTTTATTAAGGACAAAACAACCCTAATATAAACTAAATATTTTAATGATTTTGATGAAAACAACATTTTTATTTAAATCCCTCCCTGAAATCCTGCAAACCCAAACACAATGGGCACAGTATCAAAAATCAAACCCAACACAAAACATTTCAGTTGAAGTGAAACATTTTGTGGCGGGGGGATTTTGAAATGTTCGTGTTTCATTGCGAATCAAAAGACAGGTGTATTTTGAAATCTCAAAATCCTTCACCAAATGGAATCATCATGCTCCAGCCAGCTCTATGGGAGACCGAATGAAACTCAAAAAATGTCTGTTTTGTTTCCCGTATACTTTATAAAGCCTCGTAGCAAGTTGAATGAATCTCTCTCGTAACCAACATCTCGGTAGCTGAAGAATACTCTAGCCGAGTAAACTGTATTTTGCTGTGTGCCAGTCGGGTGTGGATAGACAGATGAGTGAATTGAACCGCCAAGCTCAATGCCCCTTTGGTGCCCACATTCTATTAGTCCCACATATTACCCTAGCAGAGACCCAAACTGGGAGCTTTGTTCAGGGCACTGGCTCTATCAGTTGTTTCAAAATGCAGCTTCATATGAGCCGAACCAGCTAGAAGTTGCTCTTTGTATAGCTTTTTATGGAGACCCTCCCTCACTCACAAGACCCACTAACAGAATCACAGCGTTACTCAGATATGTCTCCAAACTTGTGGGGATGGGAGTTAAAAATCCAAATTTTGTCAACTGTCCTTGGCTTTTACACCTGGCCACACCAAAACCCTGAGTCAGAATGGAGGCCGTGTTTGAAATCTGGATCCACACCAAATTTTGCAGTTCAAGCCCATTTCTTACTGTTTCATTATATATGCATCACTACGGTATGCAGATATAGGCAAAGTGTTCATTTCCCTACAAAGACCTCAGTTCAGGGGTCAGTATTTCCCCTAGCATCAGGGAGGTTGAGTTTATCCAGTAGCAGAGCCAGAGATTTTAGCATGAATCCATCGGATGCCCCTGTATCTATGGTATTCTACTCCATAAGAACATAAAAACGGCCATACTGGGTCAGACCGAAGGTCCATCTAGCCCAGTGTCCTGTCTGCCGACAGTGGCCAATGCCAGGTGCCCCAGAGGAATGAACAGAATAGGTAATCCTCAAGTGATCCATTCCCTGTCACCCATTCCCAGCTTCTGGCAAACAGAGGCTAGGGACACCATCCCTGCCTATCCTGGCTAATAGCCATTGATGGACCTATCCTCCATGAATTTATCTAGTTCTTTTTTGAACCCTGTTACAGTCTCCAACGTTAAATTCCCTCTGTTTGGATGTGGAATTGTGTGAAGGAGAAATGCAAGCTGCAAATGTAGCTGGACTTCTTCAGCTAGGTTCTTCCCTACAGCACCATGAGTGGAACCTACCTTCTTGAGCCAGGTACTCATTTTCTATTATCCTGGCCAGGCCAAAATCAGCAACTTTACAGCAGAGCGTCTCTGAGACGAGGATGTTGGCTGCTCTCAGGTCTCTGTGGATAGAGTTCATTCTCTCGATGTATGCCATTCCTTCTGCAACCTAGGAGAGCAGAGATGGACACAGCATTTACCACAAGAATATTCAAATAAGTCTCCTGGTCACTAGACATTAAAGATGGAAAAGACCTTGTCCGTCCCCTCCCTGACACAAGATTGTGCTATTATTCCATGTATTATGGTAGCACCTACCGGCTCCAACTGAGATTAGGGTCGGACTGCGCTCAGTGCTGTATGTACACATAGTAAGAGACAATCCCTGCCTCAAAGAGTTTAGACAAGACAAAGTGTGGCAGAAAGGAAGGGTTGTTCTTGCCATTTTACAGATGGGGAAATGAGGCACAGAGAGATGAAGAGACTCGGCCACAGGACATCTGTGGGAGAAGCAGAGACTAAGTCCAGATCTTCCGATTCCAAGGCTCAGGCACAAGACCATCTTTGATCCCCTACATCTTGGAGTTTAGTTGAAAATATTGCAGATTAAATAAAAAAAATGCTTCCCGTTTTTCAGTCACAGCCACAGTATTTTAAATTTAAGATGATCAACAGTAAATGATCATTAATAATCTTATCCATTCACCTCTTCTGTACTGTGTGGACTTGTATTTTGTTTGCTTGTGCCTGACACTGTGGATGACTCAGGAGGCAATGAAGATCCTGCATGAGCAGCCAAGCAGTATAGATAAGCATAAAACCCATAACTCACTGAGAGACCAATGGAAGCTGTATCCTAGAGCATTAATATGAGGGGAATGTCTTAGCATTCTGAGCCAAGCCCCAGACCCTGCTCAAGTCCCTCGTAGAAACACTCCCTGAACTGAGCTAACTTGTATATAATTTGCTTATTATTGTTTTTGTTCCCTTGCTTCTGACACCTGGTCTCTGTAGATGCCTTAGAACAAGGGACCAGTGTTTGGGAAGCATCTAACACACGATAAGCTCTCCTGTAGATAAGAGAGATTTAGCAAGTTTTAGGGTTTGGGGCTTTTGCGGAAGCAGGGAGCTTTGAAGGGGGATTTGAAAAGTGACAGGTTCAGATTTAGCCCAGACACTAATCAGGACCATAGATGGATGAGTATAAGCCCTGGCAAGAAGGCCGAGCACCAGTTTGGGTTTTCACACGCCCTGAGGCTAGGGCATTACAATTTTCCACCCACTAAGATTCTCATCAGCTTCTTGCTTACATGTGGTTTTAAACAGGATACTAACATGTACTTTCCAAATATGTATTTCACCCTCTATCAACACCCTTCAAGCTCGAGTGCTGCTTGCCTCAGTGGAAAATGGAAGAACTGATGTCACTTCCTGTCCTGATGTTAATGAGATAGCACTAGACTGATGGTTTCCTTTCAGCATGTGTGTGCATCCGAGTGTGTGTGTGAGACTGACCACAGGATGAATTCGGTACACCCAACACTTTCTAATTTTAACTACAGCTGATGCTATTGGCTGCAAATTGCATCTGAAGGGTCAAGTTACCTTGGGACATGATGTATTCAAAACACCACGAGTAAATATGTTGTGAAAAAGCATGACTGGCTTTACATCAGCCCCCATCCAGAAACAGCTAGTGATTAACTGAAGCCCAGCACTTGGGGTTCGGGCAGCTCAGGATCTGCACCAGGCCTGCAATGGCTCAGGCGTGTGCAGCGTGAAGGGATGCAAAAAATCCCCGTGCAGCTCCTGCACTGGCTTGGCTCGCTGAAGCCTCCTTTAGGTGCATGTGATAGATTCGCTGTCTTCAGGCTGCATGATCCCAGCATTCTGTGGCCTGTGTTGAAATCCTCTGGCCTGTGCTATGCAAGAGGCCAGACTAGATGATCATAATGGTCCCTTCTGGGCTTAAAATCTACCAGCCTCTGCTATGCTGCATACACACACAGCAAGTCCAGCCACTGGAATGCGTTTTGTCAGCCCTTGTGCCTGGCAGGGGACATTCTCCGCTTTATACATGGGCCATAGGAGGGACCAGACTGTAGGAACTTCAATGGGGATTTATGAGGCTAACAGCGCAAGCCTCCTACTTCCCTCTATTTGGAGATTACACCAAAGATTCAGTAGTTTGAGATTCCTCTGCTTAACAGAGAACAGGGCCTGTGACTAGAAACAGACCGAGTTGCCCACTCGGGTGGGATTTTCACAGAAGCGTCCCTAAGCATTCCTTCAGCAGCATCCCTAAGTGCTTTAGAGACACACGCTTGTGTAATGGCATGTATCAGTGCCATGCCTTTGGGCAGCAAGGAAAGAGTTAAGAGCTAGGTTGAATGCCACCTCTGCAAAGGGCCCAGAACACTGGGAGCACTTGGAGCCCAGAGCACTGGGGTTCTGAGGGCAGCTGGACAGATGCTCCACCTGCAGGAAAGGGCCCCTGACTCCCATGCTAAGTGGCTGGGCCAGGAGTAGGAGGATCATCAGCCTAAATATGCTGATTTGCAGGCAATTTGTTTGTTTCTTTGGAGGGGACTGGCTAGAACAAGCCACTCTCATATTCCTTTGGGCTGGGCTACTGAGAGCCCCAACGGTCTGTTGTTAAACTAAGAATCCTTTCACTAGAGGGCAGTTTTAGATGACGGGGCCTCTTGCTGCTTGCAAGGGGAGGGACAAAAGATTCCTTCTTTGAATTCCAAGTCAAGGTTTGGCGAGAGTCTTGAAAGGGAAGGAACTTGCTTAGGGAGGGATCTAGCTGTAGGTCGTCCAGCCTGGAGGTCTTGACATCCCAGACTCTCAAAGTGCTTTACAAGTGTTCTGCTGAGGTCAAGCATGGATGAAACAATGCATCCTGGGACCTGGGGTCACTGCAGTCCACACCACCACAGTGAAGATAACAGTGGCTGATGGCTTCACTGTGGAATTCTCTAGCCCACATTTGACCTGGGGCCATAGGCACCGACTCCGTGGGTGCTCCGGGGCTGGAGCACCCATGGGGAAAAATTGATGGGTGCTCTGCACCCACCGGAAGCTCCCCGCCCCCTAGCCCCAGCTCGCCTCTGCTCCACCTCCTCTCCTGAGTGCGCCATGACCCCACATCTCCCGCCTCCCTCCCAGGGCTTGGCGCAGTGAAACAGCTGTTTCGCGGCAGCAAGCGCTGGGAGGAGGGGGAACATGGCGCGCTCCGGGAAGAGGCAGGGCCGGGGCAGGGATTTGGAGAAGGGGTCCAACAGGGGCAGGGAGGGGGCAGAGTTGGGGTGGAGACTTTGGGGAAGGGGTTGGAATGGGGGTGGGGCAGGGATGGGGTTGGGGTGGGGGTGGGGGTTGAGCACCCACTGGCGCCCACAAAAGTTGGCACCTATGCCGTGGGCTGCACTTTAGTCTCTCCAGATTAGAGCTGGCTGAATTTTTTTGGATTAATAGTTTAGGGAAGAAGGAGGATCCTGGGAACTACAGGCCAGTCAGCCTCACCTCAGTCCCTGGAAAAATCATGGAGCAGGTCCTCAAAGAATCAATCCTGAAGCACTTACATGAGAGGAAAGTGATCAGGAACAGTCAGCATGGATTCACCAAGGGAAGGTCATGCCTGACTAATCTAATCGCCTTTTATGATGAGATTACTGGTTCTGTGGATGAAGGGAAAGCAGTGGATGTATTGTTTCTTGACTTTAGCAAAGCTTTTGACACGGTCTCCCACAGTATTCTTGTCAGCAAGTTAAGGAAGTATGGGCTAGATGAATGCACTATAAGGTGGGTAGAAAGCTGGCTAGATTGTCGGGCTCAACGGGTAGTGATAAATGGCTCCATGTCTAGTTGGCAGCCGGTGTCAAGTGGAGTGCCCCAGGGGTCGGTCCTGGGGCCGGTTTTGTTCAATATCTTCATAAATGATCTGGAGGATGGTGTGGATTGCACTCTCAGCAAATTTGCAGATGATACTAAACTGGGAGGAGTGGTAGATACGCTGGAGGGGAGGGATAGGATACAGAAGGACCTAGACAAATTGGAGGATTGGGCCAAAAGAAATCTGATGAGGTTCAATAAGGATAAGTGCAGGGTCCTGCACTTAGGATGGAAGAATCCAATGCACCGCTACAGACTAGAGACCGAATGGCTAGGCAGCAGTTCTGCGGAAAAGGACCTAGGGGTGACAGTGGACGAGAAGCTGGATATGAGTCAACAGTGTGCCCTTGTTGCCAAGAAGGCCAATGGCATTTTGGGATGTATAAGTAGGGGCATAGCGAGCAGATCGAGGGACGTGATCGTTCCCCTCTATTCGACACTGGTGAGGCCTCATCTGGAGTACTGTGTCCAGTTTTGGGCCCCACACTACAAGAAGGATGTGGATAAATTGGAGAGAGTCCAGCGAAGGGCAACAAAAATGATTAGGGGTCTAGAGCACATGACTTATGAGGAGAGGCTGAGGGAGCTGGGATTGTTTAGTCTGCAGAAGAGAAGAATGAGGGGGGATTTGATAGCTGCTTTCAACTACCTGAAAGGGGGTTCCAAAGAGGATGGCTCTAGACTGTTCTCAATGGTAGCAGATGACAGAACGAGGAGTAATGGTCTCAAGTTGCAATGGGGGAGGTTTAGATTGGATATTAGGAAAAACTTTTTCACTAAGAGGGTGGTGAAACACTGGAATGCGTTACCTAGGGAGGTGGTAGAATCTCCTTCCTTAGAGGTTTTTAAGGTCAGGCTTGACAAAGCCCTGGCTGGGATGATTTAACTGGGAATTGGTCCTGCTTCAAGCAGGGGGTTGGACTAGATGACCTTCTGGGGTCCCTTCCAACCCTGATATTCTATGATTCTATGATTCTATGATTCTATTAGTTTATTAGTAGAAAAATTCAGTTTCGGGTCGACCAAAACTATTTGTGAATTGGGGTCAAATTTGATGGATAGCTTTGGCTGATTTTTTCTTTTCTGAAAAAGTTGGAACGTTTCGACCTTTTCTAAATGAACCATTTCAACTTTTTGTTTTGAAACAACACTTCCTTTCGAAATTTAGCTAGCTTTAGTTGTAAAAAACAAAGAAAACAAACAAACTAAAGGGTAAAAAACATCCAGAAAAGAAACAAAATAGAATGAACCCCCATCCCAAATTTCTGGTCAAACAAAACATTTTGTTCAACCGGAAATAATTTTTTTTTCATTTGTTTGTTTCAGTAAGAAAAACCAAAAATGTTTGGGTTTGGGTCTACCAGCAACAATTCCCCCTTCCCCGCCTCCCGATATTTTGATTCGGTGGCCAAATTGAAAAAAAATCATTTATTTGCTCAGCTCTGCTCCTGATATGGAATTTTTCTCTCTCTTCCCTACAAACTCATTGGGCCAAATTCCCTGGTGTAACCCCCAACTGAAGTGAGTGGAGTTACCTGAGGGGTAAATTTGGTCGGTTGTGTTTCTCTTCAGGAATTTAAAACTAACCACTGATTATTTCCTTCAAGTTATAAAAAATAGAAACAACTTCTAGTGACTGAGTCTGCAGCTGCTCCCCTTAAGCTATTACGGATATCAAAGGTAGGGCAGCAGACCAGATTTTATCACTAGTGAAGAGGAAAAGAACTGTTACACCATTCACGGGAGGTATAAAAATAGCTAATAGGGCTGCTTCTTAACGATATTTCAGTATTTTTGCTTCTGGGTAAATGAAAAGCAGATGCTTCTGCCATGTCAGATAGCACCTCCTCAGAAATACACATTTCCAGGTATTTTATTCATTTAAAAACAAATATGAATTGTAGCTGGATTCTGCAGTACCTTGGAAAAGAGACTTGTTAAATACAGCATAACTGAAAATGACTGTCAAGTTAGCTCATCACCACCAAAGAGAGGAATGGTGGCCATGTGGCTAAGGAATTGCATTGGGCGCCAAGAGCACTGGGTTCTAATCTCAGCTCTGACCTTGGATAGCTCCTCAGTCCGGCTTTCTAAATACTCAATGCCAGTCTAGCTCTTCTCCTGTGGAAATCAATGACAAAGCTCATATTGATTCCACCAGGAGCAACGTTGCGGGCTTCTGAAAATCCCCAGCTTTATGGGTAAACGTGGGCAAGACCCTGCAGCTGAGTTTCTCCACCTGTATAATCTGATGAAGTGAGCTGTAGCTCACGAAAGCTTATGCTCAAATAAATTTGTTAGTCTCTAAGGTGCCACAAGTACTCCTTTTCTTTTTGCGAATACAGACTAACACGGCTGCTACTCTGAAACCTATTAAAGTGTTTATGTACCTCCAAAGAAGTTGTGAAGCTACACTGGTTAATGTTTGCAAAAAAACATCTCCAGATCCTCAGATGGAGGACACAGTGGTCATATTACAACAATAAGCGGTGCCTAACGTTAGGCATCTCAGTGCATATTAATCCCCCTAATTTATGTTGCCTTATCTTCAGAGGGGCTGAGCATCCATTACTCCCAATCAAGTCAACCAGAACTGGAGGTGCTCAGCACCTCTGAAAACCAGATTCTCTTCTTGCCTGTGTCCCTACACATGGTAGATCACTGTCGCTCCAGAGCAGGACCATCTCTTACTAAGGCCCTCTGGAGAAAAGAGAAAAGACTTTTCTGCTCACGAAGCCAGGAAAGACTCTGCCTTCCGTATTACACAGAGTGCTAGGAAAAGGACCCCCATGTGAGGTGTCAGATGATGCTGATGATGGGCTGACATTCCCATCGGTACTGCAGGTGAAGGGAGGAACCCCTGGCTATTACATCTGGAAGTTCACAGAGTCATAGATTCTAAGGCCAGAAGGGAACATTTTGATCATCCAGTCTGACATCCTGCATAGCACGGACCACAGAACTTTCCTGAATTAATTCCTTCTTCAAGTCCAATAACTGTTACAAGGCTTTTAGAAAATATTCAGTCTTGATTTAAAAATTACCAGTCATGGAGAATCTACCCCCCAGCCCTTGGTAAGTTGCTCCAGTGGGCAATTACCCTCAAAAATGTTAAAAAATGCACATTATTTCTAGTCTGAATTTATCTAACCTCAACTTCCAGCCATTGGTTACTGTTATACCTTTATCTGATAGATTGAAGAGCTCTTTATTATCAAATTTCAGTTCCCAGTATAAATATGTATAGATGGTAATCAAGTCACCCCTGAACCTTCTCTTGGATAAGCTAAATAGATTGAACTCTTTGAGTCCACCACTATAAGGAATATTTTCCAATCTTTTAATCATGTTCATGGCTCTTCTCTGAACCCTCTCCAATAATATGTATCCCCTTTGCATCTGCAAACATGTCATCTTGGATAACATTTCACCGTCTTTCAAACACTCATTCTGGTGTCTCTGACTACAGACCTGGGCTGACATGTCAATGAGTTTCGGGAGATTTAGTTGGCTTCCATCCTCTGTCTTCAAGAAATCCAACAAGCACCCTGTAAGAGAGGAGACACACAGTGCTCTCTGGATGATATGATTTGAGTGAAAGTTGCACATTAGGTCCATGTCCTTCTCTAGCCAGTGTTATCCAACCTGTCTACAGCTTTTTTACTTCTGGGAAGATCTCAGGAACTTCACTGCCTCTATCAAGTGCACCAGACTCAGAGTGAAAACACCCACTTCGCTTCATATTTTGTACAGAGCTCTTTGCAAAGCCCATAGGATTCTTTACGCCACCCACTGATCAGATGTTTGGTGGCAAGCAGGAAGCACTGGGGGTGGAGCGAGGGTGGGGTGTGCTCAGGGGAGGGAAGAGGTGGGGCCTTAGGGAGGGGGCGGAGCCTCAGGGCGGAGCAGGGCTGGAGCACCCACCCGGAAAAATGAAAGTCAGCACCTGGGGCATTGTCCCCTACATTACCTGTTGCAGGCATGGGATTTTCACAAATCCTAAGCACTGGCCTAACCTTTGAAACTCAGCCAAAAATGTCTAATGAATAAAGCCCGGGGAGGCTCTTTACCGTTGGCCATGTACTCTGTCACAATGTAGATTGGCTGTTTGGTGACTACTGCATGCAGCCGGACCAGTTTGTCATGCTGGAGCATCTTCATCAAGTTTGCCTCAGCCAGGAAGGCATCGGGAGGCATGGAGCCCTCCTTTAGGGTCTTCACAGCCACCTTCACACTGTTCTTATAATAGCCTGCAGCAAAAGAGAAAGGATGGTCCAATGGTTAAGGTGCTAGCCCGGGACATGGGAGAAACAGGTTCAGTTCCTTTCTTGGCCGCAGCTTTCCTGTGTGAGGAGCAAATCAATGGAAGTTTGGAGCCTCACTACCTCTGAAGCTCTGTGGCGCAGTTCCCCACCTGTACAATGGGATAATAGGCCTTCCCTATCTCACAGGAGTTTTATGAGAGTAAATACATTAAAGATTACAAGATGCTCAGTTACTTCACAGACTTTAAGGTCAGAACAGACCATCATGATCATCTAGTCTGACCTCCTGCACATTGCAGGCCACAGAACCTCGCCCACTCACTCCTGTAATAGACCCTGTAACCTCTGGCTGAGTCACTGAAGTCCTCAAATCATGGTTTAAAGACTTCAAGTTACAGAGAATCCACAATTTATACTAGTTTAAACCTGCAAGCGACCCATGCTCCATGCTGCAGACATGGTGCAGAGGAAAGAGAAAACCCCCCAGGGTCTCAGCCAATCTGACCTGGGAGAAAATTCCTTCCCGATCAGTAAAACCCTGAGCATGTGGGCAAGACCCACCAGGCAGATACCTGGGAAAGAATTCTCTGTAGTTACTTGGAGCCCTCCACATCTAGTGTCCCATCTTCAGTGATGGGGGTGGGGGTCATCTACCTTAGACAGAAAACTAACAGCAAGAAGCCCTACTGTGTAGAGGTTCCAGGAAGGTGTGGTGGAGAGTAGAGGCAGCTGGGTACACACTAGGAACTGGGGAAACAGACCACAGAGCACTGGTGGGGGGTGCTGGAGTGGTGGAGAGGATGGCCCATATAAGCACTCTTTTCAGCCAGTCTGTAAGAGGAATTCATGCCTCTGGGGAGTAGGTAACCTTGGAAGGAGTTTGGAGGCTATTCCAGAGGGTGGTATCCTCAGAATGGAAGAGGCAGGGGATCCCAGGCAATGTTTCTGTGGCTCCCTTTTCCATGCTGGGGATGAGGGGCGGGGGGAAGGAGCCCTTGTGGGTTCTGCTCTGGAGGAGCTGAGCAGTAAAGCGTTGGGTGGTGTGAGGTTATTGAATTCCTGGTGAGAGGAACAAGAAGTGGTAAAGCTGAGGGCAGATGGCAATCAGGTGCCTGACAGCACACAGGGCCCTGAAGGCTGTTCCACGGCTGAGAAGGGATGGAAGGGATGTCACCACCATCCTGGATAAACATGGCTTATTACAGAATCATGAGTGTTCCACAGGAAGGAGACAGACCAGGGCCTCCAGTCCACTCCCCTTCCCCTGGCAATGCGGGATCATCCCCTATGGCAGCAGTTCTCCACCAGGTGTCAGGTTTCAAGGGGGCTGCCGAGCAGGGCCGGCATTAGACTCGCTAGGGCCCTGGGCAGAAAGCCAAAGCCCCATTACGTGGGCCTGAAGCCTGGGGCCCTGAGCCCCACCACCCAGGGCTGAAGCCGAAGCCTGAGCAATGTAGCTTCGTGGGGGCCCCTGTGGAGTGGAGTCCTGGGCAATTGCCCTGCTTGCTACCCCCTAACACCGGCCCTGGCTTTTATATGCAGAAAACCAGTTGTTGTGGCACAGGTGGGCTGAGGAGTTTTTATAGCATGTTGGGATGGCTCAGAAAGAAAAAGATTACCATAGAATATCAAGGGTTGGAAGGGACACCTCAGGAGGTCATCTAGTCCAACCCCCTGCTCAAAGGGGAACCAGTCCCCAATTTTTGCCCCAGATCCCTAAATGGCCCCCTCAAGAATCGAACTCACAATGCTGGGTTTAGCAGGCTCATGCTCAAACCACTGAACTATCCCTCTGCCCCTGCCCTGTGACATTTTCTCAGGACCTTTCTGTGGTCTGCTTTTAAGCCACTTGAATAATGTGGCTCCCACCACTCCCCATGAGACGGCTCCCCAACTTAACAGACCCCCACAGCTAGGAAATGTTCTCCTCATATACGGCCTTCATTTCCTTTGCCACGTCATCCCATTTCTCAGCTATCTTGCTATGCCCCTCACCGTGGTATCTGAATCCGTAATTAAAGGAGCTGGGACTTTGCACACGCAGTCAAGTCTTCTGCACAGTGCTGGCCAAAACTGCAATCCCTGCACTCTCCTGGGAGCAATCAACCACAAAGGGGCGAAAGAGGAGGAGGAGTTAAGCTCCAGCTGCTCCCCACGCTAACCAGTAATGTGTAGGAGCACAAGCTGCATCCTCTGAAGGGGGATCATGGCCCCTGTGTCTTAGGTAGGTATAGTGTCCCTCAAAGCACACAGCCTCCTGCTACTCACCCCCTGCCCTGCAAGCAGGGCTGTAACAGATGGCAATTTCCTGCAATATCTGGAATGAACTTTACTGAATTAGGTTTAACCTTATTGAATCAGGTTTCCTACCTTTGGAGTCCATTGTATTAAACATGCAATTGTTTGTGTGTTTTTGTAGGACTGTAATATAAATGTTAGGAACTTCAAAGAACTGTTTGGGACAGTATGTGTTAAGTGGGATTCCTAGAAGGTACTTGGGAAGCCCTTTGAAGCTACACCTTGGGGAGAAAAATGACCTGCTCCTGGAAATTTCAGATCAAAGACCCCCAAACTGTATCAAGGGCAGACTAAACTTTTCAGGAGGGTGCTAGTTCTAGGCTGAGGCTATTAGGAACCTGTTTTCTGGGTGGTTTGAAGGATTCTCCTGCCAGAACCCATGTTGGAGACAGTTGGGACAGAGCAGAGGGATCTCTGGTAAGCTTATTAGCAAACACATAGGTTCTTTTATTGTTTTAATGTGTTTTCTCTGTAATGGTTTTACCTTAAGAATAAAATAGGCTTGGATAGGAAGTGGTGGGTGGCAACTTACAACTGTTGACAAACACTCTGCGATCAGTCTCTGGAAAGGAAGCAAGCAGACCTGTTTCGGCAGCCTGTCTTTTCCTGGGAATAACACGGGGAAGGCGGGGAATTCTTCAGGGTGGACATTTCCCAGTCCGGAGGGACAAAGATGTGTCCACCCAGGAAAGGCAACGGCGATGGGGGCAGAAGCTTGGGAGTGGGTGCCCTTGCTGAAAGACTAAGGGGAAACACAGGTGCAGTTGTCTTACACCTGTGGTAAGAGCTGTGCTTTAAAGCCCCAATGCAGCCTTAAAGAAGCATAGTTGAAAGGGCTGCATAATTCCCATCCCTCCCCCACCATGAGCAGCGGGCTGGGTCCTAGCAAGGCCCCGCACTCGTGACAATTCTGAGAAAACAAGGTTTCCCATTTTCCTGGGAGCCACGTGTAGCGACCGGGGCTGACCCTGCTGGGCCTGGAGAGCGCTGTACTTACCCATCCAGACTTCTCCAAACTGTCCCGCACCAAGTTTCTTCACAAGCTTGAGAGACTCCCGTGGGATTTCCCATTCATCCTGCGCCCAGGGCCTCTGGGGAGTCAGGGATGTGCACGGAGTGGTCAGCCTCTGGCACAGACCATCCCCTTTGTCTGTGTATTGAGAGAACACCTGTCAGCTCCTCGGTAAAGGGCCAAACCCTCCCGCCCAACCTCCAGCCTGAGTCGCTGGGCTGGAGACGTGCAGAGGGTAATTATCCTCCTCCTCAGCGTGTGGAACGGCCACTCCACACAGGCTGCTTCAGCCCCAGAGCTCTGAGCGCCCCAGGAGCATGGCCTGGAGGACCCATGCAATGGCAGATCCCCTAGTGCAGCCCTTTCCCCAGCCGGCTCATGCCCCAGTGCCTCACAGTGGTTGCACCCCCTGCCCCCACAACACCTCTCTCCGGAATCCAGTCTCTCCACACATCCCCTCCCCCGTGGAACCTCCGTGGCCCCGGCAGTGCCTCGGGGAGCTCGCTGTGCCCCTGGAAGGGACAGTTTTGCTCGTGCGCACCTCTGCTTTGGGATGTTCACTTTGCTTACAGCTGTGGGTGGAGTGACCCGCAGGAGCTGCCCGACTCACTTCGTATATCTCCGTTCCACTGCAGCCCCACCCAGTGCTAGCTAGAGCAGGCGTTTCATGCCCACCCTGCGTCCACCTCCCCGTTCCCTATACTGCCACCTATTACAGGTATTGCTCCCCACGCAGTCGCTGCTCAGTGGGCATGCAACTGATTGATAACCCCCGTCTGGCCATAAGGCACCAGACCATGCGGCCTCCTCATGCCAGCAAGCTGTACATCTCAAATGCTACAACAGACGGCCCTGTCCGGGGACACGGGCAGCTTACTGCTGTAATGCTGGACTAGATGGTGCAGCGAGGAAAAGGTGATCCTGGGGGAGATGTAGTATCCCCCGCCGTCTAAGGAGCGGATCCTGTAGTGTTTGATGATGTCGCCTTGAGCAGAGCTGCTGTCTCTCACGGACAGTGAAAAGGCATCTGGGGAACAAGCAGAAGAAACCACACTTACTGGCCTGGCTAGCACTGGTCTGAGACAGACCTGATGGCTTTCGTCTTCCATAGCCCCTCTCACAGACAGGTGAATCTATGCTGGGAATATTCAGGTGCAGGGCCCGCTACACTGCTGCCTCCCATCCATCTTCCATCTTGGTGAGATCTGGGCACGTGTCCTTTCAGCCAGACCACATTTCACAGGGACATAGCATTTACCAGTCTGGATCTAGCTCTTGGTCCATGACGTCCAGCAACCCCATGGACAACACTGGAGGCTTCCGAGCATGTGTGTCTGTGGGGGCAACGGATGTCATGGAACTCTATCCTGTCCCCTACGAGCGATCAGCATAGACGAAGGAGCCTGATATTTCATGGCCATTAGGAACCTTGGCTTGCATTGCTCGGAATGCTAATGGCCCAGCTCTCTTTGAAACTCCACCATGAAGATTAGTTTTGTCATGAAGGCATGAATGGGTTTCCACTCCCGGCTCTAACACAAGTGCCCTTCGCGATCTTGGACAAGTCACTTAGTCTCTCTCTATGCCTCAGTTCCCCATCTGTAAAATGGATCTTATGCTTCCTTTCTCCTACCCATTGTCTGTCTGTGTAGATTGTATGCTCCTTGGGTATGTCTACACTGCAATCTGAGGTGTGACCGCAGCATGGGTAGACACTCAACCTAGCTTTGGTCTAGCTAGCTCGAATAACAACAGCAATGAAGCTGAAGCAGCATGGGCTGTACAAGCCCGCCTGGGACCTTGGGTATGTACGCGAGCGGCTAGCCCGTGGTGCCGTCACAACCCTGGCTGCAGTGTTGACACACCCTTTGGAGCTGGGACGTTTCTAAGTGATAGAGTTGACATATAATAATGAGGATACAACATGATCCCACCAAGATATTACATGATTAAACATTGCCAAGGAAGTGTTATCACCCTGGTGATGACCATCCCAGTATCTGGCAAAGCACCTGGGTCCTGACATGCAACATCCTTATTGTTTAAATCCTGGGGTTTCATGCAGGTCTGAAAATACACCTCTAATCTGCCCTTCTCAACTCCCTGCTAGTCCAGTCCAATATGGGTTGCCAGCAGCCAGTACATTTATGGAGTGATAGTTTAAAATGTACATCAGTAAAACTTGCAAAACAGTGTAGAGACTATTTCCTTTGTCTGCAGTATGTTTCCGGACTGGGAGTACGCCAGATTAATGTGGATTTATGTGATTTTTTTTATGTTTGAAGGACTGGATTCTATAGAAGAAAATCTGTCATATAGGACCATAAACAGAAGTCGTGTGCACCCAAAATTGCTTTGAAATTGTATTATCCCAGACATGGGAGGACTTTTAAAAATGTGTAATACCGACCTATTGGCCTTTTTTGTATTTTGTATTGTGTCAGTAAAAAATGTGGAGGGTCAGTATGAATATGGTTAAGAAGTGTTGGTTGTCTTGTGTGTAGAAGTATTCCTCTTCCCCCTCCCCCCCGCCCACCATGCAACATTCCTTGCTATTCCAGTCTTGAGCCCCCATAACTGGTGTTGGTCCTACTTTGAACAGGGGATTGGACTAGATGACCTCCTGAGGTCTCTTCCCACCCTGATCTTCTGATTCTATGATCCTAACTCTGTCAGTGCACTTCAGTCCTGGGCTGCAATACCGCCGACTAGTTCAGTCTTGCATTGCAATGCAACTCGGAGCCCTGACTGGCAGCATTCCCTGCTATTCCAGTCCAGTTCTGACTGTTCTGCCAACTCACCTTGTTCCCATTCTCCAGCAATACCCATTCCTGCTGCAGCCCTGAGTCTCTCCTCACCAGTGACTGGCAATCCTGCCCAATTGTGCTTGTCTTTTACATCAAATTCTTCTGGATATATTCACCCTGACGCAGTTTCAGCTTCTGGGGAATCAGGCTTTGGGAGGTCTTTGGGCCAATGCTTTCAAAAGTGGCCAGTAATTTTGGGGTGCCTCTGTTTTTGGATTACCAGCCTGAGACTACTTGGGTCTGATTTTCAGAGTGTGCCGAGCAATCAGTCTTTTAACTGAAAACCACTGGACCCTTAGCGACTGGAACAAACGCTGAAGGGCAGTGGTGGATTCTCCATCTCTTGCCATCTTCAGATCAAGACTGGATGCCTTTCTGGAAGAGATGTTCATTGTGCAGGAGATCAGACTCAGTGATCTGATGGGCCTTGTAGCCTTAAAATCAATGACTCAATTATGTGAATAGGAGCGATGGTGCTCAGCACCTCTGCAAATCAGCCCCAAGAGGCCTCAAGTTGGCCAACCAAAAATGGAGGCGTGCAAAACTAGGGGACTCTTGGTGGAAATCCAGATCCTGATTATCCAAGTGTCCTCTTCTCCAGCACTTCCATTTGCTTGAGATTAACTTGCTTTTCTCAATGAAGTGATCCACTCTAATAAGAGCTCTGCCTGATGATTAGAATCCAGCAGTCCTACAGACAAATCAATCAGCTGTCTAATGCTAGCCTTAATATTTACCCTGCCATTTATGTTAATGAATGGCTGTATCGTTTTGGGCAGTGTAGAATGCATTTCAACTAGCACGGGAGTTTAGTCTGTTTCTTGAACTTCATCATGTCACTTCTTTTTTCCTAAGCAGCTCCGGTTTATTTCAGGGGAGCAGAAGAAAAGATTTTCCGCGATCATTTCCATAGCTGTTCATCTGAAATACGAGACTGCCAGGGTCTGGTTCATTTCAAAGTCATTTACCCATTCAGGGTTGATTACAGAACAGAGCCGGACACCTGCTACTAGTGGAAAGGGAAAGTGTTAAGGCTGGAAGGCTTTAATTCTCTCTTCTCTTAACAACAATAACAATGAAAGATTGACACAAAATCCCCAACACTAGTAGCTTCAATGACTCACAGTCACCTCCGCAATAACGAAGCCGCATGCAGAGCTCAGTACTAATAAGGAACACTGTACTAATAAGCCAATGAGTACAGCCACCTAGGTCAATCAGCCCTTCAACAATAATTCAGTGTACACATCCCAGCATGCAGATGCATCCCTGTAGTAAGAATCTGAGGGGGTACCACCCTCCAGTTACTATGTGCATGAGATCTCTGGCCAAAAGGAAGGGGTGAATTTTACTCTTCCAAGGGCTAGTTATGATTTCTGTGTTGGGACTAACCATAATCATCTCACTGTTATTTGTTTCCCTCACCCCTCCTGCCATTTGTTTGTTGTATCCACCTCTTGCCGTTCATCATAGGACAAGACTTTGAACTCAGGGACCGCCTTTTTGTTATATGGGTGTATAACCTGCAGCACAGTGAGGCCCTGATTCAAGTCCCCTGAGTGCTACCACAAGACAAATACACATCATCATAATGAGCAAGCAAAAGTGAGCAAGAAAATGAGACGAAATCATGAAGGCTACCTTGAAACAATGGACCCGTCTGAGTGGACTGGCAATTCTGTTAGGATAAGCAGATGCTTCTCTGAACTATTCAAATCTTTTGTACAAAATTCTGATCTCATGCACATAGGCCCCAATCCAGCCTAACTCTACTGAAGTCAGTATATGAACCATCTATCTAGGGCAGGGGTGGGCAAACTTTTTGGCCCGAGGGCCACATCTGGGTATGGAAATTGTATGGTGGGCCATGAATGCTCATGAAATTTGCAGTTGGGGTGCGGGAGGGGGTGAGGGCTCCAGCTGGGGGTGCGGGCCCTGGGGTGGGGCTGGGGATGAGAGATTTGGGGTGCAGCAGGGAGTTCCAGGCTGTGACCGAGGGATTTGGAAGGTGGGAGGGGGATCAGAGCTGGGGCAGGGGGTTGGGGCACAGGAGGAGGTCAGAGGTGCAGGTTCTGGGCAGCGCTTACCTCAAGCAGCTCCTGGAAGCAGCGATATGTCCCCCCTCCAGCTCCTATGTGGAGGTGTGGCCAGGCAGCTC
The DNA here is from genome assembly GCF_965152275.1 of Natator depressus. NCBI lineage: Eukaryota > Metazoa > Chordata > Testudines > Cheloniidae > Natator > Natator depressus. The sequence continues at coordinate 12,307,463 of NC_134236.1, read as the reverse complement.
TGCGCACTGCCCTGTCTGCAGGAGCAACCCCCACAGCTCCCAGAAGCAGCAGCATAGCGGGCATGACACTCTCCTGCTCCTATGCGGAGGCATGGCCAGGCGTCTCTGCCCCGTCTGCAGGTACTGCCCCTGCAGCTCCCATTGTCCACAGTTCCCAGCTAATGGGAGCTGCAAAACTAGTGCTTGGAATGGGGGCAGCGTGCGGAGCTCCCTGGTTGTCCCTATGCCTAGGAGCTGGAGGGCAGACATGCCCGCCATGCTGCTGTTTCCGGGAACCACGCGGAGCCACGGCATGTGCACAGCAGAGCAAGCCCCTGTCCCTGCTCCCCGGCGGGAGCTCGAGGGCTGGAATGAAAGATCTGATGGGCTGGAAGCAGCCTGCGGGCTGTAGTTTGCCTACCTCCGAACTAGGTACTTCTATGTAAGATCAGGCAGCTGCCCCTAGAGTGTCCCTTTGTGTAGTAAAACTATTTCTCCATGCTTATTTTTCCCCCTACTGTTACTCACACCTTCTTGTCAACTGTTGGAAATGGACCATCCTGATTATCACTACAAAAGGTTTTTTTTCTTCTGCTGGTAATAGCCCACCTTAACTAATCACTCTCATTATATTGGGTATGGCAACACCCATTTTTTCATGTTCTCTGTGTGTATATATATATATATCTTCCTACTGTATTTCCCACTGCATGCATCCGATGAAGTGGGCTGTAGCCCACGAAAGCTTATGCTCAAATAAATTTGTTAGTCTCTGAGGTACCACAAGTACTCCTCGTTCTTTTTGCTGATACAGACTAACACGGCTACCACTCTGAAACATGATTCAGCCTAGTTTTGGCTCATTCTGTAATCAGGGCTGTCTTAGCCTCAGGCTCTCCACCCTCATACACCCCCATTACTGTAGTATCTGAGAACCTCCCACGCTGTATTGCATTCATTCTCACACACCCCTGTGAGGCATCATCCCTGTTTTACAGATAGGGAACCAAGCAGAGGGAGATTAAATGATGTGCCCAATGGCACACAGTTAGTCTGTGGCAGAACCTAGGAACTTAACCCAGATTTCACAATCCCTACACCAGTGCCTTGCCCACAAGTCTAGCCTTCCTCTCTGTGGCATTACACCAGGGTAACTGAGATCAGAATTGGCCCACTGAGTCTGCAAAATTAGACTGGAAACTTCTGATTCTCTTATGGGATTTTTACTTCATTGTGCCTGGAATGGTCCTGCCAAGAAAACAGCGCTTATCACAGCAGTGTAGCCCCACAGCACGGGTCTGCCCATCCTTAGCAAAAGTTACAAGTGGTGCCTTAAGAAAGACCCAAAGACCCCATCAGTTTCAGTGGGATCAGTCACTGCACAGGTAATATTTGCTTAGCCCTTCCAACATTCACACTTCAGTGATGTTGAGCAAAAAAGCTAGATATTGTGGGCAAACTCTTCCTTCCCCCCACAACCGAGAGATGCTCATTTTCTGTTAGTCTGAGGTTAGTGAGGCACAGCTGTTTCCACAAGTTTCAGTACAATTATTATTTTTTGGAAGGTTTGTTTATTTCCTCCAGCTTAAGCAGATTTGCTCTCTGGTATCTGTTTCATTAGTGACCTGCTTATCAGGTCGTCTTGACAAATGCCCCACCTCACTGTGCTGTTGAAGGTACCCCTAGTGTCCTCTATAAAATTTAAATTTAAAGGGAAATTGCCAGCATTACAAGACTTTAGAAAATCAATCATAGACAAAATTAGATTACTGGAAGTGTAAATACCTGCTTCACTACAATGGTAAGGATGAATTCTGAACATGTAATACACTAGCAAAGTTCTGTGTTCTGTGTCCCCATCTAGTGGCTGCGCCAGTCATAGATAACAGCCTACTATTGTTACCAGTTAATGAAGTCACTCCTTTAGCTCAAAAGGTAGAAGCCAGTGCTGAAGGTCAGGACTATAAACTTTGCTGATGGAAGGTGGAAGTAAATAAATATGTAAATAGAGAACAAAAAACCTTTAAGTTCAAAGAGCAACATGAATTCAACCACACTGCCCAGTGTGTATTAATTTATAGCTTTAATAGTAATACTTTGCACTTCTGTCTGTGGATCCCAAGGCGCTGTACCTTGGTGAATTCAGCCTCACAACACCCTTTGAGGGACAGCTTTTCTCCTTTTACAGATGGGGAAACCATCTGTTGAGAGAGATTAAGTGGCTTGATTCAGGAAGTCTGTGGCAGAGTCAGCAGTCAAACAGAAGTCAAGAACTTAGTAAAATTAAAAGAGGGATTGACCACTTATCTGGATAAAAACAGCCAGAGGTAGAATAACAAATACCAAAACAACAGTGTGTGTCAGAATGAAGATAAAAGCTCACACTTTCAGGCATAAGATAATCACCAACTATTACGAGTTAGGAGGAAATTGTCATGGACCAGACTGCAGTAGGAAGAGAGCCTGAGATATAAGCCCTTGTATTAGAGGCCCGGTATGAGGCCTGAGCTAAAGTAGTGGGCAAGCTTTGCTGATATAAAGCAAAGTGAGCAAAAGTCCGGCTGTGAGCAAACCTCAGGCTCTGCCTGCTTGCAAGTTCACCGAATCTGGCAAGAACAGGGCTGATATTGCAGAAATGCGCATTCCTAAGAAGTGCTAGGCACAGAGCACTCCCATAAACACACTCCAGAAGAGTAGTACCGGAACATCCCGATAGCGGGTGGTACCAGAACATCCTGATATCAAGGATGGTACAAAAACATTCCCCATGGATAACAGGAACACACTGAACCCTCCTAAAAGATAAGGTCAGGATGACAGTGTGATGAATAGAGATGTTTTGATGGAACCACCGGGTACCAGGTGATGGGTGATAACTAGCCACGTCCAGGGGCAGTAACTAACTATGTCAGAGGGGCAGTACGTAACTTGTTTGCATCAAGGTATAAAGAGGTATCTCTGAGAGAGTGTTTTGGTCCAGCCGAGGGGGGAATGGAAAGTCCTGCCATACACAGACCTGCGTCCATTGTCACGGACATACATGTCTTAGTATTCTCATAGAGTCTGCCGGGGCTATTACCGTGCTTTGTCAACAATAAACCTGGCCTGGTGCCTTTGTACCTTAACAGATCTTGTGGTCATTGGGTGGTTCACTCGAGGTCTGCTGTGCCAGCTGCCTGCGCAGAACTGGGGCAGCACACAGGGAGAACACACACACACACAGAGCCAAACTTCTAACCACACAGATTATGCTGCCACATCTACCTTCTTCAAGATGTCTCACACTTTTCTCGGCAACTTCTTCTCACCACAGTACTGAACATGATGGACCTCGGCTCTGATCCAGCCTTACCCCGCCTATGTTCATATGTTTGATGTCTCCTGAGTCCAAGTCATATATTTTATTCACAAGATCCTACTTCCACCCCTTGTATCAGTCAAATCAGGGACAGAAAATACTATGTGGGGTAGATTCACCCATTCTCCACAGCACTGACAAATATAGAGTTTATTCATGATTATTATTTATTTGCCACAGGTCCCAATCAGGATCAGACCCTCACTGTTCCAGAGATGGTACACATGTATGGAAAGAAATGGTCCCTGCCACCAAGTGTTTACAATCTAGGCCATAGATAGTGTCATAAATATAAAGGGAAGGGTAAATACCTTTAAATCCCTCCTGGCCAGAGGAAAAACCCTTTCACCTGAAAAGGGTTAAGAAGCTAGGATAACCTTGCTGGCACCTGACCAAAATGACCAATGAGGAGACAAGATTCTTTCAAAGCTGGAGGGGGGAGAAACAAAGGTTCGCTCTGTCTGTGTGATGCTTTTGCCGGGAACAGAAAAGGAATGAGTCTTAGAATTTAGTAAGTAATCTAGCTAGAATGAGGATTTTTATCAAGCCTTCCCCAGGAAAGGGGGTGTAGGGTTTGGGAGGATTTGGGGGGGAAAGACGTTTCCAAGCAGGCTCTTTCCCTGTTATATATTTGTTTAGAGACGCTTGGTGGTGGCAGCAATGAAGTCCAAGGGCAAAAGGTAAAATAATTTGTACCTAGGGGGAAGTTTTGACCTAAGCTGGTAAAAATAAGCTTAGGGTGTTTTTCATGCAGGTCCCCACATCTGTACCCTAGAGTTCAGAGTGGGGAAGGAACCTTGACATGGTGGCAGAGGTGGGATTTAAAGGTGTTTACCCTTCCCTTTATATTTATGACAGATACCATACAGACTAGGAATATGTGTGGGCAAATGGCCCCACTGAGTTGCTTCACTGAGCTGCCTCACTGAGTTTGGTTGGATGAATTCCTGGAGCTTTCATCACACGACATAATCTTTAATTAAAGATTAAGTTTTAATTTTTGGAGACTCCAGGACAATCCTGGAGGGTTTGCAACCCTACCTCACTCCCTTTCCAGCCCTTCATTTGACAGCATAGGGGGAACTGCTGGGCCTGCATGGAGTCCCACTGAATATGACTGTCACAGTCACTCCAGAGCCCCACTGAAGTCAGTTACCCAGGCAAGGCCCAGCTTAAATCAAGGCATAAGGTTGGACAACTGTTCCCAGAGAGTAGTTATCAGTGGTTCACAGTCAAGCTGGAAGGGCATAATGAGTGGAGTCCCGCAGGGATCAGTTCTGGGTCTGGTTCTGTTCAATGATTTAGAGAACGGCACAGAGCGTACACTTATAAAGTTTGCGGATGATACCAACCCAGGAGGGGTTGCAAGTGCTTTGGAGGATAGGAATAAAATTCAAAATAATCTGGACAAACTGGAGAAATGGTCTGAGGTAAATAGGATGAAATTCTCTAAGGACAAATGCAAAGTACTCCACTTCGGAAGGAACAATCAGTTGCACACGTAGAAAATGGGAAATGACTGCCTAGGAAGGAGTACTGCAGAAAGGGATCTGGGGATCATTGTGGATCACAAGCTAAATATGAGTCAACAGTGTAACACTGTTGCAAAAAAAGTAAACATCATTCTGGGATGTATTAGCGGGAGTTGTAAGCAACACATGAGAAGTAATTCTTCCTCTCTACTCCACACTGATTAGTCCTCAACTGGAGTATTATGTCCAGTTCTGGGCACAACATTTCAGGAAAGATGTGGACAAATTGGAGAAAGTCCAGAGAAGAGCAACAAAAATGATTAAAGTTCTAGAAAACATGACCTATGAGGGAAGACTGAAAAAAATTGGGTTTGTTTAGTCCAGAGAAGAGAAGACTGAGAGGGGACATGATAACAGTTTTCAAGTACATAAACGTTTGCTACAAGAAGGAGGAAGAAAAATTGTTCTCCTTAACATCTGTGGATAGGACAAGAAGCAATGGGCTTAAGTTACAGCAAAGGAGGTTTAGGTTGGACCTAACTTCCAGGGTGGTTAAGCATTGGAATACTTTGCCTAGGGAGGTTGTGGAATCTCCATTATTGGAGATTTTTAAGAGCTGGTTAGACAAACACCTGTCAGGGATGGTCTAGATAATACTTAGCCCTCCCATGAGAACAGGGGACTGGACTAGATGATCTCTCAAGGTCCGTTACAGTCCTATGATTCTATAATAATGGGTATAAAAAACAAAAGGAAAGAGTGGGCAAGAGAGGACGGAAGTAACAGTGATCGAGGCATGTGGCTACATAGCTAGTCTATTCCTGGCTTGCTTAAAGGGACCACATCCTGCTAGCCGCAGAATCAATACTGATGTTATTGAGTGGCTCTCTGAGGTGAAACTCTGAAGTGCTTTTTTTCAGATTTTCCTGTCCCAGAACTTGCCCTAGATAAGCCTGAAGTTCTGGATGTCACAGATCTATGTACAAAGAAACCACCTGGCTAGACCCAGCTCAGTAAGTCCCCACTGGGTGGGGAAAGGCATGGTTTTATGTTTAGAAAAAAAGTTTGTCACTCTGCTTCAAACACAGGGGCTTTGGCTTACTTGTTGGAGACAGTTACATAGAATCATAGAAAGGGAACGGACCGCAAAAGGTCATCTAGTCCACTCCCCCACGCAAAGGCAGTGGTTTTCAACCTGTGGTCCGCAGACCCCTAGGGGTCCACAGACTATGTCTAAGATTTCCAAAGGGGTCCACACCTCCATTTGAATTTTTTTCAAGGGTCCAAATATGAAAAAAGGTTGAAAACCACTGACCTAGACCACCCCCGACAGGTGTTTGTCCAACTTGTTCTTAAAAACCTCCATTGATGGGGATTCCACAAACTCCCTTGGAAGCCTGTTCCAGAGCTTAACCACCTTTACGGTGAGGACATTTTTCTTAATATCTAACCTAAATCTCCCTTGCAGCAAATTAAGCCTATTTCTTGATCAATCTTCAGTGGACATGGAGAACAATTGATCACAGTCCTCTTTATAACAGCCCTTAACGTATTTGAAAGCTCTTATCAGGTCCCCGCTCAGTCTCCTTTTCTCAAGTAACTTGCTCTCCCTGCTTAGCAAGGCAAGGTCTTCTTTGCCTGAGAATGGCACATCTAATCAACGAAGGCTCCTCTCAGTGTTGTGAGCTGGAAAAAGAGCTTGTCACCCACACTATTGGTATGTAATGGTGGGGCCCACAATATGTCTAGGGACTGGCCACACAGAGGAAGGGAGAGTTCCTGTTTTGAAGAGCTTCCTTGCCAAAGGTACAAGAGAAACACATGAAAGTCGGTGAAAGAGGCGATCACATTCAAGAATCTAAGCCATCTGCCCTTCCCCCAAGCTTTTATTAGCTGGCTCAAAAAAGAATTAGATACGTTCATAGAGCACAGGTCCATCAACTGCTCTGAGCCAAGATGGTCAGGGACGGAACCCCATACTCCAGGTGCCCCTAAGCCTCTGGATGCCAGAAGCTGGGACTGGACGACAGGGGATGTTTCACCCAATAACTTGCCTTGAAGCCTCTGACACTGGCCCCTGTCAGAGACAAGATATTGAGCTTGATGGACCATTGGTCTGAGCCAGTATGGCCGTTCTTATACATAATACATTGTAGAAATGGGCATTGAAGAGGGATTTCAATGAGGAGAGGTTAGTAGCTTTTCATACCACTGCAGGGGACACTCCAAATTTCTGCCTATCTAAGATACTTATATGGCCCCCAATACTGTACTATCCGACTGCCTCACAATCTTTAATGAATGTAGCCTCACAACACTCCTGGGAGGTAAGGAAATGCTGTTGTCCCCATTCTACAGATGGGGAACAAAGGAGCACAGAGAAACTAAATGACTTGTGTAAAGTAACACTGGCAGTCTGTGTGGATCAAGGACACGAATCACCTCTCCCACGTCCTAGGCTAGAGCCTAAACCACTGAACCACCTTGTCTCTGTGACCAAGGATACTCCCATCTTCTACTCTGATAGAGGCAAGAACCATAAAACAAGAAAGAACAAAAACAAAGTCCCCTTTGGAGAACCCGGTCTGTTACTTCCTGATAATCCTCTGCCCTGAAGTGAACACAAAATGGCTGCCGGACTTTGCAGACAGCACACTTCCTAAAATTGTAAAGGCATATGTGAAGGGCCAAAGAACCTCCCCGCCTCCCACACACACACCAGTCAAGAAGGGCTTAAAGAACTCTGTGGTCACAATCAACCCAACCCGCCGCACCTGCACGGCTTGTCAGGCCTGGGGGTGGGCCCTTAAAGGGGAGGTGCTCAGCCCAGTTATGATCACACTCTGAAACAAGCAGCGCTAGAGCTCTCAGACTAGGGCTACATCTACACTACATCATTTCCAGAGGCGCAGCTGCACCAGGCTGCTGTAGTGCTTGTGGTGAAGACACTCTTAAGTTGACAGGAAAGAGCTCTCCCATCAGCTTAATAACTCCTGCCTCTGCAAGAGGCGATAGGTATGTTGGCAGCAGAAGCTCTCCTGCCGACATAGTGCTTAGGTCGGTGTAACTTATGCCACTCAGGGTGTGGATTTTTCACATCCCTGAGTGACATAAATTAAACTGAATTAATCTGTAGTGTAGACAAGGGCTAGGGCATGGGGCTCTTTGCCGAGGAACAGCTTGGCAGCACCGCTAGCCTGCGCCCCCTGAGAAAAGAAGGCAGGCTGGTTTGTTGCATTTATTGACATCCCCAGGACTAATGCTTGGCCTGTAGCCATGGAGTAGACTGGGAGCTGGGATTTCCTGTGGAGCCACAGAGAGAGCTTCCCCTCCTTTGTGTGAGGGAGGGGTCTGGCTCCTTGTGGGCCTTGGGACGATTTGCCTTTTTTTTTAGACTATTTTATACCCTTCTGGAAGAGGGTGGACTTGCTAAGAGGTACAGTTGGAGGGCTGTACCCCAGGACTGGCCCACAGGAATGCTGTCACCCAGGGAATGCTGTATGAACGCCTGCCTTCATCCCAAAGGGGCAACCTTGAGACATAACCTTTGACAGTGCAGCACAAAGAAACAAGATCTTAACAGTTACATACACACAAAAGATTATGTAACACCGACAGACAGCGGTTGGCGGCAGATGGGATCGAACCTGGGACCTCTGGAGCTAAATGCATGAGCCTCTATTGCATAAGCTAAAAGCTACATGGCCCTTAGTTAAGGCTGTAGCTCAGTTCCATTAGAGGGGACAGAACACCACACCCAGGACATGTGTGGGTTACAATTGTTTACTTCAGCGATTCCCCCCTTCCATCTATGTCTGATTGAGTCCTCAGCACCTGTGCATCAGTGTGTATGTGAAAATTAATAACTAGGGATGGGTGAATCAGTTCAGAAAGCTCGTGAATTACCCTTTCTCCCCGGCCCAAACGTATGTCCATGCACAGAATCAAGCCTTTCAGAGGCTCTGAAACATTTGGATCAATTCCCCCCTATTAAAGGTAGCAGGGAAATTATTTTTTCCCCCCTGTGAAAAATTTCCACAAAAATGAAATTATTTTCATCAAAATGTTCTTCAAAATGTGTTGAGTTTTGGTTGAAAACCCAAACGTGCTATGAAAAATGTTGACAAAATGTCCATTTTGTCAAAAAAGCCATTTCCATCGGAGAAAAACAACTATTCTATGGAAAAATTTTGGCACCACTCCCCCTTGAACTTCCCACATCTTTGGCACAAAATATGACAGGGGCTGTTCTGCAGATAGCTATCATTTCCACACCCACACCCAGGCACTGGAACTGGAAATGCAAGAAATCTTGTGAGAAAATCTGAGCTCATGAAAGTAGGGCCCAGTTTTGCAGATATGTTGTATCCAATCTAACCTGTCTAGGTTGGTACAGCTCCAGTAGGTTTTGAGAATGTAGAACCATAGGAGAAGCAGCCAAATTTGCGGGGGTTCTAATTTGAAATCATTGGAGGTTTGTCCAGCAACGGCAATAATCAGAGGCAACCCACCTCCCAAATCTTACCTTTATTTGTTTCACTCTCTCGTACAAGGAAAGACCCAACTTTGTTGCCAGGAGCCATCAACAGCCGTTCGGCATCTTTTCTACTGAGAGCTTTAAAAAACCATCTGAGGGAGAAAAGTCATGAAATAGTTATGAAGAGCTCCAAGAAGAGGCAAATGCTACCCAGCTGTTCACTGTCGTGCCATTAAAAGGCTGAGTGTTGTGTTTAGCTTAGCAAAATGGAGCTATGAGGGGACATGATTGCTCTTTAGAAATACATCAGGGGAGTGAGAAGAGCTATTTAAGTTGAAGGACAAACTTCAACAAACTGGGGATAAACAGGCCATGACTAAATTCAGGCTGGAAATTAGAAGAAGCTCTCTAACCATCAGAGGAGTGAGGTTTTGGAAGAGCCTTCCTACAGGAGTGGTGAGGGCAAACAACCTCACTAGTTTTAAGATGGAGCTGATAGGTTGATGAACAGGATTAGGTGAGGTGGTTATCTGTGATAGCAGGGGACTGGACCCAACCCAAGCCCTCGCTTTCAGTCCTAGGTTGGATGTTCCTCTGTCTAAGACTGACTACATTTCAGGATGGTTTTAGGTTGGGAAGAGTCCCCTAATGCAACATTTTTTAAGAGATTAGGATAAGATTTCTGTCCACTTTGCGTCCAAATATCAGTGTGAATGTATATCCCAGGGATAAGCCTGTATATATTCTTTTGCAGGTTCAGCTGGACATGTCTTCACTTCTCTATCTTACTAAGTGACATGGCGCTGGGCTGTTAAAGAGCTGTCATGTTCTGCCCCAGGAAAAGGTTTTTCAGTGGTGAGCGGAGTGATGGCTGTATATGCAAGTGCTCTTCCTCAGTGGAGACACTTAAAAAGTTCATTTTAGTTCTAGAGATATTGCTGGTTCTACTTGTATTCCCTGTTTTATAAATATACAGCACATCACTGGAATCAGGAATCGCTCTGAAACTGGAGTAGGGTGACCAGCTGTCCCAATTTTATAGGGACAGTCCCGATACTTGGTATATCCTATATACGTGCCTATTACCCCCCACACCTCCATCCCGATTTTTCACACTTGCTATCTAGTCACCCTAAACTGGAATGACCTTTTTTTTAACTGTACCCACTGTAGTCTCCTTTGGAATTCGTTGGGACCAAAGCTACTAAATAATCATATGGCATTATATTACAGAGTGTATCCTTTTTAAGCAGTTACTGATTGCAGATATGTTAAGAGACTGAATTCCTTCCAAATTGAAATTGAATGCTGCCTTTTACTTTTCTACCACACTAGAAACTCCATTTGCACCTTCTCTGAGCCCTTTAATTCACTGGTATTTAAAGGATATGAAGATATTAGGAATTCAATCCTCCCATTAGAAAGATAGGGAACAGTATCACTGTTTTTGTTACTCTTCTGAATCATAGAATATCAGGGTTGGGAGGGACCTCAGGAGGTCATCTAGTCCAACCCCCTGCTCAAAGCAGGACCAATCCCCAATTTTTGCCCCAGATCCCTAAATGGCCCCCCTCAAGGATTGAACTCACAACCCTGGGTTTAGCAGGCTAATGCTCAAACCACTGAGCTATCCCTCCCCTCCAAATTCTCTGGCCAAATTCCAATCCCCTAAAACACTCTGCATTTTAAACTCCACTTCCTGTCCTAAACTGGTGTGTAGTATTACGGTGGGCTGTGAAACAGCTGTCACCTTCCAGCACAGCTGTGGCTGCATTTTGGTGATGGATTGTCAGCCCTTCCTGCTCCTATTTTTATAAGAGCCCCGGGAGGGGTTATTATAAATATAAAGCACTGATATTAGTGTTAATGTTTCATATAAGCTCATGCACGTACTTTTCCACTTCCAAGGCATCCATTTGTGCGACGAAGTTACTGGGGACGTAACCCTTCTTTCCAGTGGTGAGAGACTTTGCCAGCCACCAGTCCCCATCTCTACAAACCAAACAGGACAAGAAGCATGAACACCAAAAGGAGCTTAGGCCTGGCTCCCGCCTAAGACGACTTATGGATTTGGAGGCTTCATGAACCTTGCAAAGTAGGAGGCACATTCTAAAGCCCTCTCCCATGTAGGTAACCCTGTACTCACCAAGTAGCACCACAGGGTATGTCTACACTGCAGCTGGGAGGTGATTAAGCTAGCGTGCTAAAAATAGCAGTGTCCCTGCAGCAGCACAGGGCTGGGCTAGCTGCCCAAGTACAACCCGGTCTGAGATCAGAGGTCCATGCCGCCAGGGCCACCCTGATATTTTTAGCACACTAGCTTGATCAGAACTGGCGCAGGTATGTCTACCCAAGCTGGGAATTACACCTCCCAGCTGCAGTGTGGACAGACCCACAGACGCTCATTTCTATAGGCCACCCCCAGTTCGAAGGCAGTCTAGAAAGGCAACCTTTAAAGACGTTGGTTTATTCAACTCTGAACAAGTCGGTGTTTTTCACTTCCCACCTTCAGTCCCAAGCTCCCAGCCAGAGACCCAGGCATTGTCTTCAATTCCCCATCTGCTCCTCACTGCTGCTTCCTTTATTACATTAGGCAGCTCTCTGCTTTGGCCACTCTGAGTGCCTTCAGAAACCACAGCACTACCAGAGTAGTAACTGAAAGCTGTTCTCATCCGCTGGATGTTCAGGAGCCCACATGTAACCCGCTGAGTGGTCTCAGCCCAGGGGACAGATGTCTGAATCAGAAATATCCACCAGCATCACTAACCCCATTTGTGACAGCCTCACAGAGAGGTCATGGACTAACACCTAATAAACAGCTCGTTCACTGCAGATCCCTGAGGGGGAGAGTGGAAAGTCACATGGTAGGGCAATGCAAGGCAAGCCTGCAATGCTGCTCTCATCTGGATTAACACATGGCATGTGTTTCAGGGCTGTCAATCTGTTGCCTTTCACTGGTACTATGGTCACACAAAAGTTTTTAAAGCAATGTAAACAATGTCCCACCCCAAACTAAACCAAACCCATATCCTTTTTAAGGCAAAGATCAGCCTACGGTGTATACACAGCTAACAAGTCATTATTTATATTACTTTAGTGCGTATGAGCATCAACTCACAGCAAAGCCACATCGCTTGGGGCTGTCCATACACATGTGAACAACAATCCCTGTCTGAAAGAACTTTTAAACTCAATAGACTCAAAATGTGTTTCAGAGTAACAGCCGTGTTAGTCTGTATTTGCAAAAAGAAAAGGAGTACTTGTGGCACCTTAGAGACTAACCAATTTATTTGAGCATGAGCTTTCGTGAGCTACAGCTCACGAAAGCTCATGCTCAAATAAATTGGTTAGTCTCTAAGGTGCCACAATACTCCTTTTCTTTTTTCAAAATGTGTTATCATCCCTGTTCTACAGCTAGGGAACCAAGTGACTTCCCAAGATCACAGAGTTAGTCTGGCACAGCCAAGCACTGAACCCAGATCTCTGCAGCCCCACGGTATTTTATAAAAGCTTCTCCGGGGGGCTAGCAAGTGCTGTGGATGAGGATCACTTACCTAGATAGGATTTGAAGCTTCTCTCCCTTGGTCAGCTCCAAGTCGCGGTCACTTGTGGAGGCGAAATCATACAGTACAATCACAAAGTCCTCACCTGCTGCAAGACACAGTGACACTATTGGGTTTAGCTGGTCTGCCTTTGATTGGGGAATTAAATATGTGGTGCATGGATTTTAGTGAACCCCAATCCATCCCCTGCCCTTGGTCATAGTGGATGACACCACCATCTTCTCAAGTACTTATACTGGGCCTTCCCTTTTAATTCAATATCTCTCTAGACCCGCACATCTAGGCCACATTTAAATCTTGTCGCTACTTTCTACACAACTTCTCTGAGGCCTTGTCTACACTGGCAGCAGTGTGTAGCGTACGAGTAGCCACCGTGAAAAGCAGGCTGCGTCCACGTTGTGGTGTGTCACTATACGCAGCAGTGAAAGGCTCCCCTCTGCCAGAGCCTTTCCCTGCTACTGAGCCTTTCCCTGCATCGGGGAAAGGCTCCTGCACAGGGAGGAAATGGGACACTGCCCTTAAAAATAGCAGTGGAGATGGGGGAGGCATTGTTTGGGCATGTAGAGAGCCATGTAGGGTAAATACGCTAAGGTTCTAGGGTGTCTTTACTCACCTAAGCAGTGCCTCACTGTCTACCGCTTGTTCAGGGAAAGCCCCTGGCGGGCCGGGCCACTTTGTATACCTGCCGTGTCTGCAGGTTCAGCCGATCGCGGCTCCCACTGGCCGCGGTTTGCCGCTCCAGGCCAATGGGGGCTTCAGGAAGGGTGGCCAGCACATCCCTCGGCCTACACCGCTTCCTGCAGCCCCCACTGGCCTGGAGCAGCAAACAGTGGTCAGTGGGAGCCGCGATCGGCCGAACCTGCGGATGCAGCAGGTAAACAAACCAGCCTGGCCTGCCAGGGGCTTTCCCTGCACAAGCGGCGGCCCTAGTTTGAGAACCACTGCTCTACATGTCTCTGTGAAGTGTCGACATCGCCCAAGACCCAGCCTGTCCTCTCAGTCCACTCAGCTAAATTTCTCCTTCAGGCCCCCATCCTCTCATACCTCAACTACTCCAGCTTCCTCCATGCTGGCCTTTCCCCACTCAAGACCATTCAAAGTACTGGTGCTGTTGCAGTCATCTTCCTGGCTCCTGTCGATTTCCATCAGCTTTGGATCAGGTCCTTAGATTGTAAACGCTTCAGGGCAGAGGCTCCAGGCCTGATTCTCTGTCCCAACACACCAACTTTACACCAGCAGAGTTGCACCAGTGTAAATGCGGTGCCATGAAACGTAGACTCGGGCCCTGCATCTTACTCTAAATGCTGGCCACACCCAGCACTTTGTGGACACTGTCAGAGTATGACTAACATAATAGTCCACTCCAGTGTGGACCCTTTGTCACTGAAATACTTGGTGGTGTTGTTTCATGGCTACATTTCCATGCCCTGTGTCTACGGCACGGCCGCATCTCTCTGAACAGGTATGTAACTATTCACGTGTGCTCTGTCTGGTTACAGCCACTGAAGCAGAAAAGACCTCTGCTTTCCTGACATTCTGGGGCAAATCAAGCCCTACTAGGAGCTAAAGTAAAAACCCATGTGATGTGGAAAGACTTTGTGTGCGCACAGCCTAATTAATGCAGCAGGGGTGATAAATATTCTATATATAGAACGTCGCAAGACAGACAGTCAAGTCACATTCTCTCTTTGACCTTTTCAAATAATGCCACCAGCAAGCAGCCCAGACTACCCCTTTCACTGAAAGATAATACGTCTCCAGAGCAACACGAGTTTTTGTGTGTGCCGGGCCTGGCTATTGGTTTGAGATTTATTGGCAATGTCGCATAACCCAAGGGGGAAATAGTCAGGCTCTGGAAACCAAAGCCTCCTCCAGCTTGTAGGGAGGAACTTGAAGGTCAACTGGGCAGATTCAAGTGTGTCAGTTTGAGGCTTCCTGTTATGAGGTAGGAGCAGCTCCAGTGAGAGCGAAAACTTGGAAACATCATAATGTTTTGCATTACTGTGGCGCTTTCCATCTGAGGATCTCAGAGCACGTCACACAGGGTAATGTGCTAACCTCCACATCATCCCGTAGAGGCACTTAATATTTATCCCTGGTTTAGTGATAATGAGATTGGGAGGAGAAGAGAGGTCAAATGCCCATTATTCTCCAAAGAAAGGCGAATTCTCATTGACGGATATCATCATTAAACCATATTGATTTACAACTCAAGACAGGTTTCAGAGTAGCAGCCGTGTTAGTCTGTATTCGCAAAAAGAAAGGAGTACTTGTGGCACCTTAGAGACTAACCAATTTATTTGAGCATAAGCTTTCGTGAGTTACAGCTCACTTCATCGGATGCATAAAAGTGGAAAATGCGGTGAGGATGTGTTTATACACACAGACCATGAAAAAATGGGTGTTTATCACTCAAGACAAGCTTTTGAGCTCACATAGAGCTCTTCTTCTATATAAGCTCAAAAGCGGGTCTCTTTCACCACAGAAGTTCATCTAATAAAAGATATTACCTCACCCACCTTGTGTTTTAAGAGATTATGATAAGTTTAGGTCCTAACATATTTTGTATTAAATTAATATTTCATTATAAACAGAAAAGAAACATTTAAGAAGAAAAACATTATAATTTAAATAACAAAATCAACAAAATCCAATTTAAATAAAAAAAAAATCCATGCCCCCCCCTCCTCCCGGTCAATTTTTATCTACCCTGGTCAATGGCAGTTTCTCCACTGACTGCAATGGTTTTTGGATTAGGCCCTATGGGAACATCTTCACTGCAATAAAAGACCCAGTAGCGCCGAGTCTCAGAGCTTGGGTCAACTGACTCGGGCTCATGGGGTTTGGGCTGTGATGCTAAAAATAGCATTGTAGACGTTCCAGCTAGGATTGGAGCCTGAGCTCTGAGACCCTCCCCCTTTGCCAGGTTTCAGAGCACTGGATATCTGCACTGCTATTTTCTCTCCACAGCCTGAGCCCGGTTCCACAGCCCGAACCCTGAATCAGTACCACAGGTCTTTGTGGTATAGTACTGTAAAATAAGGGATAATACCACTTTATGAGCTCTTCTGTACAGCACCTAGCACAGTGAAGCCCTGACCTCGGGAGGGGCCACTAGGTGCTGCTGTAGTATAAAAACAACAACAACCCGCATACTTTAATTCCAGCCCAATGACTGCTTGGGTCAGCCTCGCTTTCAGAAGGGCTCCCTTAGTCTGCACAGGTTTAGGGACTACTAGTTCAAACAGTTCTCCCACTGCTGTCCCATCATGCACTGGTGGATGTTACAGATGTCCCAGAACCCATTGCTTCAGAGAGCTGGGCTGGGTCCTGTGGGATACCTCCTCAGAGGGCATTGTGCCCGAAATGTTTTACGACAGTGCTAGGTGGAGGTGGGGCAAAAGGGCCACAGTTCAGAACGTGAGTTGGCAATGGCATTGGCGAGGCCTCATCTAGAGTCCTGTGTCCAGTTTGGGGCCCCACTCTACAAGAAGGATGTGGAAAAATTGGAAAGAGTCCAGCAGAGGGCAACAAAAATGATTAGGGGGCTGGAGCACATGATTTATGAGGAGAGGCTGAGGGAACTGGGATTATTTAGTCTGAAGAAGAGAAGAGTGAGGGGGGATTTGATAGCTGCTTTCAACTACCTGAAAGGGGGTTCCAAAGAGGACGGAGCTTGGCTGTTCTCAGTGGTGGCAGATGACAGAACGAGGAGCAATGGTCTCAGGTTGCAGTGGGGGAGGTTTAGGTTGGATATTAGGAAAAACCTTTTCACTAGGAGGGTGGTGAAGCACTGCAATGGGTTACCTAGGGAGGTGATGGAATCTCCTTCCTTAGAGATTTTGAAGGTCAGGCTTGGCAAAGCCCTGGCTGGGATGATTTGATTGGGGATCGGTCCTGCTTTGAGCAGGGGGCTGGACTAGACGACCGCCTGAGGTCTCTTCCAACCCTGATCTTCTATTCTATGATTCTAATGCTAGTGTGGGCACACTAAACCGTCTGTGCTTTCTCTGGTCCTGTGCTCCCAGGTCAGCTAGGAGTGGCCCAGTTCTCTAGCGCTGATGGCCTTAAGACATGGCCGTAAGGGGCTCAGAGCAGGGTTAGACAACACTTTCATAAAAACACCAGAGGCCTCTTTATGCAACAGCTTCCACTGAGGCTACCACTGGGTGTAATGTAATGCCAGGGGCCTCTCAGGCTGCTCAAACATTTTCCATCAAAACTTTTTTTCTGTGGAAATTTGGGTGAAAATGTTCATGGGAAGTGTCAAAATTCGTGGGTGGGCTTTTTGTTTGTTTTGCAGGTTTTTTGTTTTGTTTTGTTTTGTTTTTTTCTTCAGAAAACTGAACATTTTTGGTCACAAATGTTTTAGTTTTAGGTTGAAAGTTTTTCAGACGTTGGTCATAAATTTTCACTTTTCATTTTTTCAATATTTCCAAAATTCCCAATGGACACAGCTCCTCCCCACCCAATGCTTTAGTCCATGTGTCTAGTGGTGCAAGCGTTAGGACAAATATTTTATATTAGTGACTAATGATTTGGGGGGCCACGATTTTCAGAAATCACTCAGCACCTGCTCTATGAAAAACCAGGCCCAGTTGGCGACCCCAAAATGAAGGTGCTCAAAAACCCCTAGTGTTCTCCAAAAATCCAGGCTGTGATGTGGATAGCAAGACAGAGGAGAAAGGAATTCCCTTTACCAAACACCTTTACAAAACCACCATATCTTCCCCCTACCAAATGCAAGATCAGGACTCCATTGTGCCAGGTGCTGTACAAACAGAATAAAAAGACAATCCCCACCCTCAAGAGCTCAGGGAAGATGTAGGCCCTTTGGGGAATGCCAACTTTCAAATCCTCATGGTCACCACTGGGGACTTAACCCATGGGGTGTGAAATGAGCAAAGACCCACAAGAAGACAGGTTTGTATTTTTAAAAATCCCTAACTATAGGGCCTATGGGCCTAATTGAAATATATACCGTACAGTGCTGCCAATTCTTGTGATTTTATCTGGATCCTATTGATTTTTGGTATTTTTCTTAAAGTTCCAGCCTCTGGAGTCAAGTGACTACCTAAGAATCTCAGCTTTCATTAAAAAAAAGTCATTTTTTAGCTACCATGGTTGCAGAGAAGAGATTGAAATGTGAAGCAAGTTCACCCTAAAGTTTCACAAACCAGAAAGTAAAGAAAAAGAACCCAACATTTATTCTTTCAACAACAACAACAACACCTCGTGATTTTTAAAGCAATTCTCATGATTCTGGGGGGCCCCAATCATGGTTTTTGAATGTGTGGGGTTGGCAATACTGAAGAAGCACATCTCAGGTCTTTTATTTCTTAGGCTTTTTTGATGGCTGAGCTGCCTAGATTTTGAGCTTCTCAGTCAATTCACATTAATTGTCTTGTCTTACTGGAATAAATTAATTATTCCAAAACTGTTCATAAAACTGTGTTGTAGCAAAAGAGCACTTTTGAAAATCCTTCCTCAGTCTGGAAAAAATAAGAACCTCACCACCCTGTTTCTTTGAACCTTCCCCCCAGACTAGAACTGAACCCAACCCCAAACCAAGCTGTTCTGGTTGTGTGTGTGTGTGTGTGTGTGTTTTGAGATGGAATGGAAAAAGTCCCTGTAATATATCGCTGAAGTATTTTTCATTTTCACTGAGCACCTTTGTACTTCTGCCTTTTGGCCGGAAGCAGAAGTGAAAGCTCCACTTCTGAGGGAAGCTGCTCTCATTGTGTTTCTGGCTAGACTGGAAACAGGAGATGACAAATCCCCTCAAAAGCCTGCATTTGAGATTTCCAGACTGATTTTGCAGACTTGAGAATAAAGCTGGTTGGGAATTTTCTGTCAAAATGGTGCTTTTCCCCCTATAGAAAATGCAATTTCTGCAAAATCGTTCCATGGGAAAGACTCACGAGGCAGTCAAATTACAACTCCCATGAGGCTCCACAGCTCACACACAAAATATCTGCCAGTTTAATTCTACCAGTGCAACACCTTTGTGTGGACACTCTTACATTGGTTGAAGTTTATTCCTTATTAAATATAAGCAGTCAATATACAGCACTCTTCAACCAATTTCAGAAGGGCCAGCATCAATTTAACTAAACTGAGTTAGTGAAATCAGTGCAATTTGTGTGTGTGTGTGTGTAACTGACTACTGAATGTATCTTATATCTCCTGCTCACTGCCCTGTCCACAGAGGATATGAGTCTATTACAGCCATTGTTAATGCAGATTAGCTCTTTAGCTCAAGTTGTACCAACTCCTGATTTTATTTTTGGAGGTCCCTGGTTCAACCCCCTGTGTCTAGACCTTGCTCCACTTGGCCAATTAACAGAGAACATGTTTTCCCTTATGGCTGTTGAGCAGAGAGAGAAATTGACGACTACCAATATTTACATCAAATCCTTCTAACAATTTGTCTACTTTGCCACCCCTGAGCCACGCAGCTAAGCCGGCCTAAGTTTTAGATGGAGACCAGGCCTAGATGTACTAATAAGGAGCTAACAGTGCATCTGTGTGAAAATTGTAAAAAAATAAAACACAAATGAATTGATGATATTAGAACTGGTTCACCCAGTCACCGCACATTGTCTTGCAAGAACCCCAGAGGAGAAGGAAACAGAAAAGTGATTAAATGTAAAAATCTTACCTTGCTCTGATGGTTGGTTTAGAGGCGAGGTACTAATATGTTGTCTGAACTTTGGGAGAAACAAAAAAAGTCCATTTGTTACTTTGCTGGACTAGGGGAAGGACCTGCTTTGTGGCTCAAAAGTCACTCACGGCCTGATCCTAAACTCATTGAATCCAATGGGAGTTTTTCTATTGCTTTAAATGTGCTTTGGAACAGGCTCTTTACGTATTTTCATGGTGTTAGCATATTTTACTATGATGCATTCAGAACTTGTTTGCTCATGTCCTTAAATAACCACTGGTCTCCTCTCAATTGATTTGGATGATCATAGTGGAGTTACCTGCTTAACTAGATTCCAAATGTTGCCATGCTATGTAATTCAGTTCATTGTTGCAAGATCTCTGTTAAATGATGCACGATGCAATCAATGAACCTGCTGAAAAAATTTACAAAGCAATATTACTTCAGGCAGAAAACCAGGAAACTGCCATAATTGTCTCGAGGTTCATGGAATGTCCTTGCTCATGAATATCAGGGTTAATTATTTACACCTGATTTAAATTTAAATTTATTTAAAGACACAGATTTAACTTTAGATGCCTAACTTTAGTCCCCATGTTTTAGGGGTTTAATCCTTCTGCACTTCAGTTTTCCGTTTGATAAAATTATGTCATTTAGAATTTCTCCAGGTTTTCTCAGCCAGACAACAGAAAACAGCAAAGGCTGGGTGGTTATTCACCCAGCTAGCTGTATTCTTCCCAGATCCAGTCCATTCTCCACCTCGATTCACAGCGTCAGCAAATGATTGTGCCAGACATCCATCTGGTCTCAACCCCTCTTGTGTCTACAGCAGTGGTCTTCAACCTTTTTAAGCCCCAGATCACTTTCTGAATGTAAGGGCAAACCAGGGTCCACCCCGCCCCTTCCCCAAGGCCCTGCCCCACTCATTCCATCCCACCTCTCTCTGTTGCTAACTCTCCCCCACCCTCACTCACTTTCACTCGGCTGGGGTAGGGGTTTGGGGTTTTGGAAAGGGTGCAGGCTCCGGGCTGGAGCTGAGGGGTTTGCAATGTGGGAGGGGGCTCTGGGCTAAACCTGGAGCAGGGGGTTGGGGTGCAGGAGGGGACACGGGGTGCTGACTCCAGGAGGGGGCCCAGGGCTCGGGTGCTGGCCGCCCACTGGGTGGCACTTACCTTGGGTGGTTCCCGGTCAGCGGCACAGCGAGGCTAAGGCAGGCTCCCTGCCTGCCCCGGCCCCACACCACTCCTGGAAGGGACCAGTGCAGCCCCGCAGCCCCTGGCGGGGAGTGGAGGGCACGTGGCTCCGTGCGCTGCCCCTCTCTGCAAGCAACGCCCCTGCAGCTCCCATTGCCACAGCTCCCCGTTCCTCGCCAATGGGAGCTTCGGGGGCAGACCCGCTGCACCACCGGAGATTGCGATCGACTGGGAGATTCTCTAGGATCGACCAGTCGATCTCAATCGACCGGGTGATGACCACTGTCATCTACAGAATCTACCCATGTAGATGCTTCCAGGGCCTCTGAGCACCTCACAGTCCTGAAGAGGTTTTATCCTCACACCACCCCTGTGAGGGAGGGGAGCATTAACCCCATTTTACAGATAGGGATCTGAGGCACAGAATAGAGGAAGTCTGAGGCTCAGCCAGAAATAGCACCAACGTCCCCGAGGCCCAGTGCAGCACTCTAGCCACTGGTCCATCCTCCCTCACCTTTACAGAGGAGGTGGCCTGAGTTGAAGGGAACTAGAGGGCTCACGTTACCGCTGGCAAACACAAGTGCTGCCCTACTGATTTCAGAACTATCTGTGCCGCCACGGCTACGCTACCACAGGACACAGAAAGGAAGTCACAAGCCTCTTACTTACCGGGGGCAGGGGTGGAGGAGGTTTCTTCCTGGAGAACACCTGAGGTTTTTGCCTATTCGCAGCCTCACACTGCTTTTGTGGCGTGGACTGGCGGTGTTTGCTCCCATACAGTCCCATGCTGTGAGAGAGAACACAAATGAACATGTGATGGGGCGACTCATGGAGTCAGGTCCTATGCAGTACAAGTAAGGGTGGTGTAAGCAGGTCCCAAACTAAGATAAGGACAAATGGTAGGAGATGGGAACACAGGGACGAGTGAGAGGTACTTATAAGACCCCCATTATTGTAATACCTGAGAGCCTCACAGCAGGCCTGCAGGATTGAGAAGCACTGTTCTCTGCATCTTACAGATGGAAAACTGAGTGACTTGTCTAAGGTCACACAGGAAGTCTGTGGCAGAGAAGGGAACTGGGTATGCATCTCTGAGGCTAACACCCTAATCCCTGGACCATCCTTGCTTTCCAGTGGCCCAAGCCTATACAGGCACTCTGGGGCCGAGTGTTTAGAAGGTAGCAGAGGTTTTGTATAGAGATGGTTGAAATGTTTGTGTCAAAACATTCTTTGCCAAAAAACAGCTTTCTGACCACAACCTACTTCTTTGCTTTGGTCGAAATTTTCTGCTTTGTCGATGATGGGGCGCGGGGGCGGGGGAGGGGAGAAATCAGGTTTAGGAAACCCAAACATTTCTACTGAGAAGTAAATTGTTTCACTTTTCAGATACCCCAAAGATTTTTCAGTGACAGGTTTTTAAACACCTCCCCTTCCCCATATATATATTTGAAAGAAAAAAAAAGCCAGCAAAAATTGGCAATTTTCGACCGGCTCTAATTTTTTAGTTTAATGCAAAATCATCTCTTGTTCCACATGCCTAGGCAGGAGAATAAGGGCACGTAGATGCCTTTACAACCCTGCATGGACTATGCCCCCTGCAGGGGTGGGAGAATAGATTCTATAGGACTGCTGCTCCCCCTCCCATATGGGTGGGCTGCAGGAGTGGGAAACGGGGGGCTGTATAAATCAGTAGCAGATTGAATCCTTACCCTGGATCCAGGGGGACAAGCCGGGAAATGAACTCTGACTCTGAGAGTCTGCTTCAGTGGCAGGGCAGCTACTGCTGCCTGCAACTCAGGGCAGCTTGTCAAGTCCCACACACTCAGCAGGACTACTCAGCGTGAGACAGGGTGGCAGCATCAGGCTCCTAGGTTGTAAGATCTTTCGCCCAGGGAATCCACCTCTATTTCCGATGGTTAGCATTATACCCAGATATGGCGCTGATGTGATGACTGACCTCTTGGCTGACACACCGGGGATTGAACAGATAAGAGCGTGAGATGCACCTTGAGAGAAAGCTCCCTAGCTGGAAGCTATAATGACTCATAGCCTGTGTGGATTGGCACAGAGGGGGACCTGGAACACACACTCCTCAGTGGGTTACACTATGAAGGGTAAAACATCTGTAAATTACAAGCTGATTTTGGTTTCCCCGTTGGCAGCTGCTAATCAGTTCTTCAATGGAAACAACAGGAAGAGGGTAAAAAAGACAAGTCATCTGATTAACCAGAAGATGAAAGCTTCTCCATGTGAAATTGGAAAAGGAGCATCCGATGAAGTGAGCTGTAGCTCACGAAAGCTTATGCTCAAATAAATTGGTTAGTCTCTAAGGTGCCACAAGTACTCCTTTTCTTTTTTCTCAATAAACTATGGAAATCCAGGGTGCACAGAAAGCGTGCAGTGTTTCTAGTTACATGATGGTCCTGAACTTGTGGGGTCCGATGCTGATACACTTGAGGAGTAGGAGGACTTGTGGCACCTTAGAGACTAACAAATTTATTTGAGCATAAGCTTTCGTGCTCAAATAAATTTGCTAGTCTCTAAGGTGCCACAAGTACTCCTTTTCTTTTTGCTGATACAGACTAACACGGCTGCTACTCTGAAACTTGAGGAGTAAGTTATGCTCTCCGTGAGTAAGGATATCAGAAGCTGACCTGTGCGGACCTTTTTATACACATGGTTCCCAGAGAGCTCCACCAGTTTTAGGACAGATTCTGATACCCTGACTCCAATCGAGTAGCACATTATCCGTGAATCACCCCAAGATTGCCAACCTCCAAGGTTCAAAGTTCTGATTTAGTTGGTGTTGGTCCTGCTTGGAGCAGGGGGTTGGACTAGATGACCTCCTGAGGTCCCTTCCAACCCTGAAATTCTATGATTCTATGATTCAAATGTCATGTGCCAGACCCCGAAAAATCACTAGACGGACTCAAAAACCATGTATCAAAAAGCCATCTCTGTGGTTTTGGTTTCTCTTTGAGCTCCCCTCACCACCCAGCATCTGTGGGA
Organism: Natator depressus; assembly: GCF_965152275.1. Classification (NCBI taxonomy): domain Eukaryota; kingdom Metazoa; phylum Chordata; order Testudines; family Cheloniidae; genus Natator; species Natator depressus. The sequence continues at coordinate 12,283,748 of NC_134236.1, read as the reverse complement.
CATTACCACGCTGCCCACTCTCCCGAAATGGATGATTTGGGCCCTGCTCCAGGAGCTCTGGTGGGGGGGCCCCGCTGAGAGCAAATCACATAGATTTACTGAACATGGTGCCTGACAGTGCGGCGCTACCAGCTGCCCCTCACCTCCAAAACTGTAATGACCTCTGTGCCCACCCAACCTCATATCTGCCCATCCCAGCAGCAATTATGCACCCCCAGCCCCACATCAACACTGCTCACGGCTGCCCCTTCCGCCTCAGCACATCCCTGCTTCTGGGGTTCTTCACCCCAGTCTCCCAGGCCTGCAGGAGCTGCTGCGCCAAATCCCCCGTCCCCACGTTCTCAGGTCTGGAGTTGAAGGGATGGGGGGAGAGGAGCAGAGAGCAGACTGACGCATTCATCGCAGGAGGAAAGGGGGAAGCAGAGCCACCCTGAGCTGCTGGGCTCATTTGGCTTCCCCTCCCACTCTGTCCCATGGGAATGGTGCCGGCTAATCCCCCTCCCCTACCAAAAAGCCCATGGGGGGTGGGGAGAGTTCTGCCCACCTCCTGCTGCAGCCGTGATTGGCTGCTTTCCCCCAGGAGGCGGGGAAGCTGAAGGCAGCGAATCAGAGGGGGGTTCCCTTGGGCAGAGCTGAAATGCCTGAGAGGGTGGGAGCTTTTCCCATCACTCCCAGAGAAGGGCGCAATTGGCGTTACTTGCAGTGAAACCGCGAGAGCTGGCGGCACCGAATTCCCGTTGACTTCACAGGGCCTGCTGTGAGGAATGGCTCACCAACTTGCATGAGGGTGGCACAGTCTAGCCGTGTATATATAGAAATCACTTTGCCACTGATATGCAGCCGTCTCTGGGGTGGAATCTGGTGGCAACTGAGAGCAGGAAGCCTCAGCATACAGACTTGATTTAGTTGGGGATTGGTCCTGCTTTGAGCAGGGGGTTGGACTAGATGACCTCCTGAGGTCCCTTCCAACCCTCATCTTCTATGATTCTATGACTTCCAGCAAGAAGGGGAGTTTCAGGTACACCAAATCTAAAAGACAGAATTTGCCCGATGGGGCGGAGCTTCCAGCTTCCCCCCCTTTGGCAAGATGCCCTGCTCTTGCAAAAAGTGACTTGGATTCTTTCAGTGCACTCGGGTAGTCAGGACCTGAGTTTCTGGATGGTCTATGTGACAGTACAAAGCCCCCTAACGCCACCAAGGACATTGGTTCAATACTGACTCAGAGGAGAAAGCCTCACTTACTCAGACACCTACTCCACTTCCTTCAGCAGCTTGGGCTTTCTTTGGCAGTCTCTCATCCAAGTATTGGCAGGGCCTGACCCTGCTTAGCAGAGCTAGGTGATTATTAGGAGCAAATGTGATCTATTTATTGAACTTGCCCCATTCTTCCCACTTGTGAATTGTCCATGAACGGATCATGATTGTAATTAATTTGCTCATTATCCGAAGTTGTCGAATGCGTTGTGCAAATACATTTCAGCCTGTGTGTTGAACTACTTGCCACATGTGGTCATTTGAGTATTTAATATTCAGAATTTGCTCTTCAAGTCATGTTACTGGTCCAGTAAGCCATGAGGCATTGCTGCTGATCTTTGGTTGGATCATAGATCTTATTTTTGCTTGGCTTAAAACCATTCACTTTCCTTCCGGATTGTCTAGCTACCTTCAGCCTCATTCTAAGTGTGTATCTAGCTATGGTCTCCACCCCTGTGGCATCTGAGCACCTCACTATCTTTCAATGTATTTCTCCTCAACACACCTTTGTGAGGTACAGCAAGTGTTATTATCCCCATTTTACAGACAGGGAACTGAGGCACAGAAAGACTAAGTGATTCGTCCAACATCACACATAAAGTCTGTGGCAAAGTACAGAATTAAACCCAGGTCTCCCATGTCCTTGCTTAGTGCCCTAACCACTAGACCATCCTTCCACTCAACATGGAGGATATCCAGACAAGAGTAAGTGGAATTGCAGGCAACCAGGTGTATCTGCACAAATATAAGTTCCTCCCCAAACAGAAATGGCTGCATTGAACACTACTCGGAGACGGAAAGTTTATGGGTCTTAACAACATAGAGGAGGTGTAAAGAGGGCCCCAGGATAAACAGAGATGGCAGCGCCTGGTTTGTCTGATGGCGTAGGAAGGTTTCACATTTAGAAATGGTTCTCACAAAACTACACAGAAAAAGTGAACAAATGTGGCTCTGCCTAGATGAGAATTGGAACTTGTGAAATATTTGCGAATAATTTTCCGCCGCTCATCATCCCGCCTTACTTTTTAAGAGATGTAAGAAGACGAGAGCCACAGGCATTTACAATTTCTGACCTGATTCAAACATTCTGGAAACACTCTGTTTATACTCTTGATTTGCGGATATGCCAGTCCTACATGAAGATGACTGTTGTGCAAAGCGCTCAGATAGATAGATAAGAGAGAATCTGTCAGGTCTCCTGTGAGGTGCTGAGCCGCCAAAGATGGTCAAAATGTCTTTTCATTTTTTTTTATTTATTTTATTTTATTTTTTACAAAAACTAGGTTTTGGTCAACAAATAGAGTTGAATTGAAATTTTTTTTCACAAAAAATTGTTTTTGGCAAAATTGAGTTTTTTAATTTTGAAAAAAAAATTTTTGCGAGAGGTTTGAGATGTTTTGTATCAAAACAGCTGGAAAATGCTCCCCTCTCAATTTTTTATCTTCCTCCCCTTTATTTTCCGCAGAAAAAGAGGGGAAGGAGGTAAAAAGATGAGACAAAGTATGTGTGGAGGTAATATTCTGATTTATTGATTAGGGCTGTAGAAAAACACCCAAAATATTTATAATACATTTAAATTGGTATTCTATTATTAACAGTGCATTTAAAACTGCGATCAATTGCAATTAATATTTTTAATCAAGTTAATTTGTTTTGAGTTAATGGCATGAGTTGACTGCGATTAATTGACAGCCCTCTTATTTACCTTTTCCCACTTGAAAAAGTTGAATTTTTTTTTTTAAATGAGAGAAATGACAGGGGAGACCCACTTTCCCATACTTTTAATTTTTTCTTCCACTGGAAAAGTGTGAAAAAAGTAATATTTGGCGGCTGTCAAATGATTAAAAAATAATCGCAATGAATCATGAAATTAAAATAATACTCGCAATTAATTGCAGTTTTAATCACACCATTAATAAGAGAATAACAACTGAAATTTATTATAAATATTTTTGGATGTTTTTCTACATTTTCAAATATATTGATTTCAGTTACAATACAGAATACACAGTGTACAGTGCTCACTTTATATGATTATTTTTTAGTACAAATATTTGCACTGTAAAAAAGATAAACAGAGGAAAAAAAAATTTCAGTTCACCTCATTCAAGTACTGTAGTGCAATCTCTTTATCGTGAAAGTGCAACTTACAATGTAGATTTTTTTACATAACTGCACTCAAAAACAAAAGAATGTAAAACGTAGTGCCTACAAGTCCACTCAGTCCTGCTTCTTGTTCAGCCAATCGCTCAGACAAACAAGTTTGTTTACATTTACAGGAGATAAGGCTGCCCGCTTCTTATTTAAAATCTCACCTGAAAGTGAGAACAGGTGTTCACCTGGCACTGTTGTAATATAAAGTGAGCACTGTGCACTTTGTATTCTGTGTTGTAACTGAAATCAATATAATTGAAAATGTAGAAAAACATCCAAAAATATTTATAATAAATTTAAATTGGTATTCCATTATTGTTTAACAGTGCAGTTAATTAATTAACTGTTAACTCAAGTGGTTAATGCAAAACAAATTAACTAGATTAAAAATAGTCACAATTAATCAATTAATCAATCTATATGCACTGTCAATTAATTAATAATCAGACTATTACCTGACTAGTTAATTAACTAACAACTAATTAATTAATTTGTTAATTAGAGCTATTTTTTAATCTAGTTAATTTGTTTTGAGTTAACCGCTTGAGTTAATTGCAATTATATAGGCAGCAGAAAATGTTACTCTGTCACCACTATAATATCAAATAAATGTTTTTTTCTACTTTCTTTCCCTTTTCCGCTTATTTCCCCTGTCCCCACCCCATTCCAGAAAGTAAATAAGAGAAAAACCAATAACAAACAAATTTTTGAAAATCAAACTGCTTTTGGTGTTTGGAACCAAAAATGAAACACAAATTGCAATCTGTAATGAAAAGTTTCATTTAGTTTGGAAGCTTTCTGCAAAAGAACCAAAATTTGGCATCAGACAGTTTTGAGCCAAAAGATTTTGTTGGAAATAACAGATTTTCTACCTACTCAGGTCCATGGGAGTTGAGGGCAATCAGCACTGCATGGGATTGTTATGTTCATGGCATACACATAGAGCTGTTAGATAGAACCATAAATACTCTTCGTGGAAGGTTGTAATGTAGCGTGACTTTATTTTTTTAGAATTCAGAACACACAAACCCCCCAAAACAAAGAGAGAGAAAGCAGGCTACTCCCCAAAACAGAAAGGTGCAACTCACCCGGCCTTACACTAGGCTGGCTCTCTGCTGACTGACTGATGCTACTAGGTAGGGCCCAGATAACACACTTCCCTTTAGACGCCTCTCCACCCAGCCAAAAATCCCTAAAATTTAAAGTGACAGTCTACAATTTTAACACAGATTTTAATATACCCTAACGATCAGGCTCATACAGTATGCCAGAAAAAACACAAAGGCTACACGCACACTGATTATTTATACAGCACCATCAAAAGATGCCATGTGCTTCACAGAGTAACAAAGGATATGTCTATACTGCAATAAAAGACCCATGGCAGCTGGCTGGGGTAGCTGACTCAGGTTCACGGGGCTCAGACCCCATGTGGGAGGAGGGTCTCAGAGCCCGGGCTCCAGCCGTAACCCTAACATCTACACTGTTATTTTATAGTCCTGCAGCCTGTGCCCCGCGAGTCCAAGTCAGCTGAGCCGAGCTCTGAGACTTGCTCCCGCGGGTTTTTTATCACAGTGTTGATGCACCCAAAAGGATGGACGTCCATTGCAAGAGCGTATACCTCTTGGTGCATTGACCAATGCAGATTTTCGCCCTTGAATCTCATCTCATTCCCAGCCCAAATGAAATAAAATGTCTGCGCCATTCTTGCTGCAAAAGGTATCGCCCGCCCGGCAGCTTTTGAGGCCCATGTTACAGCACACGTCGGTGGAGTGAGGTTGGAAGGAGAGGCACACCTCCTGAAGCTCAGCACAGCATAATTCTGCCCACAGCAAGGAAGCCTGTGTTACTTTTAGAGACACAAAAGCCTATTTAATTTAGCCCTCAAATACCTCTTCCAGCCGACAGACATTTAAGCCTTATTGCTGCTGGGCATTCAGGCACCAGGACAAAGCCCCGTGAGTGACGCCAGTTTACCTTACCGTGGGGTGAGCTGCACGCACTGATCATGCTGCGCTGATGTAAAATGGTGTCTACACTGATATGGCTAATGTGGTGGCTAAATACTCAGGGCCAGATCACACTGATTCTAGATTCCACGGCTAAAAGGGACCATTCTGATCAGCTAGTCTGGCTTCCAGTATAACACAGGCCACAGAACGTCCCTAAAATAATTCCTAGAGCCGTTCTTCTAGAAAAAACATCGGGGGGGGGGGGGGAGACACGGACAGGGTAAATAAAGGTCAATGAAGCCGCGCTGATTTATACCAGCTGAAGATCCAACCCTCATTGTAGACACATGTATCGCACAGCAAGCTTGATGACGACAAGAATGGAAACAAAGCACTTTCATAACTAGTTAAAGCCCACAAACCATTTGGGGACCAAATCCTTAACGGTGAGAGTTTCCAAAGTGCAAGGGACTTAGGTACCCAACTTTCAATAGCCGTCGTCAAACTCTGCTAGACCCTTTTGAAAACCCCACCCTTGTCCTTACTAAGTTTTTATTCAGGCAAAGCTCCCATCGATTCAACTGAATCAGGACTGTGGGGTTCATCCCATTGCGTTTCTGAATGTCCATCATTGTAATATGGAGCTGGCCTTGGACTTCAAGTCCAGGCAATGACTTCCACACTAAAGAAACTAATCTACTTCTCACAAGGAGAGCTAGGTAAATAATGGATTTTTCAGCTCACCAGCAATTTCAAAAAATAAAACCAAAATGAGTTTCAGGTTGAATTGAACACATTTTTGGTAAATCGAAAGTAAAAAAAAAATGTTTTGGGTCAAACAAAACAGTTCAAATTTTGTATCAGTTTTGAGCATTTAAAACATTTTTGATCTTTTTAAAAATGAAATGAAAGGAATTTTTGAAAAGAAATCTTGTTTCAAACAGAAAAATCAAAATGTTTTGACTTTTTCTGAAAATTTTGTTAGGTTTTTTTTTTTCTGACTGAAACGATTTGGCAAAACTGACACGAATTCACAATATGTTTCGGTGTCGACAAAGCTGCATTTTTTGCCCAAAAAAAGTTTTGTGTAAAAACCAGATCTATTTATAATGGGTCAGTCTTGGGCCGCTCCACCACTCAACCAGGAACATGCTCATCTGCCCGCTCTCCATGGCATGTTCCTGTAACCCCCATTCACCACAGTGACCGTTGCTTGTGGGACTGTCTGCATTGACTTTTGCACCTTCTTGTTTGTCAGCACTTGGTTTTCGGTAAGGCTGGTGTTTTGGTACAAGAACTTCAAGTGGGAAGTTGAAAGGAAGTGGCTAAACCACTGAATCAGCTGATGACTTTAAAATGAGACTGGAAACTGAGTCAGCAGTGTGCCCTTGTTGCCAAGAAGGCCAACGGCATATTGGGCTGTATTAGTAGGAGCCTTGCCAGCAGATCGAAGGAAGTTATTATTCCCTTCTGTTCAGCACTGGTGAGGCAACACCTGGAGTATTACGTCTAGTTTTGGTCCCCCCGCCCACTACAGAAGGGATGTGGACAAATTGGAAAGAATCCAGTGGAGGGCAACAACATGATTAAGGGTCTGGGGCACATGACTTACGAGGTGAGGCTGAAGGAACTGGGGTTATTTAGTCTGCAGAAGAGAAGAGTGAGGGGGGATTTGATAGCAGCCTTCAACTACCTGAAGGGGGGTTCCAAAGAGGATGGAGCTCGGCTGTTGTCAGTGGTGGCAAATGACAGAACAAGAAGCAATGGTCTCAAGTTGCAGTGCAGGAAGTCTAGCTTGGATATTAGGAAACACTATTTCACCAGGAGGGTGGTGAAGCACTGCAATGGGTTACCTAGGGAGGTGGTGGAATCTCCCTCCTTAGATGTTTTTAAGGCCCGGCTTGACAAAGCCTTGGCTGGGATGTTTTAGTTGGTGTTGGACCTGCTTTGAGCAGGGGATTGGACTAGATGACCTCCTGAGGTCTCTACCAACCCTAATATTCAATGATTCTATGGAGACTGGAGACACATACTATGTGTCTGAGGTCCATGTAAGGTTCTCATTACCATAGAACAGTGGTTTTCAACCTGTGGTCTGTGGACCCCTGGAGGTCTGCAGATTATGTCTAAGATTTCCCAAGGGATGTGCACCTCCATTCAAAAAATTTTAGGGTCTGCAACTGAAAAAAGGTTGAAAACCACTGTTGTAGAGGAACAAACACTCTACTGCTCCCACTGAAGGGCACTGAAGTTTTTGTCTTTGACTTCAATGTGAGCAAGCTCAGCCTCCAACAGAACCATGAGGGTGGACAGGAAGAATAACTTAATAGGTCTTCTCCATCTCTGATTTCTGTGTGCTAGATTCAGGAGTCCACTCCAGCTGCTTGAAGCTTCCAGAGCAGTGCAAAGCAACTAGGACAGTCTCCCTCTGGACCGACACACTGGGGACCGAAATGGGGCTAAAAGCGTAAGCGGTTTGAGCTAAAGAGCCAAACTCTGTATCTGGGGGCTGCACCAACGTATATCCTCGTAGATTGGCCCAGAGGGGACCTGTAACACACACTCACTAGTGCATTGCACAACCAGAGCATAGTGGTGAGTTTGACCCTATGATTCAATGATATTATTCCTGTCCCAATAGTGCTTTTGGGTCCAAGGATCAAGGATTGGGCCCCCTTGCACTAGGCATTGTTCAGGCCAATGACAAAGGAGACAATCCTCAGAGCTTACAGTCCAGGTGCCAGCTAGGACAAAACACGTGGATGAAAGAGACAAAGGGAGGTTGCCTGGGATCACAAGGTAGCAATAAAACAGAGTTTAGCCGAAAAGCAGAGGTCTCAGCTCACCTGTCTACCTCACTCTCGTGAAATTGTGCAGTGGTAAATCAGACCCCCACCGCATTAAACACTCCAAGGTCTCTTTTGTTGTTTGCAGAGCTGTCCGTGTGGTTGCATTTTATGGGCCAGATTCACCTGTCCTCTCCAGTTCTTTTGCACGAGTAGGACAACACAAAGCAGCTGAAAAACCAGCCCATTAAACCTGGGATGCATTGTATCACTAGAGCAGTGCAAAGTAGCTGCAGCATACCGGGGAATCCTGCCCTATATTTTTATCTTCTGCCTCTGAAAAAGAAAACCCTACTTATTTACAGTTATTCACATATAACGTAACTGGCTTCCATCCCCTCGCTGGTTTTTTGAGTTGCTAAATGATTAGTTACCTAGGTTAAGGCAAGAAAGAGATGTAAGATAATGCAACCGTACTATACTATAAACAGTCCCCATCAGAGACAAGGTCTAGCTAAGGCAGAGAAGGTGGAGTGCGTGACTATCTTCCTGTAGCAGGATGCAGTGGCTGATGTGGTCAGGGCCTAATTTAAACTTTCCCATCTCACAGGCATTGGCATCTGCTTTGCTTTCCTAATGCTGCAATATTGGCCAGCAAATGTTCCTGGGGGGTAGCCTGGGGAAATCCACTCCTGGTTTTACAGGAGCCCTGGGGATGTTTGGGAACAGGGAATTAGTTCTAAACAGGGCTCCAGCTCTGCTGGATGTCTCCAAAAAGCTGCCAGTTCGTCACCGTTAATGGCGGCTCCTTAAGCCAATTGCTGCCCCGACTGGTAGGAGCCAGGCTGGGTGCAGGGCAAATGGAGTGGTGCTGTCCTGCTCCTGCAGGATAGCCCAGAACACGACTGCTTGGTCCTTTGCAAAGGAGCAGGGTGAGCCCCCAGCTAGCATGTGCTGCAGATGCAAACATACGTGCTAGCCTGCTTGAGAACTGGTCCTATCCTATTCGTGATGCTCTGATCCTATCCAGTCTCCCCTTTGCCATATAAATGACATAAAGGGGCCTGATCTGCAGTTTCATGTAGGCCCCTTTATGTCATTCTGGCAGTGCAAGGGCTCGTAAAGTGAGTGTTGACATTTCATATTAAGCCCGGGCTCTGACTCAGCTTTGGGCCCAAGCCCCCTTTTGCTCCACACAAAGATCGGTCTGACGAGGGTCAGCGAGCTCTCAGGGGCCGGATCCTATGACTCTGTGAGGTGGGCGGGCCAGACCCTGACTCCTGCTGTGACTCCGGTCCAAGCCCTGTCATTTTGCAGTGTGGATCCAGTTTGAACTGCAGACCTGAGTCAGAAGGTCTGTGTGGTGCAGTGCAGACATGCTAGCACAGCTGTGGGACCCAGGTCCAGCAATGGTAAACCCAGCTTTGCAGGGCAGTGTAGACACTCAAGCATAAGCTTGGAAACACCGAGTCCACAAGCCCAGGTCCCCCACACCTGGGTTTATATTACAGCATAACTATACTGCCTCTTGGGGGCTCAGTCGTTGAGGTGCTTGATCACAGTCCTAAAGGTTGTGGGTTTGAGTCTTGCTCGATCTCACACTGAAAGGCTGACTCTGGTTCCCCCAGCTGCAGAATGGGTACTGGGTTCAGGCAGTCAAGGACGGGCAGAGGTGATGCCGACCACATCACACCATTGTGCACCGTATAAAACAGATGCAGCTTACCTGGGTCAGCCCAGTGAGCCATTGGATGGGGGGAACTTTGCCTTGACTCTGTAGATATACCCCGAGAAGGCAGAACTGAGCCCCCCTGCGCAGAGGGTAGAGCTGGCATAAGGAGGGCTCTGTGGTGCCCCTGTTCCCAACTCTGGGGCAGATCGGGGGTTTGGCTGCATGCACCACACTAGGGCTATTCCCTGCCTCCCAGACTCCATGAGAAGCAGTGGGTCAGTCAGAGCAGCCCAGAGGCTTCTCTGATTTACACCTGGGGCCGGACAGGCTCCTGTGTGGATCCATAATCCAGGGAGAAAAATAATGCTTCAAAGCCACCTTAACCTATGCTCCAAGTGCATGAATGGAGTAACTGCGATTTGGGTTAATTTGGGATCTCTCAAATCACATCAAGCCGGCTTGTTACTTCCATCCAAACAAAGGCTGGTTCGGAATCACCTGTCTCTCAGAGTCTTCCAGCTTTCTCGCTCCAGCAGGTGAATCCAGCCAGCAAAAAACAGATCCACTGGTTCATTAAAGCCTGCTTCAAAAGGTGGTGCCTTCTAGCAGGAAGCCGGCTAGGATGGTAGACCGCATGTTCGGGAGGTTAGGGGCTCCAGGCGGAGCAGATGCAAAAGCTTTATGAGAAGGGAGGGGAAAATAAACTCTTTCTCTCCAGAAGTAGAAAAATCTCCGTTTGCCGCCGGCGTGGTTGTTTGCTAATCAAAACCCCTGTCTGCAGGAAAAATTGCTGATTTCACAGAGAACAGCAACTGGCTGAATCCTGCCAGCTGCTTTGCTGAGCAGTAAGAGGCTTTTCACGGGCAAGCTCAGCAGGTCCTTGGAGCTTTATTTACTCTAGATTGTACCTCCAGGGATGTAGGTTTTATTTTTTATCGTCTATTTATTACTAATTAACATCATCAATTAATTTCGTATTTACTCTGTGCTTTCCAAACAAAGGGCTAGATTGTGCATTTGCCCTGCTCTATGCGGCTGTGCAGGGGATGGAGGAAGGGGGAGGGGGAAGTGCCCCAGCAAAGGGGGAGATACAAGCAGAATGCCCCAGGGGGCAGTATTTGCATCACTTAAGGCAGTGGTTCTCAAACTTTTGTACTGGTGACCCCTTTCCCATAGCAAGTCTCTGAGTGCGACCCCCTTATAAATCAAAAACACTTTTTAATATATTTAACACTATTATAAATGCTGGAGGGAAAACAGGGTTTGGGGTAGAGGCTGACAACTTGCGAACCCCCCCCCATGTAATAACCTCACGACCCCCTGAGGGGTCCTGACCCCCAGTTTGAGAACCCCTGGCTTAAGGTAAACAACAGTGTGTGCTCTTGTCCATGCCTATCTTTGCAAGCCAGCAAGTGGGCTATGTGGTTCAGTGCCTTGGCCATGCCCCCTATTGTCCGGCCACATCCCCTTTGGACAAGGATGACTCCCAGGTGTAGCGGCTGGCTCAGGGGTGCAGTGAGTTCTGGCTGCCTCTTTTACTGAGATGTTGAGATGGGGAAGAGTACCCGTCCATCCGGGCACATCCACTCAGGGGCAGCCACAATTTACCCCACAGTGCGTGACACCACCTCCCCAGTCCCAAACAAGACAAGGCGAACAAAGACACAGCAGGACCCAACAGCTCAGAGGAGTTCTCTTTAGGAGTGGAAAGTGCCTACCAGGCATAAGGAGACAAAGGACTGTAGATGCCGTTCGCCACCTCCCCAGAGTGGCAATAAAAGGACCTGGCTTGAAAGAACCCAGAAGTTCAAAGCATCATGTCCTGCCAGGCCCCTTGGGGCCAGACTCTCAGCTGGTGTAAATCACCAGCCATGGAGCTACACCAGTTTACATCAGTGAAGGTTCTGGTCCTTTCGCGTGGGCAGAAATCCCCCATCCTGGGACCTAAGCACTTTGACAAATCCTGTGCAACACCATCAGTCCCAAACAAAGACTCGGACAACACAACCAGACCCACCCAGCCACCATTCCCTGACAGCTGCTATATATGCTCCATCTTCCCCCAAACAAACCACCTTGGTCCCTGCTCCCCCAAGGGCTAAGCAAATAGCTGGGCCTGTTGCCTGCCCTGAAAGCCTGAGTTATCTCAAACCTGGGGAAGGGCATGAATGCCAAGAAGAGCACTCTTCCTGCAGCCCCCCTCTTCTGTGCACATCCAGCAGGAGGGGGAGAAAAGATGGTTTGAGAGGCAGCTTTGCAAACTGTTATCTCTTCCCAGGTTTTGCTGTCTGCTGGGATAATAAAAACGAAGTGTCCAGTTATCCAGGGACTAAAGACCTTGGCAAAATCATACACCAAGCCCTAGGATTCTGCAGGTTGGGGGAAGAGGTGAATCGATGGGGGCTAAAGACTGCTGTACTCCACCCTCCCACTCTGTCCCCCGAGGGCAGCCATGGAGGGTGGATTTGCAGAGCAGACAACCGTGGTTCCTACGCTCCTGCCCTGCCCATTGAGCCAACCCATGAAGTCCTTACTAAGCTCAAAGGTTCAGTGAAGTCAGCGGAGACTCCAGATTGGGTGTTGCACCTTTTGTTTAGCGCATCTGACACTCACTGCACCTATTTTAGATTCTCTTCCTCTTTGTCGTGGAGAGTTGAGTAACTGTGTTTCCATTGCATGAAAACCCACAAACAACTCAGTGAAAATATATTTGGAAGTAAAGAAACGGGCTAATCTTTTTCGGCAAAACTTTCCACAGAAAAATGTTGAAAAACAAAACATTTGGGGGGGAAACATTAACTTGGTTATACTAAGCTGGTCTTGCAATAATTCGCACTTTTTGATAAAAAGACCATTTTCAATGAAAATGTGTTCCAAAAATGTCGACCAGCTCTAATTAGCCATAAACTAATTCAGCTACAGTATTCGGGGAGGCAGTATGTCCTAGGGAATAACGCACAGGAATGGTGCTCAGAAGACCTCTGTTCTAATCCCAGCTCTGCCATTGGCCAGGTGGGTGATCTTGGATAAGTCATTTCCCCTCTCTGTGCCTTGGTTTACCCTTCTGTTAAATTTGACAATGACATTTACCACTTTGAGGTGTACTGATGAAAAGCACTCTGTAAGAAGTAGCTGTTATGATTATTTAATAAAACCTGCTGGGGCTTTGCCTATAGGCTGCATAAATAACTGTTTCCTTTTAACTGAGCAACCCCGGTTCCTGGATTATGAGACAGTATAAAAGGAAGGAGGTGTCAGTTTTCATCAGGCCCTTCACGAAAATTCAATCTATGCAAGTCACTGAGGCATTGATTCTGCAAGTAGCTCTGCGTGGGTGGACCCCTTCCCGTGGGGAAACCCGCGGAAGTCAATGGGGCTCTGCATGGGCACAAAGGTCTGCTCTCTGGATGCAGTTGCAGGGTGGGGCCCAGGTGGGCTAATCCCCCCACTCGTGTGTTACTTTTACTAACACTCATGGAAAGTATGGCCCTGTTTCTGCAACTGACCACATGTGGGTGGATGCCTGGGGGCTGCCTGGGGCCTTATTGACCCCGACGTAGCAGGGGTTTCCCCAAGCACAGCCATGTACAGGCTCAAGTGTTTCATAGATCCCACGGCCAGAAGGGACCATTGTAGTAATCTAGTCTGACTTCCTGTATAACACAGGCCACAGGATTCCAACTGAGGAGAATCCACCATGACCCTTGGTAAATTGTCCCAGTGGTTAATTACCCTCATGGTTTAACATTCACACCATGATGTCTGCATGCCCAGGAGACAGCTAAATGAGGAAGCCCTGCGGGTAGGCATTTGCTGAACTTCTTCCTCCTGAACTTTCATTTTATCAGTTCCACTTAGCTGAAGCTGGGGATGCAGTTTCAGGATAAACCAACAAAAGGTGCTTCACTTGAACACAAGACAAGATTCACCCGGGGCGGGGGTGGGCGTGGGTCTCCTCCACAGCCAGAGAAAGCCCCTGAGCTCTCTGCTCTCACCACAGCTTCACTTCCTACTCCTATGAAAAGGGAAGTTGCTTCTTCAGAACTTATTCTCCACTGCTTAGGTAGGACAGAGTCGCTGTGACTAGATACAGCTGAGAGGTATAAATAGTCTAGTATCAACCCAAGTCCTCTCAGTAGGTCTGGGAAATGAGTAGAAAGTCCACTCAAAAACTTTCTTCCGTTTTGAGACAAGCTCTCTATACTTAAAATGAGAAAACTCACTGGAAATGGCAAAAACCTCTCAAGTGAGCAGAAATATTTTAAGAGCTCCCACTGCTAGAAGGCTGCGAGAACATGGGGTGCTAGAGAACCGCGGTCATGAATGCAGCATGGTCTAGTGGCAAGACCACTCACGTCGGAGTCAGGAGTGCTGGGTCCTCTGCCTAACTGTCCCTGGGGGATCTTGGACATGTCACGTAATTTCAACGCCTCTGTCTCGCCTCCCACACTTGGTCTGTTTAGAGTAGGGAGTGTCGCTTCTGATGGCTGTACATGGCAGAGCATAATGGGGCCCTGATCTCGGTTGTGGCTTCCGGGGCTGCTGTCATATTAATAATAATAAATCTTACTCCTCAGGGAACACCTCCTCCCAACAAGCTAGACTGAGGCTATTTCAGGACAGGCAGGAGGGAGTTCCAGGGCCCTCACAGAGAATGACAGCCTACAGCTGCCTCTCTTATAACCAGGGGAACTCCAACTTGGGTGCCTCTACTGGTCTCATGTATGGGGAGAACTCTCAAAGAGAGAGACAGTGTCTCTTGTTATGGCCCAGGTTATTTAGTGCTTTAAGGGCTGGTACTTGGTACCAACACCTTAAACTCCAGCCTGAGTCCTGCAAGCACCCAGCTCATGGCAAGAGATCCCGTTTAGCAAGCAGGCTGTCTCATTCTGCCCCAACTTCAGCTTCCGAATGGATGTAGGGACGTAGCCCGAAGCAGAGCACATGGCAATCATCCTTGGTGGTGACACAGGCATGAATCATAGCAATGAGGTCTGTGTTGGAAAGAAAGGTCGCAACCTCCTGACCTGCTGTGATCGGCAGACAATTCAACTGTAGACTCCATGCAACAAGGAGGGAGTGGGTAGGGTGTAGGAAGATGATGAGCAGAATTTAAGGTCAGAAGAGCCAATTAGATCATCCAATGTGATCTCTTGCGTATCACAACCCATTAAGTTTCACCTAGTTACTCCATTCCATAAATAATTAAATAATCATTGGAGCATGGACTTGGGACTCACATCTCCTGGCCCGGTGACTATTTGGGTATTTTATACAAAGTGAAACAGTGTCAACAGGAGAAACTGAAAGAGTCCCACACCCGGATACCCGATAGTAAGGTTTGGAAAGATGAGATTTTTATCAGTCAATGTCGATAAACGTTGATCTCATCACACACACCCCAACGGATGAAAAAGTATTTCCAGTCGATTATCAAAATGTGCAGATAGGCAAAATAAGGAAAATGCTGCTTGAGGACTTCCATTAGAGATCGATCGAAGGACATTGACTTTGTAGATGTTGACGTGTGATGTTGACAATTTGTGTTTTCATGGCTCTAAGCTGCACCTTTTGGAACCTCAGTATCTATTATCAATGAATAATGATGGTCTGACACCCCGCCATTGTCTGACCTCCCATAATTTCTTGCAACTGTGAACATTTAAATAGATCAATGCAGAAAAAATGCTTAAAAATAAACATCAGCATCCATCGAAATTAGGAAAGATTAAAAATGGAATTCTGCCAAGTCTAGCCATAGCCTGTTGTTAGGGCACTCCACAGCCCTTGAGAGGGAACCCTGGGTTCAAGTACCTCACATGCCAGGTGAGGGCCTTAACCACTGGGCCCCTGCCTGAAAAAGGGGACAATCATGGCACCACCTCCCCTTCCAGCCGCTTGGTGAATCTAGCCCATCATTTCCTTTGCTTTTATTTTAAAAAAAGCTGCACAGAAATTCAATGAAACGTTTCATTTCAAGGCACTGCCACGTTTCTGTTGACCCAGAAGGAAATGTTTGGTGACTTTTCTGATTTGCTGAAAATTCCGAAAAATTTCAGTTTCACGTCGGGCCAAACCAAACCAGTTTTTTTTCCTGGCACCGCCAGCAAACCAAAAAAACCAGCTCTACTCGCTGCTCCCCTGCTTATACATCCCAGGATCACACTAGCCCCATTTGCCATGGCATTGCACTGGCAATGGTTTGCCCATTATGACCCCCAACTCCTTTTCACAGTCAGTGCTTTCCAGGATACTGCCCCCATTTCCAGAGGCTTGGCCCGGTGTTCTTTGTTCCTACGTGTCTAACTGCACGTACTAAAACTCATTTTGTTCGAATGGACCCAGCTTACCAAGCTATCCCTTGTGCAACGCTGAGTGCCCTGGTCTCATCATTATTTACCCATCCGCCTCTTCACGTCATCATCTGCAGGTCTGTAGAAACACGGTGACAGGGTTGTTCCGTTCGGTCACGCGCACTTCTAGATGGCCCGACAAAGTATTTTTTAAAATGACTTATGATGATGACTTATTATCGACTCCTCGTGGACGTCGCAGAAGAAAGGAGCGCTGAGGAGGGGGTTGACTGAAGAGAGGATAGTGGCTGGCCAATGTGAACTGGGAGGGAGTTTCGGGTATATGGGAGCAGTAGACAATTTTGGAAACCATATATGGAAATTTTCCTCAGATATGGGGCAGGGGAGGGGAGAGGGGTGCTTTCTGTGGAGATGATGATGTCTTTTACCCTCCCTCCTCCCTCAACCACCTTTTTTCTGGCTGCACAAAAACTGCAGCTAGATTTTCAGCGGATGTAAATTGGCGTAATCCGCCAAACCGTGCCGCTTTACGTGAGCTGGGCCATTTAGACCCAGCTGAGGACTTGACTCATGATTGTTTCCTCACAAGCATTGCGGTTTTCCTTCCCACAGCTCTAGGAGGACCATGAGAGTTTACCAGGTCACGCTGGGCTGTATCCAGGGAGAAGCCTGACTTGTGAAACTCAGAACTGAATCCAAACTTCCCCAAAGTTTTGGTGTGTTCAGTTCTGGGGTTTGGGGTTAGACTCATCTGTAGTTCCCATCAGCTGAAGGTAAGCCTGAATATAGAGGAGGCCAGATGCTCAGCCGGTATAGATCATCTCAGCTCCACTGAAGTTAATGGAGCTATGCTGATTTAGGCCAGCTGAGGATCTGACTCATGAGGTGCTAAGGACTGGCCTTACAGCTGTAGTATTTTTGCTATACCTGAGGAAGAGGCAGCTGAGACAGGGTTGAATGAGTTAGGCAATTATGCACATATGAAAAGACCAATCAGGAATTTGTTTTTCCTCTTCAAGTCTCCATTTCACTGATATTCCCACACAAGAGATGATCATTTAAATGGAATTGGATCCCACTTCCAAAAAATAAATTGGTTCCTGAACAGTTTTAATGGGGTCAAGAAATATATCAAAGTCTCAATCAGATTAACATTTCCCTCTCAACTAGGATCAGTGACTTGGCAGGATCTGAGTAAGGGAATTTCTAAGGTCCCTGGAATGCTTTTCTCTGTCTGCTCCCACAAGTCTCCACCTTTCTAATTCTCACCTGAACATATGTATCTCCCTTGCCCAGAGCTCTTTGTTTCTCTCTCCCTCTGCTATTATTCCTCATCTAAATGTCATTTAATTATTTCTCTTATCAGGATTCAATTTACATGAAAGACACTGAACCAAATTGGGGCAGACCCTGCAATCTTGACATCAGCAACATCCTACTGAAATCAGCGGGGAGTCTGGGTGTACAAGGCATGAGACCAGGGCCCAAGGTTGTGTGCTATCGAAATTCACTTATTTACAGCAAAGTAATGCAGACTATAAGCCTGATTCCCTATGGGGCTATTCCAGTTTTATGGTATTGTAAATTTATCTTATTTACCACGGAAACATCTCTTAGGTCTTGATCCTTCTCCCTTTGAGGTCAATATCAAAACTCCCATTACCTTCAGTGGTGCAGTATCAGTGGATTTACACAGGCATAAAACTGGAGTAACGCACAGTTCAGATCAGGCCCAGAATTTCCAGCATCTAGCTCTACCTCACTCAAACCTGTCTTGTAAATTCAGGACACTCTGGCTATTACTTTTCTCTTCTATTATTTAGAACTAATAAAAAAAAAACTCTTATCAAAACTTTTTTTTGACAAAGTAAAATTTTTGTGAAACGTCCATTTCCACAGATTTTGTTTTCTGGTTTTCAATCAAAACCAAAATATTTTCAGTGTTTACCAAAAACTGATTTTTTTCCCCATTGATAACTCCGAAAATTTAAACTAAAAATATCCACAAAAATGGAAAACAGTGTTTGTCAATAGTAGTGGGGTTTTTTTTCAAAATGTTTCACAGGAAAAAACAATTTCCCAATCAGTTTTATTTGTATTATGTTGTCCCATTTGAAGACGGACATTTCTCTTTCAATACTTCTCATTCACTGAGAGTGAAATATATGATAGAAAAAAGAGAAAAGACGAGACAGAAAACAAGATATATCTTTTACTCAAGTTTCTCTGTTAATCTAGCATAGCTTTATTCTCAATCCTTCCGTTCATACATATCTCATATGCCTTTGATTTCCCCATATATCTCATCTAGCTTTTACTATTGCCTATGGCCCATTTCTTAAGCACCCTCTCCCCCACCCCGAGTATCCTATTTTGAGGGATATCATTCCTCTTGTCCCAAGATTACCTCCAAATTTCCACACAAATCAGGTGTCCCTTACTTTTCTTGTTGAAAATTAGTTGCACCAGACACCCGTAATCATTGCTGGAGAGAGAGCTATATGCGCTGGTGGAAGGAATCCTACTGCATTTGAACTTTCCTGCACGAACAATTTTGTTGTCCCTCATTTTGCCCATTACCCCAGTTTGGGTCTCGACAGTTGGAGAGGTATTGTCTCAAGTTGCAGGGCTGCCTTTTGTGTGCTGAGTGGCCTGTAAGCATGTGCTCAATGGGTTAGTGCTGCAATAACAGGGTAGTGGGGGAGCCGCAGGGACCCTTAACTGGAATAGTGCAGCGGGATGAAGAATACAAACAGATTAGTCCATGAACCTTCCTAATCAATTAGCAAATACATTATTCATTAATAAAGCTTTTAATTCGTCAACCAGCCATGGTCATGGTCAGACAAATCAGTTATTCACTGTTCTTTCCCCCACATCAGTCGGCACAGAAATCAGTCCTAAACCATTGCTTTTTGTTCTTTGGTCAGCTCTCCTGCGTCTTACATTCCATGCAGTGGGCCAGCTGGGAGGTTGAGCACTGTGTTTCCAGCACGGCACTTCTGTGTGCAGAGAATGAAAGGTACAGAATTGGGTTGCTATTCCTGTTTATGGGGGTTAGATGTTACTGCTCAAGCCCACTAGTATCCCATCAATCCGCATTTAGGGACGTTCATTAATCCATGGCTCAGAGCTGCATATCGAGGGATGGTTGCTATCTCCACCATACTTAATAATGATAATCAGAGACCGTAATCTTTTGTCAAGGGCAGTGGAAGTTACATGTACATCTCTGTAGATCAGTGGTGGGCAACCTGCGGCTCAGGCCACTTCCCGCAGCTCCCATTGGCCGGGAACAACGAACCGTGGCTCCTGGGAGCTGAGGGTGGCCGTGCCTGCGGACAGTCAATGTAAACAAACTGTCTTGCCTCCTGCCAGCGGACTACCCTGTTGGGCCCTCGTGGGCTGCAGGTTGCCCACCACTGCTTTAGATGCTAATTTCATCTCATGCTAACTAAAGCTCTAATTTTTACTGCTCCTACAGCCGGACACAGATTTGAGACATTGACGAGAAATGCTGGGAGCATTAAATAAAGGTCTGATTGCCCAGCATGGATGTCAATGAATGGGAGTTTAGACATTGCCATCAACTGGAGCAGGATTTAGCTCTAGGACCCTGATCTTGCACATTTATACAAGCAAGTAGACACCGATGGCTGCCCAGAGTCTTATTGGTATCCATGGGGAATAGGATCCACTCCGGAGTGAACTGCAGGATCACAGCCTAAGTGATCCTTGAGCAATAAATGTGCCTTTCTTCTGTCTCGTGAGATGTAAAAAAGGAAAGGGAAAGTGTCTTTCTGAAACGTCTTTTTATTTTGAGAGAGAAATGGAACAAGAAAAAGACGAGGAAGTTTTGTTAAACAATTTGCAAAGAACCGTGCAGTAGTGTAGTATCCATGCATTCCTACCTTGCTCATCACTGTACGACTTGAGCTCCTTTTAACTCCATGGTGATTTTTAACAGTGGTTGTACACCTTTCAAAAGCTGTCATGAGGTACCGGGCTGGGGGAGGGAGCCTCCTTTCTTACACTATCCCTTGCTAAATACAAACCCAGGAATTCCGTGGACCTACGAACAGGAACATTTTTGTGGGCACCGTGGGGGACTTAAAAAAACCCTCTTGGGTGAAGGAAGAGCTCCACAGTCGAAAACAAGGGAGCCCAGATCCCCGTCTGAAATGGACGGCATGGCCCAAGTTTTCAAAAAGCTGCCAGTGATTTTGGGTGCTCAGTTGAAGACACCATGGGCTTGATTTTCAGAGATGGTGAGCTGCCCCCGACTCCAGCAGAATTCAGTGGGAGCTGCAGATAAAAATTAAAAGACTAGCAATGTCTCAAGTTGAGAATTTTGGTCCAAATATTTTTGATTTTTTTCCCCTTAGAGTCTCGAGGCTCAGATTTTGAGCTTCCTTAACCCATGCACAGCAAAGTCTTGTTTTTGCCGAATAAAACAAGAACTGACACCATTAACGAGCCATTTTGAAGCCTGTGTCATGGCAATGAAATAATCTCATCAGGATCCTACTAAAAATCTGTGATTGCTACAATCAGATACCCTCCAGCCGGGGTCTGCAACCCTCAAAGGTCCATGCAAACCCTTCTGTCAAAGTCATTTAATACTCTGACTCAACTATTTCAGCTGGTATCATGGCATTTGCAAATGTAGATCCAGTATTAACCAGGTTGCCTTTATTTCTGTGCAACTGTCCATTTGTCTTGCTAATTTATTGCAACATACTTCTGTCCAATATACACAGTAGCTATGAGAGGTCAGTGTACACAGGGAGTGTTGAGTGTGCACTAGGAATCCATGCAGATCAGGATAACACTTTTCACGTATACTGCATCTCTAATCTGAAGAACTCAAAGCCCTTTATGATTTTTAATTGATTAAGCCTCACAGCAACCCTGGGAAGTAGGTATAAATAGTCCCATTTCACAGATGAGGCACAGAGAGATTAAGCAGCTTGTTCAAGGTGGCACAAAGAGTCAGTGGCAGAGATGGATGTAAAAGAACCCAGGAGTCCTGACTCCTAGTGCAGATTGGAGAGGAAAAATTTGCCCTTCGTTTGTAAGTGTTATGGCACACAGCCAGCTCCTCAAAGATATTGAGGTTCCTAACTCCCCTAGCTGCTCTGTATTTTGGACAGGGGTATGTTGATTTCAATGGGAGTTAGGAACCTAAATATCTTTGAGGATCTGGGCCGACGCCCATGGCATGAATGGTTGAGATACAAACACAGGGCTCAGTATTGCAACCACGCAATGCACTCAATGCACAGAATGCCAACTGAAATCAAACACACCCATAAGGTAACGGGGCTGCAAGTTAGAGCTCTTCCTTAGAGAATTTGAAGATTTGGGGAACAGACAACTGAAAGCTAGAGAAGTTTAGACAGAAGATCCCAGGTGTGTGGGTGATGAAGTCTTCTGGGAGTGAAGCAATTACACCCCAGCTCACTCTGTTTGAGATCACCAGCATCTCAGAAGCTCCATCCCCAATTAAATTGCACCCTTTGTCTGCCTTACCCAGGTTAAATAATGAGCTACAAAGTTCAGGGTTTAAATTAAAAAAAAATGAGAAAGTGGAAAATATTTCCCAAGAGGAAAGAAATGTCACTGAATCACATAACCCACTGTGGGGCAAAGCGGAGACAGGTCACTTTAGAAGTGCTCTCTTCTTACAGTGTCTTCTCTGCCCATCATGCCATGATGGAGGTTTAAGGCTTTGGTTTGAACCACACACAGTCCTTCAGGAGATCAATACATCAAGCATAATTTATCTATTAAGCACCTGGTCCTGCAACTCCCATTAACTTCAGGATTGGGCCCTGATTTCACAAAAAACACACGGAGAAGCAGCTAATCATACCTTTATGTTTCAATGTATTGAATTCTTTCAGGAAAAAGAAGGTGACCAATGCCCAAGAGGGAAGTTGGCAGACTGGATTTTGACAGTTAACTGCAATAGTACCCCGATAAATAAATCAGATTGCCGTTAGCTACCCAGCAAATTTCCAGCTCAACATTAATTAATGAGCAACCTTGCTCAACTCAATGGGAGTTAAGTGTCTAACTCCCCTGGGCACTTTGGAAAGTGTCACTAGGTGCCTATCTGCCTCTTCAGGCACCTAAATACCTTAACCACCTGGCCCCTCGGCACTGAATATTAATGGACCAGATCCTCAAGTGGTGTGAATTAGCATCATTCCATTGAAGTCAGTGGAGATATGCCAGTTTACATCAGCTGAGGATCTGACCCCCCGCAAAGCACAGAATCACAGAAACGTAGGGCTGGAAGGGTTCTCAAGAGGTTGTTTAGTCCATATAAAATTTTTGTAATAAGGCAGGTAGTCGGGGTACTATGCAACCAATGAAAGAATAATCCTCACGATCAAGTGGGGCTAATGGAAAAGCAGGCACTTACCTTGGTGTGTCTCTTGATCGGACTACAGCATAGCTCTTTAACTTCTAGTCATCCTCCAGCGTGAAAAACTCCTTTGCAGGGTGTGTGTTGAGGAACATAAGCCCGTCTTGATAAGTTTTGATTCTTAAAACACACACCGAGAGAAACCCCAATTCTTCTTGGCTCTGTCAGTTGACTGCTGTTAGTGGTTTCCTGCCGAGAGCAGCTGAATGACAAATCTAGCTGGTTTGTTACACTTATAGTAATTAGGGGCTGGTAGCACAGCCACACCACGCACGCCAAGCTAATGTTAGAACAGTGACCAGCTCATTAGTGCTCTTCCCACACCCCCCCCACCCCCCGCAAAGACTCACCAGGCTACGTGAAAAGCAGTGCCCGGGTGCAAATAGTGCCTGCTCCCCTTCTAACGCACTCTGATGCAATTCGAATGTAACTCCGCTCAAGGGCGTCAGATAGGTATACCAATGAGAGAAGAATCAAGCTCTGAAATTTTTTTGGCTAGGTGCCTTCAGGATTCTACATAATGGCTCACAAGTAAGTGCCCTCTGGCCAGCCGGGGGGGAACTGAGCTATGTACTGGGTAAATTGAACATGAGAGAGGATTTACCTCTGGCCAGATTCCAATGCCAATGATTATACATCCTGCCTAACTAAAATTCCCCCTGTGTATTCATCTAGGTTATTGCCCTGTTTTCTAGTTCACTTTCTGTTTGGGACTGAGGTACAGCTGATGTGCATGTTTAAATAACAGTTATGTTCCATGCCAGAGCTGGCTGCATTTCAGAGATGAGGTAAGGATTAGACTGAGAGACAGGAGAGCAGCTGGGGATGGGACGTGCAGAAGGTGGTAATTCAGACTCTGCCCAGTCTGTCCCTATCGCTGGGGAGTGTGAGGATTTGCATTTGTCATGTGAGCTTTCCTACCTTTTGTACAATTAGGCCTTGATATTGCAATCAGCTTTGCATGGGCAGAGCCCTGTGCCCCCTCCTGGAGCTCTATGGAAATCAACAGTGTTCTGTGCTGGAACAAGAGTGTGTCCACACAGAGCTCATGGCGGCATTGTGCCCCTTAGTTTGTGGTACTTCTGTGCGTGTTATTGCTATGAATGGGGCTGTGTGGACACGGAGCTGAATTCCCAGACTATTGAATATCTAGGGCGGTGTAGTGCCATATTGAAGTGACACTTCAACCCAACCATCTTCACTGAGGTTTCAAACCCAGAAACCCACCTCTGTTGACAAGAGCTGGGCAAATAATTGATTTTTTCAGTTCACTGGCAATGCAGAAAAATTGCGGGGGGATTCATTTCTGGTCAAACGAAATGTCTGATTTTAAGTCATTTAAGTTTTCCAAGTTTTCTTAAATAAAATCAGTATCGAAATCAAGAGTCATTTTGAATGGAAAAAGTGAAATGGTTTGTTTAGAAAATGTCAAAACGAAACATTGAAATCTTTTCAAACATTGAATTTGGTTTTGGTTTTTACGGACCTACACACTTTGCCAGAATCGACATGAATTTGTGAAACAGTTCAATTGTCCCAAATCTGAATTTCCAACAGGAAAAATTGGCAGTTGAAAAATTTCATTCAGCTCTACAGCTGACCCCTATTTTCATCGGATCCAGATGGTGCCTTTCCCCCCTTCTCACCCGGGGCATGAGCCAAAACCCAGCAAAGCCAGGGAATCTTTCCACTGACTTTAATGGCTTTTAAACGGGGCGTGGATGAAGGCAAGCTGGCTGGAGTTTCATCAGCAGAGACAGAGGTGATGCTGGTGGAGGCCGTGATGAATTTTGTCACCTCCCTCCATAGAAGCATGTGCCAACCTTTTGTCAAAGGGGTTTGCTATCTAGGAGCATGGTTTGGGCAGCTTTCTGCCCCTGCAATCCCAGGTAGCAACGCTGGCTAAGAGCACACTGTCTCCTGGCTAAACACAGATGGGAGCGTCTCTTTCTCGTGGAAGGGGGCCTCTCTGGAATGCTGACGCCTACCATGTGACGGGGCACAACCCTGACCCATATCAGGGGACGGGGGGGGGGGGGGGGAAGCAGGGCACTGAGGTCAGTGTCTTAGGAGCACTTGTGCGTGTCACATGACCTCCTTACTACACTCTCCTTTGGTCACTTCTATGCTGGATCATTGTATTGTCCTCTAGTTAGTGCACCCCATGGAGACCCCTCCCCCTCAGAACAAGGCAGCCCTGAGTGAACCTGTTACACTTGTGCTCCAGACTGCTCTGCTGTTTGTAATTCAGGGGACTGGTATTAATCCAGAAAGTCATATATGCCCTGAAACCTGCCTACTATGGGGAATGCAGCCATGGAAATGTGGCGGAGATGTTCTGTTTTCTTTGATCTGTTCCTTTAAACGCAAGAAGGTCTCCCTGCTCTTTGGGGGCTAGGGATATAGGACATTCTTGGTGGAGGGCCCCCAGCTCCCTGGATTTATTGCTGTATTAGAAGTGGTTTGTGAGAGGCGGAGTGTATTGACATTTAAGCACCAGGCAATCCAGTCTAAGAGGCTATTTAGCAACCCCCACACCACTGATAAAATATCAGACAGAAGCTGAAGAGGATCAAGATAAAAGAACTCAGCAAGAGACACTATAGTCCTGCCCTAAACTAAATGGATGAAATCCAGCTGGTAACTAACCCCATTGAGCTCAGTGATGTTATACCAGGGAAATGACCCTGCATACTACAATCGTGGAACATTGGGCAACGTTGTATTTTGGATTGTGCCAACAATTTATTATCCCTCTGTCAATGGAGAAACTGTGGCAGGGAGGGGATAAGTGACTTGCCGAAGGCCACACAGCTAGTCAGTGGCATTCATGGGACACAGAACTCCTAACTCCCTGCTCTGTGTTCTAACCTCTAAACTGCTCCTGCCCTCATGATCCTTCTTGGTGTGGAATCAGATTGGCCACTCTTCTTTTAATTTCCAAAGCCTAAACCACAGCATCTTACCCTGCCCACCATCCCTCTCTATCCTATAACAAAGATGGGCTGAAATTATTTTCCCATACCGCTTTCTTCTCATTTTCACAAAGGATCTGACGGAAGCCCCCTTGCTGGAGTATTGAACTAGACAAGCTATTAAATATTGTTATGAGCTGGATGAAATCTGTAATGGGTTGGGTTAAAGGCTGAACATTGTTCTGGGTGGGAGTGTGAGAGAACACACAGATACGAAGGTCATAGGAAGAACAGAGAGAGAGGAAGAGGAAGGCCAGGTCTACACTATAAACTTACATTGATCTAACTACATCATTCAGGGGTGTGAAAAATCCACCCCCCTGAGCAATACAGTTATACTGACCTAACCTCCAGCATAGACAGCGCTAGGTTGATAGGAGAAGCTGACAGGAGAAGCGGACATACTGCCTTTCACGGAGGTGGATTAACTACGCTGACAGCAGAAGCCCTCCCATTGGTATAGCAGCATCTTCTGCAGCAGGTGCAGCGTTTTAAGCATAGGTGCGGGAGCCAGGGGTGCGGCAGCACCCCCAGGTTTTATGCGGGGCCCTGCTCCTGGCCCCGCACCTGGGGTCCCGGCTGCCTCCCCGCACCCAGGGCTCCACTTTTGGCTCCACCCCTGCCCCCAGCTGTGGCCCCAGCCTCAGCCTCCTTACCCCTATCCACATATCCCCCCACCCTCCGGCCCCCGGAGCCACGGCCCTGGTCCTGGCCCCAGCTCTAGGGGGCGACAGGGGACGCGGACAGGAATAAGGATGGGGCGCAGCTCCCCCACTATTAAAAGTGTTCCGGCGCCCCTGGTTTTAAATGTAGACCTGCCCGAAAAAAGGCAAGCAAAGCCAAGCAGGAGCCTGTAACCACAGTGTGGCTGACCCTGGAAGAAAAAGCTAGAGAGCTTTTGGGTCTGTTGTTGGCTAAAAGGATTTGAGTGGCTGGTCAGCTCAGAAACTGCTCCTTTTTGTTCTTGGTTCCTTCTGTGTTCAGAGACACAGGACTTTGCAAATGAAACAAGACTGTATGAAAGAAATACCTGGCTCGGACCAATTTCTACCCCCAACTGGGACACCCACACAGCCCCAAATGCTGACTAGCCACTCGGGTCAAATAGGGGCATCATTGATGCTTGCTGTGGGATTTAGTTTCCAAGGAGAGGGCATGCGAATGGGGATTCTTTTGGGACCAAGATGGAACAAACAAAGGAGGTGCCTTAAGAAACCCAAAGGAGCCAGCAGGCTTTAAAGCAGGAGCTGGAGACTGCAAAAGGATTTAAGCCAAACCTAGAACAAGAACTGGAGGTTTCCCAGAAAGGCCTCAGGGACTTCCAGACTGAGATGAGATCCCTGTTGGAGCAACAACTACAAAGTGCCCGGAAAGCCTGGGAAACCCCACAGCAGCACAGCTCGACTGGAATGGTAAAATGGCTGCCGGATGGGAGGCTCTGGGAGCAGGGTAAGGGGGAGCTGATGGGGAGCTGCTGATGTATTATTGTGGCTCTTTGGCAATGTACACTAGTAAATTCTGGCTCCTTCTCAAGCTCAGGCTGGCCACCCCTGAGCTAAAACCTCAGCTACAGAAGGAAATCAAGGGGTCACGGCCCACAGTGGAAAGCAGCCATCTGGATAAGGAATTGAGAGAGAGCCAGAGGACTTGGATAAGATGGGACACTTACAACAGTTTTCTAGGGGCCCAGAGGGGAGAGGTTGGGCTGTCCCAACTCAAATAATATAAAAGCATTGAGAGAAAAACTCCCTTTGTCTCAGTTCAAAATCATAGCCAGCTCGGGGTACGTCTACACTTAAAACACTACAGTGGCACCGCTGCCCTGCTGTACCGCTGTCGTGAAGACACTACCTACGGCAACGGGAGAGGGGTTACCTACGCTGACAGGAGAACTCCTCCCATTGCTGTGGGTGTAGAACTTGGATCTTTTCTTGCAGCAGTGCACCAGAAGAGGAAGCAGCTGCGAGTGAGGAAGGTGGAGGCTGATCACCATGAGTCCTGTAAGTACAGCTCCGTGTTCAGTACGTGTGATGAAAGAAGGGATTCGAATCTGGCCCGGGACTGTACTGAACGATTGGCACAAATGATACATTTGGTTTGCAAAACAAGGGAAATTGGCAATAATGCCAAAATTAAAGGAAACAGTTCAATTAAATCATAGAAAAGTAAGACTGGAAGGGACCTCGGTCGCTCATCTAGTCCAGTCACCTGCACTGAGGCAGGACCAAGTATTATCTAGACCATCCCTGACAGGTGTTTGTCTAATCTATTCTTAAAACCTCCAGTGATGGAAATTCCACAACCTCCCTACGTAATTTGTTCCAGTGCTTAACTACCTTTACAGTTAGCAAGTTTTTCCTAATGTCTAAATCTAAATCTGCCTTACTGCAATTTAAGCCCATTACTTCTTGTTCTGTTCTCAGCGAATAAGGAGAACAATTTATCACCCTCCTTTTTATAACAACCTTTTACGTACTTGAAGACTAAGTCCCCCCTTCGCATTCTGTTCTCCACACTAAACAAACCCAATTTTTTCAATCCTCCCTCATAGGTTGTATTTTCTAGACCTTTAATCATTTTCGTCGCTCTTCTCTGGACTTTCTCCAATTTGTCCACATCTTTCCAGAAGTGTGGTGCCCAGAACTGGACACCATATTCCAGCTGAGGCCTTATCAGTGCTGAGTAGAGTGGAAGAATTACGTTTTGTGTTTTGCTTACAACACTCCTGCAAATACATCTTAGAATGATGTTTGTGGTTTTTTTGCAACAGTGTTACATTGTTGATGTGTGATCCACTATAACACCCAGTTCCTTTTCCGCTGGTACCGTGAAAAAATTGGCCACGAAAAGGATGATTGTTATAAATTTAAGGCAGGCCAAGAGAGACCGTTGCAAGCGCCTAGTGAAAGCCTCTCTCCCAGTTCAGAAAATGGGGGGGACCCCAAGTTGAGGGAGAAACATTTGGAGTTTCACGTTTCAGTCCCACAGGTTTGTTTAGATCTGAGTGGTTCCACAACAGTAATGGGAGTCTGGCTATTGAGTGTGTATCAGGATCTGTTTTGTGTGACATGGGCTCAGACATGACAGTTATTAGACTGTACACGCTAAACAGGCTAGGGAATAGTGAATCCAAAACTGAGCCACTTAACTGGTCTCAAATGCAGATAGTGACTTGGGGAAGGGCATCTTTCCAAAGACTGGAGAAAACTGAGTTTCTGAAATGTGAGCAAGACATCTGGGTGGCTGAAACAGTGGATGAACTAATAATTGGCTTGGATTTCATTAGGGCGAACAACTGTGTAATCAATGTCAGGAAAAATGTCTGACAAATTCAGTCTGTGGAAATTCCCTTTAAAGACATGGCCCAAGCAAGAGGAATGGTTTGTAGGCAATTGGTTTGCAGTGAGGAAGTTGTCCTGCCCCTGAGGGTAGAAACCATTATAACAGCTATGTGCTGTGATGGCTTTCCAGCAAGGGACACCTAGGGAGTGATTGAAACTAGTCCGAGACTCAGGCACTCAGGGAAATCTTAGTTGCTAGCGCTCTTGTGAATCTGAAATGAGAACTGATCGCTGTTCATTTGCAGAACCTTTCTGACAAGCAGAGAATAGTAAAAAAAAAAAGGGGGGGAGGGCTGCCCTTGCAAAATGTGAATTAGCGGTTGAGTTAAATACCAGTCTAGAAGAAAACTAGAAGAGGAAAGGTTGAGTGGGAGAGAAGGTGAGCTCCCAGAGTTTCTACTGATCTTCTTCCAGTGCAATGCTGTCCGCCTAAATGGGGAACAGCCGACCAGCCTGAGACGCTTTCTGGTTAGCAATCAGGAGAAGTTTTCCTGACCTAACAGAGTCATAGGCTGTACTGCACTGGTCCAGCAGTTGACTGATACTGGGGGAAGCCAACCCATTTAACAGCCACCTCACCAGTTGCCAGTAGCAAACAGGGAAGAGGCACTATCAGCCATTGAGGAAATGTATCAGGAAGGCATAACTCAGCCTTCAACCAGCCCTTGATTCTCACCCAGAGCTCTGGCCAAGAAGGGGGATGGCAGCGCCAGGTTCTGTGGGAACTGTAGAACATTAAATGAAGGCACCTAAATGATTATTGTCCATTACCACAAATAGATGATACCCTGGATGCTGTAATAGGTTTCATCTGGTTTTCCACACTGGATCTTAAAAGTGGGTTTTGGCAAGTGGAAGTGAAAAACCTGCTTTCCCAACAGGACCAGGCTTGGGGCAGTTTAAGAGATGTCTTTTGGCTTGTGCAATGCACCAGCCACATTTGAGAGACGAATGGAGAGGGTGTGATATGCAATGCCCCTCTCAGCCTGGCTGTTACGCCGAGATGATATCCTCGTGCATTTGCGAAACCATTTGAGCAGGAACTAAAAAAATGTGCAAATGGTCGGTGGTAAACTGAAGGTGGCCACTTTGAAACTGAACCCAAAGATATGTGAGTGGTTCCAAAAAGAGGTGCCTTTCCGAGTACAAAATATACCCCCACATGCCTCATGTTCGGGCACTAGCTAAGGACCCCAGCAAGCCTCTCGTATGGAGTTCCTGAAGAGGGACAGAGGCACTTGGACTATGGAGAAACCCTTCCATGAAAACTGGAAAAAGTTCAGCGTTTTGCTAGGGAAAATGTGAGGCTAGCCTCTGATACAATGCAGAGACTCAAGGGTAGCCAAATGTACTGACCCTCCAAGCTGCATACAACAATCTTCTGACATATGAGAGCCAGGGCGCACCTGCCAGGACTTCAGCCCTGCTTCTGTTGGACCCCCAAGCCCCTGCAGGCGCGCCTCATGGGACTGAAGCTCCAAGACCCCCCTCCCCTCTGGGCAGAAGCCAGAGGCAACATGTGTGCGTTTGGGGGGGGGGCACATGGAGTCATATTATTCCCCCCCCCGGCAGATTTTTGCAGGGTTTGCTGACCCCACTCAGTCACATGGTGCCACAGGGCCCCCTCCCTGCATGGCAGCTGCTGGAGCGGGCAAGCTGGGAGCTGCAGCTGTGGGGAGAGGCAGCGGCAAACAGTTGGGAGCCGCAGGGAGAGTCGCTGCTTTTGCTGCTGTCTCTCCAGGCAGAGATAAAGCAGCGGCCCATCTCTGCAGCTCCCAGCTGTTTGCGGCTGCCTCTCTATGCAGTGTTAATGTAACCCGCACACTTCCTGGGGGTGCTGTTCTGGCCCAGCTAGTGACACTAGGGTGACCAGATGTCCCGATTTTATAGGGACAGTCCCAATTTTGGGGTCTTTTTTTATATAAGCTCCTATTACCCCCTACTCCCATCTGATTTTTCACACTTGGTCACCCTAAGTGGCACCAAGACCACTTAGAGAGAGTTAAATGAGTCGGCTCTACAGCCCTAGCTAGCAGCCAGTTGGCTTTTAGCTCATGCGGTAGAGGCTCATGCACTAAGCTCCAGAGGTCCCAGGTTCAATCCCACCCGCTGTCTGTCAGTGTTACACTAACACCGGGGAGCTGCAGGAAGGGGCTGTTGAGGGTAAAGGGGGGCGTGCCAGAAGGGATGTGACTCAAGCTGTTGGGGGGATGGGCCTTTAAATTGTGGAGCCCCCCCCCCACTCTCAGCAGGTACAAGTCGTCTCTGGCAGACGCCCCCAGCCCCACCACCCTGCCACAGGGCAGAAGCCCAGAGCTCCCCCCACAAGTCTGGTAGGTGGCGAACGTGGGGGAGCTCTGCAAGCCGCACTTTAACTGTAAAAGAGCTGCATGTGTCTCGGGAGCTGCAGTGTGGCCACCCCTGCTCTATGACATATAGTCACATGAGGAAACATTTAAAAGAGGGAACCTGGTCTTGTTCCACAGTCCTAGGAGAAAGGAGGGAAGGACCCCTACGTTGTATATACCTTGGGAGGGACACTACTCAGCATGGACTCAACTAACCGAAGTGGTGTACAGGATACAGTTGGCTCCCAGGACTAAACCTCAAGTTATCCATAAGGACCTTCTCAGGCAATATAAGGGGGATAGGATTTCAGCATGGCTGCCCCCCAAATCTGACACTGTAACTGTGGGCGCTGAAGCTTGGAAAGTTGTGACAGCAATGAGCCCTTCTTCCCCTGCCCCCATTTGAACAGAATGGGCAGTGTCTGGCTCACCAGCAAATTCCATGGAAACAATAGGCTTTCCTCAGGGGCTGTTTGAAAGGGGCTCTTCTCTCGCAGATAAAAGGAAACGGCAGAGACAAGCCTCAAAGAAAATTGGGAGGGAATACAATTATTTTCGGTTGGGCTTTTTTTCTGAGTCAATAAACTGAATTTTATTTAAAAATGGGGAATAGTTACAAACCTTACCAGTGACTGCACCATCTAGAGGCCTGTTTTACAACTAACAATATGCTCGTGCTATTAAAAAGCTTTCCAGTTAAAATGTTAGACTATTATAGGTCAGAGTAAGCATAGAAACACAATTGTGTTTTATTTAAAATAATACCTGTAAAACAGTGAACAGCTCTGAGTATCAACCTCAGTCTTAACCCAGGAGCTTGCAGGAATTAGGAAGGCTAGAAGCTTGGGGTTGCTGAAATCTACCGCTTGCTGACTGATAAGTGGAATTAACTAAACTTTAAAGGAAACTTAGCTATCTTCCCTGATGATAATTGGCAACATGAGGTATACAGAGTGGAGGTCGATGGCGAAGACAATACTTTTTAAAACAATGAACAACAATGTATAAAGATCTGTACTTTTTTCCTACTTCCATGTTCTATTTTTCTATGTTTCTATTTTCTCCCAAACTTGTAACAATGTTTTGGGTGTATACAGTGCTCCATAACCCCAAAACAAGGGGTCCTTTGCAGTATTACAGTCCTGCTAAGCATCTCAAGTCTTTGGTCTGTGAAAAATATTGTCAAGGTCAGCTTTTGTGCGTTCATAAAGTCCTTAATTTTCACTGCAAGTTTACTTGAAGACTAAAACTCTAGTTTTAATCTGTAT
Organism: Natator depressus; assembly: GCF_965152275.1. Lineage (NCBI taxonomy): Eukaryota > Metazoa > Chordata > Testudines > Cheloniidae > Natator > Natator depressus. The sequence goes on along the minus strand of NC_134236.1, from coordinate 12,251,251 downwards.
TCTTTGTCTTGCAAAGTCCTTCTCACTAGTTCAATTCTTTCTTTTAGTAAGATAGCTTGTTCAGTGCTTTTGTATGCTTTACATTCTTCAGGAAAAAGTGGGAAAGGAAAAGCTTCAAACCTTCACGCTACATTCCTAATTTTGGGTTGCCAGTTAACCTTCCAAAAATGATGGTAAACTCTTCCAAGTCTGTTTTTATTAATAGCATATATAACACTTACTGCAAGAAGTAGACTTCGGATTTATCTAGTTCACTGAATTCAACTACAATTGTGCTCGGTGCGTTGGCACCCAGGACCTTGAAGACCGATAGGGAGAATGATTTTGTCTTTAGCAAGTGGGCCAACAGAGAAACCAGATTAAAGAAATTGGTAGCCAACAGGTTTCCCAAATCTTGGATTTTGTCCCATGTATTGAACTGGAATGTCGTCTGAAATCTTCTATCATATTCACAAGACTTGTTAGCCTAATATGCATAAAAGGGTTATATGTCTTCTTCTGTAGGCAGCAGTCTATGAGACCATGAACCATCTCTCTCTCTCTCTCTTGCTGATCTTTCAGTCCAAGTTTCAAAAGTTTTTCAAATACATCCATCAAGTCCACACTACTCATCAAGACACAAAAAATATTTCTCCTGATGTCCGTGTTCATTCTCTGCTTATGAGCAAGCTCCAGTATCTTTGAACTCATCTTTCCTACAGGCAGTTTGTGCTGAGTCTTGCTGTTGGTACTACCAGTCCTTGGTACGCCACTCTAGGATGATCCTACTATCCACTAATGGCCAACCCAGTCAGCACTGAGGGGAGATTCCAATGACACCCAAAGTTGAGTTTCTCTTCCAGAACCACTGTGGTGGATCCGTGTTCTCTGCCGCTTGCCCAGCTTCTCAACTGGCTCAGAGTTGTAACCTGAAACTTTTGGCATATCATTGTTTTTTAGTGCCAGCATAGTAGTATAAAGTGAACCCTAGACTGGTCCTGAAATTTCTTCCCCACAGCGTGTGCTTTGTTCTGGGCCAGCTCCTTCAGGGCCAAAGCATCGTCTTTTCTCAAGGAAAAACTCATGTTTTTCAGGAGGAGCTGAATCAGTTCAAAGTCCTGTTCTGTAAAACTGCTAATGAGCATCTTCAGAATATTAGAGATCAGCAGCAAATGCACTACGTGAAACTTATACAGATGGCCAATCAGGGCAAACAGGTTATCCCGCTCTTTCCTTTCAGCATCACTTTGATAGAATTCATCAAATTTCCTCACTACAGCTTCCAAAAAGTGAGCACCAGCCTCAGTTCCCACGGGATGGTGAAGAATGCTGTCCCAAATGACACACTCCATCATCCATCTAGCTAGCAGCCATCATGACTGCAGTAACACAAGCATTCGTAAGAACATCTGTTAGCATTTATTCCTGTCCTTGCTACTGTTAGTCATGTATATCTCTTCCAACTGTCCACTTATGGAAGCCAAATTTGGTTCACTCAACCTGCTAATTAGACCTTTCACTGTGTTCTTCAATCTTCCCAGTTCTTCCTTCTTTTTTTTTTCATCCACTGTCTCATCAGCTGTTCTCACTGGAGGGGGAACATACTTCGTAGCCCTATGGCAAAGACTCATCTCCTCTCTGGAGGTCTTGGCTTTGTTGGGTTTATAGGTGCCACCAACCTCTGGGGACATGGAAAGATTTCTGTTTCCTTTCTTCTCATGCTCCCAGTTCCTTTCCACACCTCTGATGTTTCTAAAGTGTCTTATATCATCATCTCCTCAACCCTGTCTAACTCCCTCTCCTCATCTTCCTCCTCCCCGTCTATCTCGCCCTCCTATCAGCATCTAGTGACTCCATATCTATATCCTCCTTATCATCTTCCCCTCATTCAGATCTAGGTGCCCTTCATCTGCATCCATTTCCTCTTTGGATCTAGATCCTCCTTGCTGCTCTCCTCATAGAGGCTGGAGAGGGTGGTCTCAGGCCCCAGGGCCCCCAGCACATAGCCCATCCCATCCTGGGTAAAGCTCTGCAGCGCCAAGGAGATGCCCCCCTTCCTGTGCTTGCTGAGCCCCAGACATTGCTCCAGCTGCCGGATCCCCTTCTCTATATTGGCCTCCAGCAAGGCCTGTTTCTGTGCAGAGGCCGTGGCAGAGGGTCCCTGCTGGAAGAGCCACTTAGCTTTCTCCTCGGGGAGCTGTCAGTGCTGGTCTCCAGGGGGTGACGAGGCCAGAACTGCAGCAGAGCAGGGACATCTCCCTGGGCCCCTATCAGGCTACTCATCCCGGCGAGCCCCTGCCTTGCCCAGCTCCTGGCAGTTCCACTTCAGCCTGCACTTTTCCTTCGTCAGCTCGCGGTGGCTCTTCCTGCCCCGTCCCCCGAGGGGGGGAGGAGGGTGGCTCCCTGCCGCCTGCACGAACTCCTGCACCATCAGCCACAGTTTCTGCAGCTTGCCCAGCTGCCAGCTCCCACCGTGTCCTCCCCGGACCCCTGCTACCCATATCATGCTCCCCACAATGGGGCCACAGTGACATTGCAAACCACCTGGGTGCCACCATCTTGGGTTGGTGATGTGAAGACATCTGGATAGTTGAAAAGTTATTGCTATAGGGGCGACTGAGTGTCACCATTTCCAGACCTCCTCTGGATGATGAAAGAATCTGAAGTGAGGGGGTGTTTTTATAGCTGGGTTAAAACCCCATTGAGGTTTGGAGGTGAGAATTCGCCCTTCAGTTAACATTCCTGCAAACATAAGCCCCACCTAAAACAAAAGGTGTGTGTGTGAACTGTCCCAGGAGCTTTTGGGCTGAGTACTGTCATGTTTTGGGTGTGGGAGCGTGAGCGAACCCACACGCTGAGGTGACACACAAGAACAGAGAGAAGCAGCGGAAAAGAGGTACGAAAAAGCCAAGCAGGAGCCTGTTACCATAAAGAGCTTGGCCGGGTCTACACTACACACTTACTTTGGTATAACTACGTCGCTCAGGGGTGTGAAAAATCCACCCCCCTGAGCAACGCAGTTATGCCAACCTTAACTCCTCGTGTAGAGAGAGGGAGCGTGTCTCCTGCCGACATAGCTACTGCCTAAACTGATGGAGAGTGCTCTCCCGTCAGCTTAGAGCATCTTCATCAAAGAGCTGCACCGGTACAGTTGCATTGATGAAGTTGTGCCAATGTGGTGTTTGTAGGGTAGACCTGCCCTGTGTCTACACTGCAGTGGCTGGCCACCTCAGCTGATGAGGGTGTCCGGGACTCAGGCTGCAGGGCTGGACAACTGCAGTGCAGACATCCGGGCTCAGGCTGGAGCCCAGGCTCTAGGACCCCGCGAGGGAGCCCAGACAGCTTCACTGCAGGTTAATAGCCCCACAGGCTGATCCCTGTGAGCTCGTGTCCATGGACACAGACCAGCCACAGGTGTTTTATTGCAGTGTAGACACACCCTGCATGACTCTGGAAAAAGCTAGAGCGAGCTTTCGAGTCTGGTGTTGACTAAATGGGTTTATGGGGGCTGGTAAGGTGGTTCCTTCTGTGGTCAGAGACCCAGGACTTTGTACATTCTTTGTAACTACACAAGGTTGCACCCAAGAAATACTTGGCTACCACCAGTTCCTACTCCCAGCCAGAACATTCACAGATCCCCGAATTCAGCCCTTTAAAGCACCAGGCAGCTAGCCAGCCTGTAAGGTAAAGAAATGAGTACAGTTCACACTACCACCTCCTGCTCACTATTGCCACATAGGCCATGCTGTCCCTCAGAACTAAGTACATTGCTCCCGAGAAGAGCAGTGAATCCTGGTTCTTCACTGCCTTGCTCCTCTTGCAGTCACTCCAGTGCCAAGGGGGTCTGAAAAGCAACCCGGTCACCCACTTTGCATTCGTTTTGTGCAGGGGTCAGTGACAGCACAAGGATGGGGGACAGTGGAGAACTGTCCCTCGCTGGCTTTGGGATGGAACCTCTCTACGTTCATCTCTGAACTGGCTCTTCCTTTTACACTGCTGGGGGCCCTTGTAGCAATCCTGCATCCAACTCACAAAGCTCTCTAAGGGCTTCATTCTGCTCCCAACAGCAAAAGTCCCCCTGACTCCAGTGGGGACATGGGCAGGCCCTGAGCTTTCCGAGTATTTGAGAGGTGACACACCACCTTCATATGCCTTTACAGCTCTCCACTAGATGCTCTGTATTTAGAATGAATGAAATTGCACATCTCCCTCACCCGATTTGTTCCCAGGGAATTATAGTTACCAGCGTGTGTCTTTGCTTTCATAGGACTCCTGCTAGAACCTCTCACCATCCAGCATCTCTGGGGATGGCAGAGCCCTTGCGGCCTCTGTCAGGGATTCCATTTCCACAAGCGCCTCGGCTGTATCGTACAGTCACTCAGCTGTTGGGAGGTGACACAGCCAGGTGACATATATATATATTCCCTTAGCTGGCTGTGTGACAACTACTGTCTGCATTAGCTACAGATTTGCTTCCCCCTACTGCCATATTTTCTGGCTGACTAGCAACAATGTTTCATACTTCACATTCCAGGGTCTTAAAGCACTTCACACGCTTTGATCCTGCAGCTCCTTGTGGGGTGCACTCCAATGCCTGGGCAGATTGAGGTAACACAGGCACCTCCCCTTCCCTGCTTCCTCCTTGCTCGGAGTGCGCAGCACTGCTCACTAGGCGGTACACCAGAGAAGGGGAGCCTTGGCTCCACCTACTTCCTGTCCACTTGCTCTGGGGGAGGAGTCATGGGGGTGCGTCACCCACATGCCACTTGCCAGATCCAAGATCCAGGTAGTTCACTCAGCACTATAAGGGAGCCCAAGTCACAATTTTACCCAAACTTACTAGGTTCGGCCATTCTTGAGTTAAAATCCCTAATCAGAACATACTCTAGAGGATTTTCCACCACCCACACGCTGCAATAACTCAACAATAGCTGAACGGAGTTTGCTCAAACTTCCCAGAGCCATTCACCTTGGGACTGAGACAAAGCACGGAGAATTTCACCCCAAAAGGTATTTGTTTGGAAGAGCTATGAGCAACTGGAACAGTGGTGACACCCTGGAATTTGAAACTCAACTTTATCTAGAAGCCAGTGAATCCACTGAAATAGACCCATTGGTGTTCTATATGAAAGTCACTCCTGTACAGAATCAGAGGGGTAGCTGTGTTAGTCTGGATCTGTAAAAGCGGCAAAGAGTCCTGTGGCACCTTATAGACTAACAGACGTACTGGAGCATAAGCTTTCGTCGGTGAATACCCACTTCATCAGATGCATCTTACAGATGTTCTTATCCCATTACCATAGCATCTCGCAATCTGTAATGGATTTATTCTCACAACACCCCTGTGCGGTAGTAGGACAGTGCTCTCATCTCCATCTTGAAGATGGGGAACCAAGGCACAGAAAGACAGGGTGACTTCTTCAAGGGAGTCTGTAGTAGAGCAGGCACTTGAACCCAGGCCAGTGATCAAGCCACTGGCCCATACTTCCTCTTACCCCTGAAATTTGGGCTTAAGAGGCACACAGGCCTTGTGCAGGGCCTTTGCATAGGAATGAATTTCACCGGGTTCCCTGGGCAGCTCTTACCATTGCCTGGCTCCAGCTTCAAGCCTGGCAAGGGGGTGGGGCCTTGGGGGGAAGAGGAGGAGCAGGGGGCCGGGCCACAGAGAGGGGTGGGTCCTCACGCCCCCCAGAAGTCTACCGAGGTTCCGGCGCTCCTAATCCCGCCGACATAGCACTGTCTACACAGGAGGTTAAAGTTGGCATAACTGTGTTGCTTAGGGGTGTGTATTTTTCACACCTGTGAGTGACATAATTATACCAAAGTAAGTATATAGTGTAGACTTAACTGGCAGGGTGGCTAAGCACTGGAACAAATTGCCTAGGGAGGTTGAGGAGGATTTTAAGAACAGGTGAGACAAACACCTGTTAGGAATGGTCTAGTTATTATGTAGTCCTGCCTTGGGTGCAGGGGACTTGACTAGATGACCTCTCGAGGTCCCTTCCAGTCCTATCCTTCTGTGATTCTATCATTCAATAATTATTTCCCCATCTAGCTGGCATTAATAACACTTCCTGCTTCATTCTGCTGGAGAATGGACTGGATGTTGCACTCTTATTACTTTAAAATGTCAGTGAATGCCCCCGGGTATTTGGAGATATGATTTGGTAATGAGGTCATTTGGCAGGCTAGCGAAACATGATGCTCCACCAGTGAGTTAGTGTGAGCCCCTGAATACCAGACTGCACTAGCATATAAGGGCTCAATCCAGTCTGGGCGCTGAGTACATCCTGCAGTTTACAAGAGGTGCTCAGTGCCGTAGCAGGATTGAGCCGATACTGACTGCATTCAGGCGGGGTAACTCTCAGCTCTTCCTGACTACAACGGGAGCTGAGGGCACTCAGCTTCTCACAGAAGGGAACCCTCCAGGATCAGTGAGGCTGGGCCGGTGACGCATGAGTTTATCGCCTTGCAGATCCCCTAACACAACTGTCAGGGCCCCCTGTCGGAAAATGAACCGGCTCGTGCCCAGGGATAGCAATAGCGTGGCATTGCCCAAGTCTATTGCAGCACAGTGAGGTGCATTATGGGAAACCTAAACCTTCTTCTGAAGCATCGGCTGTAAGAATAGGTTTGTGATCATTAAAAAAAGTTTGTCCTTGAACTGTACTTTTTATTCTAAGATTTCCAAGTGCTGGGTAAGTACCATCATCTCCTCGTGACAGATAGGAAAACTAAGGCATGGAGCAGTTTAGTGATTTGCCCACACCCTCACAACAATTCAGATGAAGGAAACTCTGTGGGTGAAGCAAGTTTGATCTTCAGGTGACCTAACTGTTATCCTACAAAAAGTAACCCACTAACCCCCCTTTCTGGCCTATGACTGCAGGAGTGTTAATGGGCCACTTCGCCTTGAATGGTCCCTTCAAATATGTGCTAACTACTTGTGATAAACTATCTGTTCCACCTTGTATTTAGCTGTGGCACTCTGAGTACCTCTCACAGACCTGGAGAAGAGCTTTTGGGCACGGCTACACTTGCAGATGTAGAGTGCTTTGAGTTAAACCAGCCTTTGGAGAGCACAGTAGGGAAAGCGCTGCAGTCTGTCCACACAGACAGCTTCAAGCGCACTGGCGTGGCCACATTTGCGGCACTTGCAGCGGCATTGGGAGCGGTGCATTATGGGCAGCTATCCCAGCATGCAAGTGGCTGCAATGTGCTTTTCAAATGGGGGTGGGGTGGGATGGGGTGGGGTGTGACAGGGAGTGTGTTGTGTGTGTGTGGGGTGAGAGAGAGTGGGTTTTTGGAGGGCTGAGAGCATGTCAGTATGCTGTCTTGTAAATTCAGACAACAGCACAGCCCCCTCCCGCCCCCACCTCTCTCTTTCACACACAGCATTCCACACTAATGGTTGCTTTGTCTCGGAGCAGATAAGCAGCCGGCTGTCAGAAATGGAGCTTTCAAAGGGCACATCTGCATTCCTGCAGCGATTCAAAAACAATGATAAGAGTGGGCATTTGACTTAAGGGGATTATGGGACGTTTCCGGAGGGTGATCAGAGCGCAGAAATGCAACACCTCGTTCACACTGGCACCGCGGCGCTCCAGCGGGGGTGCAGCAAACGTTATTCCACTCGCCAAGGTGGAGTACCAGGAGCAGACCAGCCGCGGAGTCAAAGCGCTCTACATGCCTTGCCAGTGTGGACGGGGAGTGAGCCCGGGGCTCCTTTACTGAGCTATAACTCGCAAGTGTAGCCAAGCCCTTTGCGTGGCTCGAAAGCTTGTCTCTCTCACCAGCAGAAGTTGGTGAGAGGTTCTCCCCAGAGGTGGTAGATAGGTTGGCAGAAGAATTCTTCTGCCACCTTAGGGCCATCTACACAGGGGTTAGGTCGGCTTAACTACAGGTGTGAATTTTTCACACCCCTGAGTGACACAGATGGATCAACCTAATTTTTTAGCATAGACCTGGCCTATGTGTGTATCTCCATGCCAGGAGGGGAGTGCAGATGTCACATATGCCCAGCCCCCTTCTCCTTTTGCACATTCACACTGGACTAGACATAATTTGGCGCACAGTACATTACGCTGAGATGCATTCTGTAGGGCGAGTGCTCCATAAAAGCAATGACTGACGGATAAATAAGCATCAAGATTGGGCCATCAATGGTTCTTTTTTGTACTAAAGCGATTTAGTTACTGATGTAGGGCCTGGTCCCAAGCCTATTGAAGTCAATGGCAGTCCTACTGGTGACTTTGAATGGGCTTTGGAACAGGCTCTCAGTCATGCTGTGTATTCCTGGCAACTTTGAATGTGCTGAGTTGAAATCAGTAACACAAATATGAATAGAATATGAACGGGGGTCAGCGCAGGCTCCATTATTGTGGTAACACAGTTCTTCAGCCTTTGTTTGTGTGTGTATTGATTTTACTGTGCAAGTAAATGAGTCATTTATTTGCTGGTTAGAACAGAATTTCTTATTAACCTTTAAACTCAGCTACATGCCATTCAAATGTGCAGGGGTCTCAGTGCCTTTCTTATGTAACTTGCAGGTCTTCCTCCTGGGCCCACCTGTCTGGAACTCAGTGCAGGACTGGGGCTTAATATGCATTTTGTAATTATTGTTTTATAATGTTGCGTCGAAGGGCAACAGCTGCATGGAAGAGTAGGAAAGATTAAATTTTACACCTGATCAGAGGATCTCAAAGCACTTTACAAACAGTACTGAATTTATCCTTGCAGCGCCCCTGTGAAGCAAAGAATTGCTGCCTCCTTTCACAGGGGGGAAACTGAGGCACAGAGACTATAGCCATGCTGTTCCACAGGCTATGATCACTAACATAAAAACTCCTTGGGCTACAGCTCACATCTTTACTATAGTAAAGTACAGTATAGTGTTAGTTATAGGGCATGGTTGCCCTAGGGTCACCAGATAGCAAGAGTAAAAAATCGGGAAGGGGATGGGGGGTAATAGGTGCCTATATAAGAAAAAGCCCCCCAAATCAGGACTGTCCCTATAAAATCGGGACATCCGGTCACCCAATTTTTAGCTCAAGTTAATTATTGTCAACTGACTTAGCTAACACATTTGTGAGTATGGCCCGGCCCCTCCCCAATTGTTTAGTCCAGGTCACATGTGTTTGGGAAGCCAAAAACCTGGGAGAACTTGGTGAAAGTCCAGACTAACGACTACAAAGGTGTTAGCTAAATTGAATTAACCAGCATCCAATTCACCTGGGTTCAGAGCAACTTTAGTGTAAACAAAGCCATGCACGATAGAAAGAGCTGTCCTCGCTTTGCATGACTCCACCTCCCCACCTCACTCTCATTTCGCTCCGCTTACACCTCTGCTTGCTCATTACAACCCTCCTTGTACAGTTGGAAAGGGTTGTCTTCCTTTCCCACTCTGGCCCTGGTGCCTTGTTGAATGCAATGCTGGAGAAACCTGGGGAGGGGAGCCGAAGTGGCCTAGTGGCTGGGCTTCTGGAGAGTTGGGTTCAATTCCCTGGTTTGCTAGGTAATCTTGGGCAAATCCCTTCCTGGCTTTTGCCTCAGTTTCCCCAATTGTAAAAGGAGGATAATGGTACTAACCTCCTTCATAAAGTGCATTGAGATCTACAGATATAAAGTGCTCTACAAGGCCTAGATATTATTATTAATTATTAATTATTATTATTATGTATACCAAGCACTCACCATTCCCTTCCAATCCCTTCTTGAAGGGTATTTTTCCCTGAAGCCTGCCAGCGAGGATCTGCTGCTAGCAGGCATGCTTGCAAGCGCCCACCTTTGAACCTTCACCCCATGTATCAGATCTGCCCAAGTTAGACTTTCGGGTGGGCATCACGTCCCTTCATATTTTATGCCTCTGTAAAACGCCCGGGACACTTACAATGCTCTCTACACAACAACATACAATAATAACGGCCGTATTAACAAAGAGCATAATGGCATTAGAAGACCTGGGTTGAAATCCCAGCCCCATGGAAGTCAATAGGAATTTTGCCAGTGGAGCAGGATTTCACCCCTGGGATCTAATCTTGGTTCAGATACTTACTTGCTGTGTGATGCTGGGTCAATCACTTAATCCCTCTGTGCCTCAGTTTCCCCGTCTGTCAAGCGGAGGTGTTAACTATCTCACAGCAATGTTGGGAGACTAAATTCATTTATGTTTGCAAAGTGTTTTGAGATCCTCAGGCAGGAAGAATTAAGATGTGAATAAAAAATGGAGGTCATAGAATCATAGAATCATAGAATATCAGGGTTGGAAGGGACCTCAGGAGGTCATCTAGTCCAATCCCCTGCTCAAAGCAGGACCAATCCCCAATTAAATCATCCCAACCAGGGCTTTGTCAAGGCTGACCTTAAAAATATCTAAGGAAGGAGATTCCACCACCTCCCTAGATAATGCATTCCAGTGTTTCACCACCCTCCTAGTGAAAAAGTTTTTCCTAATATCCAACCTAAATCTCCCCCACTGCAACTTGAGACCATTACTCCTTGTTCTGTCATCTGCTACCACTGAGAACAGTCTAGAGCCATCCTCTTTGGAACCCCCTTTCAGGTAGTTGAAAGCAGCTATCAAATCTCCCCTCACTCTTCTCTTCTGTAGACTAAACAATCCCAGTTCCCTCAGCCTCTCCTCATAAGTCATGTGTTCCGGTCCCCTAATCTTTTTTGTTGCCCTCCGCTGGACACTTTCCAATTTTTCCACATCCTTCTTGTAGTGTGGGGCCCAAAACTGGACACAGTACTCCAGATGAGGCCTCACCAATGTCGAATAGGGGGAACGATCACGTCCCTCGATCTGCTGACAATGCCCCTACGTATACACCCCAAAATGCCATTAGCCTTCTTGGCAACAAGGGCACACTGTCGACAGCTCCCTTACCAGAGTACCCGGTGCATTTAACCTTACACCGCGCTGGTGAGGGAGGGAAGCGCTGCTCTCTCTGTTTTATAGGTGGCAAACAGAGAGACTTTGCCTTGTCAAATGGGGAACCTGCAGCCAAGCAGGGCAGTGAAACCGCGTCTCAGGAGTCCTAGGCCAGCACTCAAACCACTGGACCATCCTCCCTCTCCACAGCAGTCACCAAAACACCCTCCTGATGAAGAACAACAAAAAAGTCCTGCTCTTCCTCTCAAGAAATTTCGCGCCAGTAATTTAAGACTGAGATTTTCACAGGTGCCTAGAACTGTGCCTTTAAATCTCCTACACAGCTCTGAAAATCTCCACCTTCACGGTGCAGATGGCATACACCTGCTGGCACCCTATGTGCAGCCAACCTGGGTTCCACGCAACCAATCGATCCAGAGCACCAGGTCTGAGAAACGGCAGACAGCAACTCTGCACAACTCCAGTTCACTTCACGTGGATTGGCAAACCCACAATAAGCCAGTCCAGTACGATGGACCTAGCAACCAAGTTTTCAGTGTGTTGCTTGAGAAAGCCCTTGATAAGTACTAGGCAATGATGCATTGACAGGGACATTGCTGGAAGATGACTCCCACCATTGGCAATGCACAGGAGCCAGAGACCAAGAAATCTAATACGGTGCTGGACAGGCAAGCAGATCGGGTCAAATAAGTGGTGTGATTACTGAGCGGTGGGGTAGGAAAGGTATGGGAGAAACATGCAGGTTTATTTTCAAACACAAACTCCAGATCAGATACTTTTTATGCATCCACACTGAATGTTTTCAAAGCTACATCCAAATTATGTGATTTTTTTCCATTAGTTAATATAAATGATAATCTAATCCCCTCCCTCTTGGCACCCGACTATACGTAGAAACATGGCTGCCCTTCATTTCAGGGGGGTCAGGTGACCTCATAAACCTGAGTGAAGTCTTAAATCACTAGAACATTAAACTCAAATCAGACACACCCCTTGGGGAGGAGCCATCTTTAACACTGGACTGGACTGGGCGGGTTGGTGAATTTGCAACCCTGCCGTCTGCTGGATGGAATCAGAATTTCTCAAGCGGTAGAGCAGGGCAAACTGCTTGCAGCAAATAATTAAGTTGACAAGTTTTGCTCTCCCACCCCCACTTATTTGCGAATTATCCACACATAAACTTTGATTTTTTTCAAATGTGTTTGTTATCTGGACTGACAGTCACTTTATCTGAAAATATTTCTGCCCCGTGGGCTGTTTGCCAGCTGTTAGCTTCATCTATGCCTTGGACATTTATGGTGTACGATTAGTCTATTATGACCATTATTGTTATTTATTATTATCGTGGGAGTGCCCCAGTCATGAAGCAGGACCCGCTTGTGCAAGGCGCTGTACAAATACAGAACAAAGAGACACTCTGTAAATTGCCTAGCTGCTTTTTGACAACCCCACCCTTAAATTGTGATTTTCAAAGGAGGCTCCCTGCTCCCTTCAGTTCCTTTAAAAATCCCAGTCGTAATCCATCGATTGTAAAGAACTGGCTGGTGTGTTACATGCCACAGCTTTTTCTTGATTGGTATCAGCACTGCTCAGCAGTGTGTCATAAGCCCTGCTCTGTTAACAGCTACAGGAGATTCTCCTCTTAAATAGGGGGCTGTCCTGTGGGAGAAGGAGGAGATGAGTTCTCGCTGCTGTATGTATGCCATGTGAATGGCCCTGGTGTGCAGCAGAGAGGGGAAGGCAAAGAAACCTAGAGCGGGAGACATTTTCCCCCCTGACCTATACAAAGGGGGAGGTCATGCATTTCTCTCACAAAAGCTTAAGAGCAGTATGTGAAAGTGGGGAAGGGGAATGAAAGGGTTTAACCCTTCAGAGCACTAGCAACTTCCAAACTGCCAGACAAACAAAAGCTGAATGCTCAATGTGTTTTAAAGAGACAAGGCGGGGGAGGGAATATCTTTTTTTGGCGAGATAAACAAACTTTTGAGCTTACACAGCGCTCACACGCGAAAGCTGGTTTCTCTCCCCAACAGAAGTTGTTCCAATACAAGATTTGACCTCACCCGCCTTGTCTCTCTAATATCCTGGGACCAACATGGCTACCACAACGCTGCATGCCACAGTGTGTTTTAAAGACAGACACAGCACTTAGATACAAAGGCGAAAAGTGCTTTACAAGTGTAGGTAAATACAGAGCCTCAGCCTCCAAAGGGTTAAACTTTAACATTGCTAGAAAGGGATTAAAGTCAGCCTGACACCTGGCAGCCACTGCTCTTTACTCACGTAAACCCAGTGTTTAAATCCATCCCAAGGCATAGGACTTTGGTGAATCCGGGCTGAGATAGCTTCTGGCCATCCAGGTTCTCTTTCAGGCTCCGAGGCTACGGGCACATGTAAAACACTGCGGTGGCAGGGCTGCGGCTGCACCTCTGTAGCACTTCAGTGTAGACGCGCTCCACAATGACGGGCGGGGTTCTCCCGTCAGCGTCGTTAATCCACCTCCCTGAGAGGTAAGAGGTAAGAGTTCTTCCGTCAACCTGTCACTGTCTACACCGGGATCGGCATAGCGATGTCTCCCAGGGGGGTGGATTTTTCACACGCTGCAGAGATGTAGCTGTGCCAATGTAAGCTTCCATTGTAGACCAGCCCTGAGATTTGAAACAATCTTAGCACCTTTCCAATAAGAAAAGTGTAAACACAAAGGGGGGTTGTTGCTAGAAAAGCACATAACACTGTTTCATTGGCTAGTGTAGACAGGGCCAGATGGTGTCATAAGTCTGATAACAGAAACATGTTTTCACCCACATACCTCTCTACCTCCCTACCTAGTCGTTGAGAGCTCAGCCCCACTCAGGAGGTGCTCAGTAGCTCTCAGGATCTGGATCTGAACAAAGGGCTTTCAAAGCTCCTCCCATAGGCCCCCCATGACTGCTCTGTGGTCCCCGTGCAAGCAGCATAATCGGGGAACCAATAAGCAAAAGCTGTGCTCTTCAAACCACAGCTGGTAATTGTACTAAATAAGAATACCCTGGGGTGGCTCCCGAATTGCTTCATGCCAGGGAGTCTTCATACAAGAGCCATTGCCACATTCTGAAATACCCCGGCCTCCTGTTGTTTTTAATTACATCTCAAGCATCTGGTTTATTACATCTCAGACATCTTGGCCTGCCATCCCCGACGACAAGGGTAAGTGCCATCAACCCAGATGCTTTGTCAGCTGCACTGACTTCACTTCTCATGCACCCAGCCCTCCTTTTCTCCTTACCCCAGCGAGCTGAACCTGGGGGTATTTAGGACCCAGCCCAGTTCCTGCTCCCTTTCAGTCTCTTCAGGGTTATTACTTGGTAGGAGGTAGGGTCCAGGGCTCAGTGGTGTGAATGGGAGGGTGACAGAAAATCTGGACTGAAAAGCTCCAACTGGAATAGCTCGCCTGTATCCAGGCAACAGGCCTGACGCAACCACCGACAAAAAAATCCCTTAAAACACACACACACACACACACACACACACACACAGAAATTTCAGCAGCAAGACAGAGACAAGAGCGAGACAGAAACCTGATGGCTCCACTGACTGAGCTTTGCAAACCCCAAGTTGCAAACCAGAGGCAGAAGGAGTGACAGAGCAAGACAGCATGTCTCTGGCATAGTAATTGTGACTCAGCCCCCGGTAAGTTCGATTCCTTTATTTGCTTCCTAACGTGGGCCGTAGTAAACCATAGTGTCACCCAGACGATGGAGCGAAGCATCAATAAAAGAGGCACTAGCAGGAGGATTGATGAGATGGCCTCACGGGTCTTTTTTGTCTCTGGTAATATGGGCAAGGGTAAGACAGTGGTATCCGAGCCCGGGAACTGGGTGGAGGTCGAGTGGAGATCCCTTTGGTGGGAGCTGTCCATACTAACCCCAGCATAGTCCAGGAAAGGGCATTATCAGGTGTGCTCATGTGCTCCAGTGGGGCACCTTACTAGGGTGACCAGACAGCAAATGTGAAAAATCGAGATGGGGTTGGGGGGTAATAGGAGCCTATATAAGAAAAAGCCCCAAATATCGGGACTGTCCCTATAAAATCGGGACATCTGGTCACCCTACATCTTATGTCCCCGGGAATGCACACTTTTTATGGCTTGCCAAAATCCATTCAGGGACTACACTGGGCAGTGCTGTTGATTTGAATGAGCTTGTGGCAGCGTTTAGATCTGAGCAGAATTTGGCCCAAAGTGGCTGCTGCATCCCCCACTCCCCTCCCCCCCCCCAAAAAAAAAACCCCCATCAAGGACATTCAGTTAGACTCCCAGCTAGCCTGTACAGGAACGGATTCTCTTCTCAGTTACATGGCTGTAAACGGGATGTGTGTGGGGGGGGGAACTTGGCCAAAGTCAATAGAAAATCCCTAGACGGACACCGGTGGAACTGGGCAGAGTCTGGGCCATGTAAGGGAAAATCATCTGTGGCTCACAGCCCTGACCCTGTGCAAGTGAATGTTGGGGTGCTAGGTGTAGGCAGGATGGGCTGCCCTGGGGGATGGTGTTTTCAGGGTTAGTTATTGTCATTCCGTCTTTGAGTCAGACACAGAGTTAGAGCCTCAGCTGGAGCAAATCAGCTCCACCAGAACTCTGCTGATTTACGTCAGCTGAGGATATGGCCCATACAGTCTGTTCTAACAGTGGGAAAAAATCCAGAATTCCTGCAAAGCCTTTTCCACGGGCTTTGGGTTTCTTGAATCATAGCACAGCAGAACACCGCCAGTCCACGCACCGTATAATTGATACACACGTAAATTACTAAGGGGATCTCTAACTACTTCTCAGTAAAGATTCCAGAGCAGCAAGCACTCTTATTATTAAGACTTCCCTGCCCTTATGAAATATACAACAGTATATTTACTGTGATTACAACATTATTAACATGAATACAACTAAACTGCTCCTTTCCAGTAAATAAACCCTGGTCCACCTGGCGATGGGTTATCTTTGCTTTGTTTGCTCATGGAGTTGCTAATTTACAAAGTTCAGTGGAGCTCCCGGTTGTCAATAGAAGTTAGGGAGATTCTGCTGTAAGTACAGTCCAGTGATTTGTTTCTTTAAGTACCATAGTTTTAAAATGTGGTGTTGGATGGTGTTCGAAGAGTTAACATTTCTCATCTCTCTGCGAAAGCAGGGCTGCCTGCTAATGCACATTTAAATATTACCTCTTGTCCTGTGGTCATTATAAACCCATTTCGTAGCTGCGTTCTGCTCATAATCAACTCTCAGCCATCCGAGTTTTTCAAACATAGCAGAGAAACTGAGTCTAGGAAAGAGGAGCCTGACCCTGTGGTATTAGCAGACCTGCAAAAAGAAAAGGAGGACTAGTGGCACCTTAGAGACGAACCAATTTATTTGAGCATAAGCTTTCGTGAGCTACTGCTCACTTCATTGGATGCATTCCAGACCTGGAATCTTTCAGGGGCAGTTAGCTGTCAATTCATCTTTAAACAATCATGGATCGATTGACAATTTTGGTGAACGCCTGGTAAAGAAATGAATCAGCTGTGTGTTTGTATGGATCACATCAGAAGGCACGGAACTGGATGAGACAGAGAGTCTGGAACAATAGCTATGGCAGACAATGGATACTGACCCCCCTGTACCTGGTCTGTTTTAAAAGGAACTTGGAGCCCAATATTGCAAGCGGCGGGGAGCTGCCATGAGCTGCCTCCACTCCTGGAAACTTCAATGGATGTGCAGGGTGCTCAGCAGGTCACAGGATCAAGCCCTGAAAGGAGTAAAGAGCTTCTACAAGAAACCCCTCCCCAGGCTAAATTCCCTCCTGTATGTAAGGAGTTAACTCACTCCCCATGGCTCCCAGGGAGAGAAGTATTTTTCATTCATCCCAGAAGGAGACAGAACGCTTTATATTTACACAGGCCAACTGTCTTGCCGAAGGATCCCTAAGCACTTTGTTGCCTCTGTTCATACAGCCCCAGTGAAATGCAGCTGGTTCTGGAGTGAAGGGCAGCAGCCAGCGGAGAGGCAGGGAAGGGCACAAGCCCAGGTACCCTTGGGACCTTTGGCACCAGGCTGTGTCTGACCTATGTGCAGCTGGGCACAAGGAGCCTGCCCTCACCCCATTTGTGTCCTCAGGCGAGGATCACCATTCTTGCCCTTTGTGGAGCAGGGGCTGCTCCCTCCTGGCACTGCCAGGGCACAAACCATCCTAAAGCGGGCAGGGTGGGGGGGAGCAGTGTAGAGCAGGGCTCACGTCCACACTGCCCCTTTGCATTGAAGCACTCCGGGATGGATTCACAGCTTCCCAGATTTCAAGGCCAGAGGGGCCTGTTGTGATCATCCTAGACGCACCTCCTAGAGGATTCCACTGGGTAATTCCTGCCCCAAATGCGTTGCCTTGCTGGAGCATATCTCTGAGAACGCCATCCAATCCCCATGTAACGATCTCAGTGGGCCACGACCCTGGACAAGCGGTTCCAATGGCTAATTACTCTCCCTTCTTTGGGGGGGTAGGGTGAGAGTCCTACTGGGAGTCCCCACTGATGGTACAAGACTGTGGCCAAGGCCACAACCGAGCCCTTGGGACCAGCGTGTTCAAAAGAGCTCGGGGCCAGGCTTCCAAGTGCTCTGCACTCACCCTGGGGCCCAATTTTCAGTAGAGCTCAGCTCCTATTTAGGCAGCTACACAAGGGCCGGATTCGCAAAGTGCCTGGCATCCAGCAGTGCCTGTGTTTTCAGAAGGGATCTGCACCCAATGGGCTGGGCTCCCTGGGCTGTGTGGCTGCTTATTCTGTTGCCTGAGTGCTTTTGAAAATTCAGCCTTTAGGTCCAATCAGGGCAGTTACAGAACTCTGCTTCTCTTTCCCACAAGGGTACTGGTCAGACCCTGGCTGGGTTTGTGCATAACAGGAGGTGAGGACCAGCTGCAGTTGGCTGCGGATGCGCTCATACATAGGCAAAAAGCTGGAAACTGGGCTCCGAGGAAGAAGTCAGAATTAAACGCTTTGGGAGAAATCCAGGTTCCATTGAAATCAATAGCAAAACTTCAGTGGGCTAGGATTTCCCCTCCCCCCCACCCGCCCACAACTTGGGCTATGCACACCTGGGAAGTGTGGGGAATTATTTGAGGTTGACAAGGGGCGGGGGGGGAATAGCGTCTTTGCTTGTGGGGACCCTGCCTACCTCTGTGTTTATACAGTTGAGCCCTGATACTGACCACTGAGATTTGAAATTAGCCTGGAAAAAGTCCTATAAAATGTAGGGATCAAAACTTTCATTGATCCCCGCAGAGTGTGAGGCCAGGGGGAGCCACGGTTGCTCAGGATCAGGCCCAGCACTGATTCAGGAAGCTTGGGTGTACTGTATGCTCAGAGAGATGCTCGGGAAAATCCTAGTTTGTAATCTTTAGGGCCTCTCTGGGTGAACAGCCTTCCCCCGGAAGAAAGATGAGGAGACGCATAAGGAATTCACAAGGCAATGCTAGGTCGGTTGTACTGAATTCTCTCCGTCAGGGATGACTGGGGGATGCAGTGCTGCTGGCCGGGTGTGTTTGACAGGGCCGGTCCCCTCCCTTTTCCCTGAATCCCTTTTCATCACAGTTTTGCTCTTTTTCTGAAGTCTGGTGAATTGGTTTCATTTCCCCTGCAAACCAGCGAGCGATCGGTCAGCTGGTCCCCACGTCTCCCCTCTCTGGATCTTCCTGATCATTATTTGAGAGAAGCAACAAAGGAAAGGGCCAGGACGCATCGCCTAATTACAGGTACCAGGAGGTGAAAAAAGCTCAGCTCTTCCTACTCACCTCGCAGAGTCTGGGAACCAGACTGAGGGCCTGATCCAAAACCTGTTGAAATCAGTGGGAGTCTTTCCATTGACTTCATTTGCTTGCGACTGGAATGTAAAGGATGCAATTCAATGTGAGCCTAGGGTGGGAATATTCTCCCTCAGCTGCCAGGGCTACCATAGGAAAGACAATATGTTTATGAGCTGGGAGGAGTCCAGAGCAACCCATATGCAGCCAATGGCTGGTGCTGGAACATGGGACTGCACGATCAGGTTTTATTACCGTGAAGAAGGAACAATGGTGGGAACGCTGGTGATAACTCAGTGTTAACTATTTCACTGCTGTTCCAGTTAGCATCAGCAGCCAGCAGATGTGTTTATGTGTCATTGTATTAGTGGTGGCACTAGTGGCATTACAATCGTACCTCCAGGTTGGGACCCCATGGCGCTAGGCGCTGTACAAACACATCGTAAGAAACGGTCCTGAGCTGAAGAGCTGACAGACTAAACAGACAAAGGGCGAGAGGCAAGAAGTATGATCACAGACTTTTGGGGAAACAGCCAGACTTTAAAATTGTGATATTTGCGGTTCAGCAAAGTTATTTTAGCTCAGATGTGAGGCCTTGTATACCTCCCTCTCTGCCCTGTGCAGTTGCACTCATGGGGAGCTATGCCTGTCTGCACCTGCAGCGGTGATGCCCTCTGGGCACTAAGCCAGTACAGGTTCAAGAACTGGTCCCAGTAAAAAACGTAAAATTCTCTAAAACGGTCCCAAAGTGTTTTTTCTTGAACGTATTTGTTCCGTAACGAAACGGGTTCAGAATCAGCCGGTCTGCGTAAGCATGTGTCTGTAGCCTTGTCTACACTGGCAGTGGTGTGTAGGGTACGTGTAGCTACACGCCGCAGTGAAAAGCAGGCCGAGTCCACACTGCCTTGTGTCGCTATGCATGGCGGTGAAAGGCTCTGGTGGGGGGGGGGGAAGGGGGAGAGGCAGCGGGGAAAGGCTCTGGTGGGGGGGGTGGGAGGGGGAGAGGCAGCTGGGAAAGGCTCTGGCGGCAGGGAGAGCAGGACACGATACTGCTAAAAATAGCAACGTAGGCGGAGAAGGCGCTGCTTGGGGGTGTAGGGAGCCATGCCGGGTACATACCCTAAGGTTCTGGTGTGTCTGGACTCACCTAGGCAGTGTCACACCATATACACTGCTGTTTATACCCATGCTACGGGGGGCATGCAGTGTCTGGACTCTACATACTCACGTAAGTGTAGACATAGCCTGAGAGCATGTCGGAGGAATACATGATGATGGATAGTGGTCCTACAGTATAAAGGTTTGCTCCACAGTGACCTGCATAATGCATTCATGGCTTTGCTACCCATGAGTAACGCTGCCAGGTGAAACTCAATCCAATCAGTCCTTTAAGCTGTACCGCTGCATGTATTTATATCGTATTCCCTACACACCTACCCCCGATCCAACACATACTGAAGTCAATGGGAAAACTCCCAATCACATTGACGGACTTGGGATCAGGCCCACAGAGAGACTAGTCTTGAACACGGTTTTTTTCCTTCTTTATTCTTGAGACTGAAGGTTGTTCCAGGCTATTGAAGGACATTATGGAAATGGATCTGTGTGGCAGGGACATATGGCAAATGATACAGTAATAGATCAGACATTCACATGCTCTAATGTAATGCAGGGAGAGCAATCCTCCACAGAGCCCTGGGGATGGACATATGACCTAATAGGTCTTTTCAGTCTCTAACGTCCATTCTGCAAGGACTATTATTTATCCACCCGCTCTTTGTCCCACCAATGCTGCATATGTTTGGGGGTATAAGTGCACTGAGACAGATTCGTGCAACACAATTCCCAAAATGTGCGCCTATTGCTAACCCAAAGCCACCGAATTCTGATACCCCTTCCTCATGCGGAGGGAAATCTTCCTCCACAAGCAGCCCCATTGATTGGCCACTTGTGGAGTAAGGGACTATTCAACTCAAGAGTATCAGCATCCCATCCCTGACTGGAAACCACAGGCCAAAAGGGCGAGCCATTGTTCCCAGCATCGGTACCATCTGCACCCTGCCCACCGCGCACCTGTGATGCGGTTCCACCAAGAACCGGCTGGCATATGAATGCAGGGGGAAAGCTGCTTGTTAACGGTCACAGGGAGAGTGGAGCCAGCCTCCTGCCCTCTTCTAATCTCTATGGCAACGTTTGCGAGCTCCTCTCTGCCAGGCCCACAGCAAACTCACTGTCGTTTGTGCTGCGCAACCAGCCATTGCCTCCCGGCTCCCAGCAGATCAGCTGGTGACAGCAGCAAGCAATAGCTCTCCTCACCCTCCCCAAACATACCCAGGAAGTAAGTCACCCTAGAGAGAGCGAAGCAACTGCTTCCCCCTCCTTTGGCAGGAGATGAATCCGTATATTGTTCAACACAAACCTAAGGCTCAGGAGGGATAGAAAACTGCTCCCTTCAGGGCTCGATTCTGCCAGGTGCAGAGCACCCGGTGCTCGGAGCATCTTCAACAAGACCTGAGAAATTGACATCAGAGCTGGCTGGAAAATTTTCAGACAAACAGGTTGCCGCCGGAAACGGTCACGCCGCTTTGACAAAACTGAAAATTTTTTTCATGAGTGTCTGTGAAATTTCTTTTTGGAAAAAAAAAAAAGGGGGGGGGAGTTCCAAAAATGCCTCAGTGTCCCACTTCGACATTTGCAGAATGAAACGTTGGGGTGTTTCCCATCAAAACAACCTGCGGGTTAGAAATCGACTTTATGTTAAAAAAAGTTGGGGGAAAAAAAAGGAAACGTTTTGAATGTATCCAAATAAAAGGTTTGATTGAGCCAACGTGAATTTTCGTTCAGAATGTTGTTTCATGAACAACATTCACATTTTAGCTGTTTGTCCCTATTATTTATTTATTTTTGAATTTTCAGGGGTTTTTTTTGCCAGGCAGAAAATCTGTTTTCCAGCCACCTCTGCTCAATGCCTCTCAAGAGGTTGTAACAAAGGGACTGTCCTGCCTCCAGATGCTTATCATCTTCCACGTGGACTTGTCTTATATTTAGATTGCAAATGATTTGAATCAGGGATCATCTCTTTGTGACTGGTGCCCCCTTATCATCATGAGTACTCTGAAACTTGCCATACCTAGCCATTGGGACCCTATCCTGCAGCCCTTATGTAAGGCCGACAGACTTCAGTCATCGGCAGGCAGGATTGAACCGGGGACCTCTGGAGCTCAGTGCATGAGCCTCTACCGCGTGAGCTAAAAGCCAACTGGCTGCTAGCTAGGGTTGTAGAGCAGGCTCATTTTCTCTCCTTCCCTAAGGGCTTGTCTACACTGGCACTTTACAGCGCTGCAACTTTTGCGCTCAGGGGTGTGAAAAAACACCCCGCTGAGCGCAGCAAGTTTCAGCGCTGTAACGCGCCCGTGTAGACAGTGCAGCAGCGCTGGTAGCTACGCCCCTCACGGAGGTGGGTTTTTTAGAGCGCGGGGAGAGCTCTCTCCCAGTGCTCTGCTGCGACTACACAAGCCGGCAGCACTTTAACGTTGCCAGTGAAGATGTGCCCTAAGTGATCTCAGTGCCACTAGATGGGACACAATACCACACCCAGGAGGAGTGTGTGTTACACTTACTCACCTGAGGAGTCTCACTGACATCAATGGGAAGGTGCTACTCATGTAAGAAGAGAAGGGCTGCACTCAGGGATCCTGGCAAAGAATCACCTTGTGGTTAAAGCAAAGCACTAAAACCCAGGAGATCTGGGTTCAGTTCCCCGGCTCTCCTTGTGTGAGCTTGGCCAAGTCACTTGCTCTCAGTTCCTCATTTGCAAAATGGGACTAATAATCAGCCCTTTGTCTGTCTTCCAATTTAGATTCTGGGCTCTTCAGAGCAGTGATTGTCTGCACAGTATCCGGCATGATGGGGATCTCATCTCATTTCATGCCTCCAGGTGCTACTGCAATGCACATAATTAACATTGCTGCTGCCGGTGTGTCTAATTACCCCACCTCCCTGTATGCTGCCGGGGAGAAGCATGCCCACACCCCATTTTCCAGCTCTTGCGGCTGTAATTGGAAGCTCCTCTGCCTAACCTTCTTATCTGTACAATTAAAGTCAATACACCCACAAGAACCAGCAAGATATTTACATAACAGCCATAAATAACTGCGCCCTGTTCTATTGGTCACCCTCATCCTGCCTCCCCATCTACCCTCTGCATCCTGTAGCAGGGATTATGTCTTTGCTCTCCTGTCTGTACGCTGCTTTTTGGGTACAGTGTGAACCTGCAGAGGGCAGGGAATCAGCAGGCACAGAAGTGCCCAGCTGGCTTCTCCACTGATCCTACATATGTAACTCTGACACTCCTGGTTGGAGTTGTCGGCAGCAGGGATCAAAACGAGGACCTCTGGATTTTAATGCATGAGCTTCTACTGTCTCAACTAACTTGGCCAAGGCTATGGCAGGCTCATCAATTGCTAGTTGGCCTAGCTACCACTAGAGGGGGACAGAGAGCCACACCGAGCAGGCATGGCTTATCGATGGAGAGGCGGGAATTCAGCATACACAGGACAGGGTGAAAGGGGAGTAGGTGGGCCCCCTTAGCAGCAGCCCCTCCATTACATGAGTGTCCCTTGCTACTGGCCGTGACAGCTGTTCGCATGGAACTCCCATGGGTTTGGGGCCAGAAGTGCTGAGCACCCTCTGCTCCCATTGGCTTCAGTGGGCAGGCAGGACTCTCAGCGCCAGTGCAATGTTTTATTCCTCCAGCTGAGAGGCCCAGGTTCCCCATTCATTGTAAGCCATGCAGCAGAGATCAAAGTCCATTAGATGGACATCCACGAGCAGTCTCTTCTAACCCTATGATTCTATGCCTGTTCCCTGAAATTATTTTGCCTGGTGCTTTTGTGGAGATAACAGATACTTCCTCATGAATCCAAAGGCCTGGCTGGATCATGGCCAGAGGCGACGTAAGTTGTGGCTGGATCATCAGAGCTGCTTAGTGAGCAATGCCTCCCAACTCTGTAACCGCAGTTGCTAAGGGCAGAGTGTGGGTCCCCCGACTTCTCTGGAGTTTTGCTTCCGGCTGCCTTCAGAGGGGTGTCCCACGCCGCATCCACAGCATTTCCCTCCTGCATGGCCGTCCCTTTTTGGGGAGGCTTAGCCTCCCAATGTCTCCTATATGAGCCTCCCATGGGCCTGGGTCATGTTGCAACTCCTGCTATTGAGTGTATCAGTGGCCACAGAATGATTGTCCAGGTAACCCGGCCAGTGGCAGCTAAAATTTCCATCCTCGATGGTCCTCATGTGGAACAAGACCCATTAAGTTCTTCAGGGTAGGGAGCATCTTTTTTTCTGTGCTTGCCCTGTGCCTAGCACAATGGGGTCCTGGTCCACGACCGAGGCTTCTAGGCGCCACCACAATACAAACCATAAATCATCATAATCATTCAGATGGATTTTGCTTTTCTCACCAGGATCCAGCCTGGAAGTCTGGTTTACACACAGACTTACACCAGTTGAACTCAGTCAGGTTCCTAAAACCTACTTAGGTACTTTGGTGCAAATCTGCAGGAGGGAGAGACGGTGGAGGGGAGTCACTTATTTCAGAATAAAAGTAGCAAAAATTGACGTTGGTTAAAACAATTGACTGTAGCCTCTTTGATTCTGAAATCAGAGTGTCCCTACGTAGCCTCACACTGAAATCAGGTTTCAGAGTAACAGCCATGTTAGTCTGTATTCGCAAAAAGAAAAGGAGAAGACCTGGATTTGTGCTGGGAATGGCCCACCTTGATTATCATGCACATTGTAGGGAGAGTGGTCACTTTGGATAAGCTTCAGAGTAACAGCCGTGTTAGTCTGTATTCGTAAAAAGAAAAAAGAAAAGGAGTACTTGTGGCACCTTAGCGACTAACCAGTTTATTTGAGCATGAGCTTTCGTGAGCTACAGCTCACTTCATCAAATAAACTGGTTAGTCTCTAAGGTGCCACAAGTACTCCTTTTCTTTTTTCTTTTTGGATAAGCTATTACCAGCAGGAGAGTGAGTTTGTGTGTGTGTGTTTTGGGGGGGGGGGTAAGAAAACCTGGATTTGTGCTGGAAATGGCCCACCTTGATTTTCATACACATTGTAAGGAGAGTGGTCACTTTGGATAAGCTATTACCAGCAGGAGAGTGAGTTTGTGTGTGTGGTTTTTGGAAAAGGGCGGGGGGTGAGAAAACCTGGATTTGTGCTGGAAATGGCCCAACCTGATTATCATACACATTGTAAAGAGAGTGGTCACTTTGGATGGGCTATTACCAGCAGGAGAGTGAGTTTGTATCTGGGGGGGGCGGAGGGTGAGAAAACCTGGATTTGTGCTGGAAATGGCCCACCTTGATTATCATACACATTGTAAGGAGAGTGATCACTTTAGATAAGCTATTACCAGCAGGAGAGTGGGGTGGGAGGAGGTATTGTTTCATGGTCTCTGTGTATATAATGTCTTCTGCAGTTTCCACAGTATGCATCCGATGAAGTGAGCTGTAGCTCAGGAAAGCTTATGCTCAAATAAATTGGTTAGTCTCTAAGGTGCCACAAGTACTCCTTTTCTTTTTACACTGAAATCAGTTTACGTTCACATTGTTTGCTATTTGTGCATAGATCACCCCTATTTTTTATTGCTAATGATACCAGGCTAGCACATTGCAGCAGAGGTCAGTATCACTACCACTATTTTAAAGAGGGGCGAACGGAGGTGAAGTGCCTTGCTCAAGGTCGGGAATAGACGACTGGTCTCCTGGGGGCCAGTCCAGTGCACAGTCCACTAGGCAACTTGGAGAGCTCTTCGGTAAAGGAGCTATGTAAGTCCTTTCTTCGGGCCAGGGAAGTCTAGGGTTTTGCAGCTTGATATATAGAATAAAGAATAAATGAGTAGACTAACAAAGGCTATTAGAATCACTTGCTGCTCATTCAGAACAATACAGGGAAATAGCATAATGTACTGTCCATCTAACATAATGAAATGAAAGGGATACTTTGCTCTTTGCACATCACTCCATTTGATACAGAATATTAACCAAATCTCAGTTCTGTGTCCTTCTTTTTTCCTCCAAAAAATCCAACCCAATAAAATTAACCTGTTGATTCCTTGACGCTCGACCTCCCATGGTGCTGAATGCCCACTGAAGTCACTGGGAGCTAGCGGTGCAAAATGCCTTGCCAGGCGTAGTGCTCTACAGACAAATAAGACAAGGCGTGGGCCACGTCGCGTAAGCCACGGGGCAGCTGTCGGGTGGGGAAAGGGTTGATGTTAAAGTAGGTCATTTAAAATGCCGCTTCCATTATACAGCAGTGTAAAAGGCCATGGACTGCACTGTTTAATATGGAGTCATTCGTAGCTCAGCGCCTTCCACTTCCTTTCATCAGCCCCTGATTGACTCATAATGGCAATGTTATTATTACCTGTCAGCCAAATGGGCTTTGACAAAGCAAGTGGAAGGTTCCACATCCCCCAAATCCCTCCTCCCTCTGTGCTCTCGACATGAAGGCAAGAGGGAAGCTGAGTCATTCTACAGGATGGAAGCTTCTCCTGACATCTCTCCAGAGTTATATTAAGGACTTGAGCGCATCGCTTTCCTGCAGAGGTTCAGGAATTAGGTTGCAAATGACTAATTAATATCATTATCAAAACCATGTTAATGCAGTGTGTGAGTTAGCCTGCGGAACCCACTGCCACATGATATTACTGAGGCAAATGTGAAACTGACTTGGACAGTAAAAGCAGCTAGGGTAACAATATTCAAAGGCTAAAGCTGTCACTGTACAGTTAGAAACATAGGAATAGCCATGCTTACTGGAACAGATCAATGGCCCAACTACAGTAGATTACCATTTTGTTTTCAATAGTGACCAACGCCAGATGCTTCAGAGGAAGTATAAAACCCCCACGATGCATCTCATCGTGTAGTGCAATGCCATGGTTGGGAGCAGGGAATATCTTCCTGTTCCCAGTGGGCAATTAGCTTACACACTATGTCATGAGTATTGAAAGCACTTGAATATTGTTACCCTAGCTGCTTTTACTGCAGTTGCTATAGTTATCGGTTTCACAAATGTCCAAGTCTGTTTCAGAGTTTACTATTTTCTCAGTAATATCATGTGGCAGTGGGCTCCACAGGCTGAATCATGCATTGCAATAACATGATTTGTTTTCTTATCTGTTCTAAAAATCAGCCAAGTGAGTCTCCGCTCTCTTCATATTTCACGAAATGCCCTCTTCTTAACCCGTTGCAGGAACAGAAAACCAGAGCATTATCTGCTCATTGCAAAGGCCCATTGATTTCAATGGGCGCACAAGGAATGCTGGCTCGAGCCATACTCACTTATGGGCCAGGGAGGCCATCATGTGCCAGCAATGCCCCTCTGCCATGTACACTGGTCAAACTGGACAGTCTCTATGTAAAAGAATAAATGGACACAAATCAGACGTCAAGAAGTATAACATTCAAAAACCAGTCGGAGAACACTTCAGTCTCTTTGGTCACTCGATTACAGACCTAAAAGTTGCAATTCTTCAAAAAAAAAACTTCAAAAACAGACTCCAACGAGAGACTGCTGAATTGGAATTAATTTGCAAACTGGATACAATTAACTTAGACTTGAATAGAGACTGGGAGTGGATGGGTCATCACACAAAGTAAAACTATTTCCCCATGTTTATTCTCCCCCCCCCCCCCCCCACTGTTCCTCAGACGTTCTTGTCAACTGCTGGAAATGGCCCACATTGATTATCACTACAAATGTTTCCCCCCACCCCCATCCCCGCTCTCCTGCTGGTAATGGCTCACCTTACCTGATCACTCTCCTTACAGTGTGTATGGTAACACCCATTGTTTCATGTTCTCTATGTATATAAATCTCCCCACTGTATTTTCCACTGAATGCATCCAATGAAGTGAGCTGTAGCTCACGAAAGCTTTTGCTCAAATAAATTTGTTAGTCTTGAAGGTTCCACAAGTCCTCCTGTTCTTTTCACCTGTCAGCAGTAACCAAGCAAACCAAGTCATTCTCTCCAGGCAGAGCCTTTTCAATTATTCGCTATAAATAATGTGTACTAGTTACTGTTCCTTCTTACCTATACAACGGGTCGCATGTTGCCATGGATATTGGATATATATTATGCCGGAGCTGGAGTATATACCGTATCACACTGATGAAGTGCACAAGCTTAGAGGGTGGCATTGACTCCCGTGCAGAAGGCAGCGCAAAGGGCTGAACATAACTTAGGTCCCAGATTTCGGATATGATGGATCTCTGTTTATCCTAGCCAGAGGCTGGGAGCAAATTAGGGTTAGGGTTACGAAACTGGTTCTCTTAGAACTCCACACACTTTTTTACATGCTTATAACTTTCCGCATTAGCTTTCTGAGCCCCGGTGAATGTACCTCGGGGGGAAGCGGGAACAAGATCCCTTTTGTCAGCATTGAATTTGGAAAGGGTGGGAGTGATAAGACACTTTGCTGTTCAAAAGAAAAATCTATTTGCACATTTTGAGACAGGGCGGCCTGGGAGGTTTCACGGTGAAAATTGCCTATTTTCGCTTGGGGCGAGAGTGGCGACGGGTTCGAGGCTCGCAATGGCAGTGGTTTGTCTTTCAGTGCAGAAAAAATCCTGAGCCAGGGACCTGTGACAATGAGAGAAAGTGTCATTTCCCCACTGGGGAATACCAGTGCAGGGACAGGTGGTAAGGGTAGTTTCAGGATCCTATTGTACTAGCCACATACAGACACAGTGAGGGACAATCCCTGCTCTGAATAGTTTATGCAACCTAAATAGACAAGACAGACAAAAGAATCTGTACAGCACCGACCACAAAGGGGGCAGGGCAAGGCGCTACCATAATCCAAATAATTATAAGTATTTATATCCCCATTTCACACCTAGGGAACTGCATCGCAGAGGCCCACATCCTCAAAGGTAGATAGGCACCTCATTCTTGTTGATTTCAATGGGAGTTGGGTGTTTAGATACCTTTGAAGATCTCGACCGGAGAGAGTGACTTAACCAAGATCACACAGAGACTCTGTGGAAGAGCTGGCAGCTGGACCCAGATCGCCTACTGCCCTGCTTTAGCCACTAACTCACCCTTCCTCAGCAGCATGCATGGATCCTAACAGCCAGCCTCTGATGCTTCCATCAGACATCCAGACGAGCCGCAGTGAGAGCTGCGAGCTTGAATCGACTCTAGCTTTGCAGCCTCATCCTGCTCCCAAGGTAGCTCCCATGAATTTGGGGAGCAGGAACAAGCCTGTCGCTTGAATAGCTCTCCACCCACAGACCGTCTGTGTGTATATTATCAGCTTCCCAGTCGGTTTCCCTGCCGACACACAACGGTGGGGCAAACCTTGCTGCCTGCTGGTGTTTATTTTAAATTGAATCTTCGCTGAAAAGATTTGCGAGGAGTAATTGTGGTCTTAATTTCAAAATTACAGGGGCCCTCGTGGGCATGAATAGCAGGCAGAAGAATGACTGAATCACTCAGATTACAACATTTAGTGTATTCAGCTAGAAGGCTGGATATCCACTGGCAGTTCTTTCTGGGCATGCTACCAACCCAGCAGTACGTATTTTTGTTTTGTGTTTTTAGTCCTTTGGATCTATTCCTAGCTCAGCCACAGACCTAGCGCATGACCTTGAGAAAGTCACTTAACTTATCTGGGCCTAACATCACCCCATTCCATGTAACAATAGTAGTGCTTAGATCTCACATGTCAGCCTCATTTATCTCCATTTTACAGATGGGTAAGCTGAGGCACAAACAGGGGAAGTGATATGGCTACAGGGAGTCAGTGAGAATAGAACCCACATCTTAATCCACTGCCATCTCAGCTGACTAATAAAACTGGCCTACCTCAGAGCAGTGATGTCTGTAAAACATGCTAATAGCCTAACGTGAAAGGTGCCAGCGGTGCAGGGTTAGTCTCAGACGAAGAGGTGTGTGAGCAGAGTGGAGGTATGTGAAATTTCAAAGTTTAAAGGTTTGTTCCCAATACTGTTCTATTCTACAGCTGCCCTTATACCGTGCCCATCACCGTACGTTCATTAAGCGACGTGATTAATACCTGTCATGTGTTGTTTGCTCTCTCCGCCTCCTCCCAAGGGGAGAAGAGGGTGCAGTGGAGTGTTTTGTTTTGGTAGGGTTTTAGGTCTTGTTCTGTTTTTCAGTATACAGATTGCTCTGTGTTTATGTCAGAGAAGACAAGGAGCCCACAACCCCAGGTCCAAACACACTGAACTTTGGAAAGATTTGGGGTCTGAATCCCAGTCTGGATATTTATGTCACAGTCACCCCTTTTATCTATAACAGGCCAAACTCTGTCCCCTCCTCCCGATCTTCGGCAATGAGGAGATAGATCTGAATATTATGGCTTGGGACCAAAAGTTCAAATGCTTGAACAGACCTAATCATAGAATCATAGAATCATAGAATATCAGGGTTGGAAGGGACCCCAGAAGGTCATCTAGTCCAACCCCCTGCTCAAAGCAGGACCAATTCCCAGTTAAATCATCCCAGCCAGGGCTTTGTCAAGCCTGACCTTAAAAACCTCTAAGGAAGGAGATTCTACCACCTCCCTAGGTAACGCATTCCAGTGTTTCACCACCCTCTTAGTGAAAAAGTTTTTCCTAATATCCAATCTAAACCTCCCCCATTGCAACTTGAGACCATTACTCCTCGTTCTGTCATCTGCTACCATTGAGAACAGTCTAGAGCCATCCTCTTTGGAACCCCCTTTCAGGTAGTTGAAAGCAGCTATCAAATCCCCCCTCATTCTTCTCTTCTGCAGACTAAACAATCCCAGCTCCCTCAGCCTCTCTTCATAAGTCATGTGCTCTAGACCCCTAATCATTTTTGTTGCCCTTCGCTGGACTCTCTCCAATTTATCCACATCCTTCTTGTAGTGTGGGGCCCAAAACTGGACACAGTACTCCAGATGAGGCCTCACCAGTGTCGAATAGAGGGGAACGATCACGTCCCTCGATCTGCTCGGTATGCCCCTACTTATACATCCCAAAATGCCATTGGCCTTCTTGGCAACAAGGGCACACCGTTGACTCATATCCAGCTTCTCGTCCACTGTCACCCCTAGGTCCTTTTCCACAGAACTGCTGCCTAGCCATTCGGTCCCTAGTCTGTAGCGGTGCATTGGATTCTTCCATCCTAAGTGCAGGACCCTGCACTTATCCTTATTGAACCTCATCAGATTTCTTTTGGCCCAATCCTCCAATTTGTCTAGGTCCTTCTGTATCCTATCCCTCCCCTCCAGCGTATCTACCACTCCTCCCAGTTTAGTATCATCTGCAAATTTGCTGAGAGTGCAATCCACACCATCCTCCAGATCATTTATGAAGATATTGAACAAAACCGGCCCCAGGACCGACCCCTGGGGCACTCCACTTGACACCGGCTGCCAACTAGACATGGAGCCATTGATCACTACCCGTTGAGCCCGACAATCTAGCCAGCTTTCTACCCACCTTATAGTGCATTCATCTAGCCCATACTTCCTTAACTTGCTGACAAGAATACTGTGGGAGACCGTGTCAAAAGCTTTGCTAAAGTCAAGAAACAATACATCCACTGCTTTCCCTTCATCCACAGAACCAGTAATCTCATCATAAAAGGCGATTAGATTAGTCAGGCATGACCTTCCCTTGGTGAATCCATGCTGACTGTTCCTGATCACTTTCCTCTCATGTAAGTGCTTCAGGATTGATTCTTTGAGGACCTGCTCCATGATTTTTCCAGGGACTGAGGTGAGGCTGACTGGCCTGTAGTTCCCAGGATCCTCCTTCTTCCCTTTTTTAAAGATTGGCACTACATTAGCCTTTTTCCAGTAATCCTTTGTATCTGAAACATTAAGTTCTGAAAAACTGGGCTGGAACAAAAAATGTTAATCAAACATTTCCCAACCCCCTTTGGCTTGAATTCCGACTGGAAGTCTGAGTTTTTATTTCATCTGAGCCTGTTTGATCGAGAGCCTCACTTCACCAATGGCCAGTGCTGGATGTTTCAGAGGAAGGTGTAAAACCTCCAGAATGCATCTAGTTATGCAATGCTATGCTATCACTAGACGGGGACTAGGCTTTCTTCCTGACCTCATTATGGCCTGAAGCTTAAGGATTGAAAGATCTGCATGACAAAGGTTTCTCTAAAAGTTAGAGCTTGTTAATTCTTGCCTAAAAAACCCGTCAGAAATCTGTAGTGAAGTAACATAACCCAGGAAGAGCTTTGCACAGTGGTTTATAACGTGCTTTCACATGCTGCATTCCAGCCAGGTTTTAGGAGGAGCTGTCACTCAGCTGTCATTTCCTTTTTTTTCCTTGCAGTTAAAACAATCATT